>NC_141874.1:587887216-588211799 GCF_056163025.1 Triticum urartu | reverse complement strand
TAGGCATCGTAGCATTGGCATAGCAAGACCGAGCAAACTAGCATAGCAAAGATAGTAGTGATTTCGAGGGTATGATCATCTTGCATGTACAGTTGTCAGAGTTGACTGGATCCTCACAAGCAAACTCAACGGGCTCCTCGGTAGCGAACTCGTCTCCCGGCTCTACCCAACAAGACAAACAAGCAACAAGGATACAATCAACCACGTGCAAGACCAAGCAATAAGATGAAATGATGATATGCTATGCGGGATGCGATGCGGGATGCAAAATGCAAGATATGACAGGAAATGCATGAACTTGGCCTCAACTTGGAATTCCAAGGGTGCCACTGGATAGAGGGGATGAAATCGCTTGAAAACGATATAAAGATCATTGGAATCGGAGTTACGGTTTGGAAATGGCAAGCGTTTTAAGATATGACACCGGTCTGCGATTTACAGCAAGTAGGCATCTAAATGCAACGAAATGAACATGCTACAGCCACCAAACATGACAACAAAATACATGGAAGGGATGCCCACAAGATGCTTAACAAAAGACTAGCACTGAGCCACGGCCAAATCATCCATTAATAGGTTCAAACAAGCATGGCAAAAACGCAAATGCAAAACAGATTCCAGACTTAGTGAAATTAACACTAGTCTGAAATTTCAGATCACGAAGCCCTCTTCGGAGAAGCAAAACAACATGGTACATGACCTGAACATGACAAGTAAGAACATGGCATGGAGCTACTCAAAAAGCTTAACAAAAGTCCCAAAGTGACCTGGGGCCAAAAGGGTTCACAAAATATATTAACGGGCACACGAACATAGCTAAAACACAATCAGTTTTCAGACTTAGTGAAAACTGAGACATGCTGAAATATAACTCACGAAGGCATGTAAACGAGCTCGATGCACTCACCATGGTGCAAGTCACAGCAAGGCAAGCATACATCCATTAAGAAGGCACAAAATACAAGCTAGAAATGGCAAGAACAATGGCATATCATGCACGGATCAACTACAACAATGCCGGCAAAATCGCAAACGAGTTGACGATCTGCCCAGATTCACCACGAAGCAAAAGTAGAGCTCGATTGACTCAAGCTATTTTGCTCCATAATTGCAAAGCAAGACATGGATGGATAGAGCATAACATGATTAACAAAACTCCTTTACTGATCATTGTCAAAAGAGGCACGGATCACTAGGAAACAAGCTGAACATATGGCATCATGAACTAAAATATCCCAGACTTAGTAAAAACAACTAAGTCCCTGAAAACAGATTTACCGGGTGCCTCACTTTGCAAGCTTGCACAAGTCACCACACACATCCTAAAAATGCATGGGTTGCACCTCTGGAAAGAAGACAAAATGCTTAACAAAACATATGAAGGACTCACAGGCATAGCATGCACACAATAATCATGGCAAAAATGACAAAAGTCTAAGATGAACTAGCAGATCTGACAATTAACTCACGAAGCCTCCTTATAACAGCATTTTGGGCACCAAGATGAACTCAAATGAAAATGATGCAATGGGATGAAATGATGTACTCGTCGAGACGAACATTTTGATATATCATATGTCCAAAACGGAGCTACGGACGCAAAGTTACGGGGCCTCGAACATAGCAACTTGGACTAAAGATTCTGGGACTTAGAAGAATTTCACCTAGGGTTTACTGTTCATCCCGGGTCAGATCTGGATCGGGCGCGACACTGTTCACGCCGGGGCACGGAAGTCGAGGACGCCGGAGTCGTTCGCCGGAGTGGACGTCGGAGTGGAGAGGAGGCCGGCCGGTGAGGGGGCGGCCGGATCCGGCCGGTCGCCGGAGATGGAGCGGCGGCCGCGGGCGGGGCGAGGCGCGGCCGGACGGCGCGCGGCGGGCGGCGATGGCGGCGTGGAGGCGCGGGCGGCGGCGCCGGCTTGAGGCGGCAGCGGCGAGCGGTGCGGCGGCGGGGAGCGGCCCGCTCGGGCGGCGCGGGGGCCGGGCGCGGGCTCCCGCGGGTTGGCGGCGGCGGCTGGTTGGCGCCACGTGGCGATGCCCGGTTGGGCGCGGGCGGCGGCGGACGCTGTCCGGCCGGGGGCGGACACGTCCGTCGGTGCAGGGATTGTTTTTTTTAAAAAAAACTAGGGTTTCGAGGGGGAGGAGAGATCCGAAAATGGAGGGGGCTATATATAGGCATAGAGGGAGCTAGGAGACTCCAAATGAGGTGCGGTTTTCGGCCACGCGATCGTGATCGAACGCTCTAGGACATGGAGCAGAGTTTGGTGGGTTTTGGGCCAAATTGGAGGGGTGTTGGGCTGCAACACACACGAGGCCTTTTCGGTCCCTCGGTTAACCGTTGGAGTATCAAACGAAGTCCAATTGATACGAAACTTGACAGGCGGTCTACCGGTAGTAAACCAAGGCCGCTTGGCAAGTCTCGGTCCAATCCAGAAATGTTTAATCCCCACACATGAAAGAAAGCTAGAAATGGCCACCGGAGGAGAACGAAGCGCCGGAATGCAAAACGGACAACGGGGAAAATGCTCGGATGCATGAGATGAACACGTATGCAAATGCAATGCACATGATGACATGATATGAGATGCATGAAAACGAAAACAACACACGGAGACAAAGACCCGAACCCGAGAAATAAATATAACTTAACGCCGGAAACGGCAAGAGTTGGAGTACCAATAGGGAAAGTTACATCCGGGGTGTTACAACACTCCACCACTACGAAAAGATCTCGTCCCGAGATCTAGGACTGAAAGAACTCCGGGTACTCAGAACGGAGGTGATCCTCGCGTTCCCAGGTAGCTTCACGGTCGGAATGGTGTGACCACTTGACTTTGAGAAATTTGATTGACTTGTTGCGAGTCTTGCGTTCAGTCTCTTCAAGAATAGCAACTGGGTGCTCACGATAGGAGAGATCTTCTTGGAGCTCAATGTCCTCGAAGTTGACGGTGCGGTCAGGAGTCTTGAAGCACTTTCGAAGCTGAGAGACATGGAACACGTCATGAACATTTGCAAAGTTTGAAGGAAGCTCGAGTTGATAGGCGAGGTCGCCTCTCTTGCTAACAATCTTGAAAGGTCCCACGTATCTAGGGGCAAGCTTCCCTTTGATACCGAAGCGACGAGTACCTTTCATAGGAGAGACACGGAGGTAAACATGATCTCCGATCTCGAAAGCCAAATCACGGTGCTTACTATCATAGTAGCTCTTCTGGCGGGATTGGGCTGCTTTGAGGTTATCACGAATGACTTTGCACATTTCTTCTGCTTCTGTGATTAAGTCATTACCCAGCAGCTGACGTTCACCGGTTTCAGACCAGTTGAGAGGGGTACGGCACTTCCTGCCATATAGAATTTCAAATGGGGCCTTGCCCGAACTTGCTTGAAAACTGTTGTTATAGGAGAATTCAGCATAAGGAAGACAATCCTCCCACTTCATGCCGAAGGAGATCACACAAGCCCTGAGCATATCTTCAAGAGTCTGGTTGACACGCTCGACTTGACCGCTTGTTTGAGGATGGAAAGCAGTGCTGAAGCGGATGTTGGTGCCCATGGCCTTCTGAAAAGAATCCCAAAACTTCGAGGTAAAGATGCTGCCACGGTCTGAAGAGATCACTTGAGGAATACCGTGCAGAGAGACAATGCGAGAGGTATAGAGTTCCGCCAATTGAGCTGCAGTGATCGACTCTTTGATAGGCAGAAAGTGAGCCACTTTGGTGAGCTTGTCGATGACAACAAATATAGCATCATTGCCACGCTTGGACTTTGGAAACCCAGTCACGAAGTCCATCTCAATGTGGTCAAACTTCCATTCTGGAATGGCAAGAGGTTGGAGGAGACCAGCTGGCCTTTGGTGTTCTGCCTTCACTCTTCTGCAGACATCACATTCATTCACGAATTGAGCGATCTCGCGCTTCATTCGAGTCCACCAATAAGCTTGCTTGAGGTCCTGATACATCTTCGTGCTCCCAGGGTGGATGGAGAGGAGAGAATTGTGAGCCTCGTTCATGATCACATTACGAAGTTCACCTTTGGGCACAACAATACGATCCTCGAAGAAGAGAGTGTCCTTGTCATCAAGGTGGTAGCACTTGTACTTGGACTGACTCTTGGCAATCCCAATCTTCACCTTTTTCACCATAGCATCAAGAAGTTGGGCTTGGCGAATCTGGTCTTCTAAGGTAGGAGAGACTTGAAGGTTGGCTAGGAAACCTTGAGGAACAACTTGCAGATTAAGCTTGCGGAAAGCCTCACAAAGCTCGGGTTGATAAGGCTTGAGAATCAGACTGTTGCAATAGGCCTTTCTGCTCAAAGCGTCAGCAATCACATTGGCCTTGCCTGGAGTATACTCAATACTCGGATTATACTCTTGAATCATTTCGACCCATCGAGTTTGCCTTAGGTTGAGATTAGGCTGAGTGAAGATGTACTTGAGACTCTTGTGATCAGTGAAAATGTCCACTTTTCTTCCCAATAGAAGATGTCTCCAAGTCAAAAGAGCATGCACAACTGCTGCCAACTCGAGATCGTGAGTGGGGTAGTTCTTCTCATTAGGCTTCAACTGGCGAGATGTACAAGCAACAACTTTCTTCTCTTGCATCAAAACTGCGCCAAGACCTTGGAGAGAGGCATCACAAAAGACCTCGTACGGCTTGGATTCATCAGGTGGAGTCAGAACTGGAGCAGTGATCAACTTCTCTTTCAAAGTGTTGAAAGCAATATCACACTCCGGAGACCAAACATACTTGACGTGCTTCTGTAGAAGATTTGAGAGAGGCTTCGCGATCTTGGAAAAGTTTTCAACGAATCTTCGGCAATAGCTTGCGAGACCGAGAAAACTGCAGAGTTGCTTCACATTTTGAGGAGGTTCCCAATTCACAATTGCGGAAACCTTCTCGGGATTCACGGAAATGCCCTTGGCAGAGATGATATGACCAAGATAAAGAACCTCATCGAGCCAAAATTCACACTTGGAGAACTTGGCATAGAACTGATGTTCCCTGAGTTTATCGAGCACCAAACGCAAGTGTTTGGCATGATCTTCCTTGTTCTTCGAGAAAACCAGAATGTCGTCGAGATAGACCAAAACGAAGTCATTGGTGTAGGCGTTGAAGATGAAGTTCATCATGCGAGAGAACGTCGGAGGAGCGTTGGCGAGGCCAAAAGACATGACAGTGTATTCATATGAACCAAAGCTTGTTCTGAATGCTGTCTTGGGAATATCTTCTTCACGAATGCGAATCTGGTGATAACCCATACGGAGATCAAGCTTGGAGAATACTTGGGCACCTTTGAGTTGTTCGAACAGCTCATTGATGTTGGGAAGTGGGTATTTGTTCTTGATGGTCTTCTTGTTCACTGGACGGTAATCAACACAAAGTCGGTCCGTTCCATCCTTCTTCTTCACAAAAAGAACACCACAACCCCACGGAGAAGTACTAGGCCGGATGAGACCCATTCTTTCTTGCTCATCGAGTTGCTTCTTTAGCTCCTTCAACTCTTCAGGTCCGAGCTTGTAAGGACGTTTTCACACAGGTTGCGTGCCAGGTTCAAGTTCAATAACGAATTCAACTGGCCGGTGCGGAGGCATTCCTGGGAGCTCTTCTGGAAAGACGTCTTAATATGCGCAAACGACTGGAATTTGAGAGATGGCATCCAATTCACCCTTCTCATTGAGAGAAAACAGACGGATAGTATTATCCCGAGCGACAAAGACAATTACATCCTCAGACGAATGAGTCAATTGAATCTGCCTGGCAGCACAATCAAGCTGAGCCTTGTGCTTAGAAAGCCAATCCATCCCGAGAATAAGATCAATATCCGAGTCACCGAGAACCGTTGGAGAGGATAGAAATTTGTAGTCACCCAAAGTGATAGAAACATCCGGAACGATTGAGTTAGCCTGCATGCGCTTGCCGGGAGAGACAACTGCTAAAGGACTAGGCAAAACTTGTGAAACCAATTCATGCCTATTTATAAACGGTCTCGAGATGAAGCAATGCGATGCACCAGTGTCAAAAAGAGCTTTTGCAGGAATATCATTAACAGGAAGGTTACCCATGATCACATCTGACGAGTCCTCTGCCTGAGCTGCATTCATCAAATTGACCTTGTCATGCTTGGGATTATGCTTGACCACAGCTGTTTTTACGTGGCTGCTATGGGTTTCTAGCAAGAACGTTTCTTACCTACGCAAAACCACAACGTGATATGCCAATTGCTATTTACCCTTCATAAGGACCCTTTTCATCGAATCCGATCCGACTAAAGTAGGAGAGACAGACACCCGCTAGCCACCTTATGCAACTAGTGCATGTCAGTCGATGGAACCGGTCTCACGTAAGAGTACGTGTAAGGTTGGTCCGGGCCGCTTCATCCCACGATGCCGCCGAATCAAGATAAGACTAGTAACGGCAAGCATATTGAACAAAATCAACGCCCACAACTACTTTGTGTTCTACTCGTGCATAGAATCTACGCAATAGACCTAGCTCATGATGCCATTGTTGGGGAACGTAGTAGAAATTCAAAAAATTTCCTACGTGTCACCAAGATCTATCTATGGAGAGACTAGCAACGAGGGGAAGGAGAGTGCATCTACATACCTTTGTAGATCACTAAGCAGAAGCGTTCAAGAGAACGGGGTTGATGGAGTCGTACTCGTCGTGATTCAAATCACCGATGATCCTAGCGCCGAACGGACGGCACCTCCGCGTTCAACACACGTACGGAAGGGAGACGTCTCCCATGCCTTGATCCAGCAAGGAGGAGGGAGAGGTTGATGGAGATCCAGCAGCACGACGGCGTGGTGGAAGTAGCGGGATTCCAACAGGGCTTCGCTAAGCGCTGCGGGAGGAGGTAGATGTGTCACGGGAGGGAGAGGGAGGCGCCAGGCCTTGGATTGGTTTGCTCCTCCTTTTCCCCACTATATATAGGGCCAAGAGAGAGGGGGAGGCGCAGCCCTTGCCCCTTCCTCCAAGGAAGGGTGCGGCCAAGGGTGGGAAGGAGTCCATCCTCCCCAAGGCACCTCGGAGGTGCCTTCCCCTTTTAGGACTCTCCTCTTTTTCCCATCTCTTGGCGCATGGGCCTCTTGGGGCTGGTGCCCTTGGCCCATATAGGCCAAGGCACACCCCCTACAGCCCATGTGGCCCCCCGGGGCAGGTGGCCCCACCCGGTGGACCCCCGGGACCCTTCCGGTGGTCCCGGTACAATACCGATGACCCCGAAACTTGTCCCGATGGCCGAAATAGCACTTTCTATATATAATTCTTTACCTCCGGACCATTCCGGAACTCCTCGTGACGTCCGGGATCTCATCCGGGACTCCGAACAACTTTCGGGTTACCGCATACTAATATCTCTATAACCCTAGTGTCACCGAACCTTAAGTGTGTAGACCCTACGGGTTCGGGAGACATGCAGACATGACCGAGACGTTCTCCGGTCAATAACCAACAGCGGGATCTGGATACCCATGATGGCTCCCACATGTTCCACGATGATCTCATCGGATGAACCACGATGTCAAGGACTTAATCAATCCCGTATACAATTCCCTTTATCTAGCGGTATTTGTACTTGCCCGAGATTCGATCGTCGGTATCCGATACCTTGTTCAATCTCGTTACCGGCAAGTCTCTTTACTCGTTCCGTAACACATCATCCCGTGATCAACTCCTTGGTCACATTGCGCATATGATGATGTCCTACCGAGTGGGCCCAGAGATACCTCTCCGCTTACACGGAGTGACAAATCCCAGTCTCGATTCGTGCCAACCCAACAGACACTTTCGGAGATACCTGTAATGCACCTTTATAGTCACCCAGTTACGTTGTGACGTTTGATACACCCAAAGCATTCCTACGGTATCCGGGAGTTGCACAATCTCATGGTCTAAGGAAATGATACTTGACATTAGAAAAGCTATAGCATATGAACTACACGATCTAGCGCTATGCTTAGGATTGGGTCTTGTCCATCACATCATTCTCCTAATGATGTGATCCCGTTATCAATGACATTCAATGTCCATGGTCAGGAAACCGTAACCATCTATTGATCAACGAGCTAGTCAACTAGAGGCTTACTAGGGACATGGTGTTGTCTATGTATCCACACATGTATCTAAGTTTCCTATCAATACAATTATAGCATGGATAATAAACGATTATCATGAACAAGGAAATATAATAATAACCAATTTATTATTGCCTCTAGGGCATATTTCCAACATGGCCCACGTGGCCCAGCCGGCCCCCTGGGCTCACGAACCGGGACCAATGCCCACATTGGTCCCGGTTCTAGACTGAACCGGGCCTAATGGGCTGATCCGGCCTGGACCAAAGCCCTGTATCAGGCATCCCCAAGCTTAATTCCTGCTCGTCCTCGAGTAGGTAAATGATAAAAAGAGAATTTTTGATGCGGAGTGCTACTTGGCATAATTTCAATGTAAATCTTCTTAATTGTGGTATGAATATTCAGATTAGAAAGATTGAAGACAAAAGTTTATATTGACATAAAAAATAATAATACTTCAAGCATACTAATAAAGCAATTATGTCTTCTCAAAATAACATGGCCAAAGAAAGTTATCCCTACAAAATCATATAGTCTGGCTATGCTCCATCTTCACCACACAAAGTATTTAAATCATGCACAACCCCGATGACAAGCCAAGCAATTGTTTCATACTCTAACTTTTTCAATCTTCACGCAATACATGAGCGTGAGCCATGGATATAGCACTATAGGTGGAATAGAATGGTGGTTGTGGAGAAGACAAAAAGGAGAAGATGGTCTCACATCAACTAGGCGTATCAACGGGCTATGGAGATGCCCATCAATAGATATCAATATGAGTGAGTAGGGATTGCCATGCAACGGCACTAGAGCTATAAATGTGTGAAAGCTCAACAAAAGAAACTAAGTGGGTGTGCATCCAACTTGCTTGCTCACGAAGACCTAGGGCAATTTTGAGGAAGCCCGTCATTGGAATATACAAGCCAAGTTCTATAATGTAAAATTCCCACTAGTATATGAAAATGACAACATATGAGACTCTCTATATGAAGAACATGGTGCTACTTTGAAGCACAATATATGAGACTCGCTATATCGTGGTGCTACTTTGAAGCACAAGTGTGGAAAAAAGGATAGTAGCATTGCCCCCTTTTTTTGGGCCTTCTTTTTTTCTTTGGCCTTTCTCTTTTTTTATTGGGACAATGCTCTATAGAATGATGATCATCACACTTTTATTTATTTACAACTCAATGATTACAACTTGATTCTAAAACAAAGTATGACTCTATATGGATGCCTCCGGCGGTGTACCGAGATATGCAATGAATCAAGAGTGACAAGTATGAAGAAATTATGAACGATGGCTTTGCCACAAATACTATGTCAACTACATGATCATGCTAAGCAATATGACAATGATGAATGTGTCATGATGAACTAGGTGGTGGAAAGTTGCATGTCAATATATCTCGGAATGTCTATGGAAATGCCATAATAGGTAGGTATGGTGGCTGTTTTGAGGAAGGTATATGATAGGTGTATGATACCGGTGAAAGGTGTGCGGTATTAGAGAGGCTAGCAAAGGTGGAAGGGTGAGAGTGCGTATAATCCATGGACTCAACATTGGTCATAAAGAACTCATATACTTATTGCAAAAATCTAGAAGTTATCAAAGCAAAGTATTACGCGCATGCTCCTAGGGGGATAGATTGGTAGGAAAAGACCATCGCTCGTCCTCGACCGCCACTCATAAGGAAGACAATCAATAAACAAATCATACTCCGACTTCGTTACATAACGGTTCACCATACGTGCATGCTACGGGAATCACAAACTCTAACACAAGTATTCTTTAAATTCACAACTACTCAACTAGCATGACTTTAATATTATCACCTCCATATCTCAAAACAATTATCATGCTTCAATCTTTTCTTAGTATTCAACACACTCAAAAGAAAGTTTCACAAATCTTGAATACCAAGCATATTATTATTAAGCAAATTACCATGCTATTAAGAGACTCTCAAAATAATTTAAGTGAAGTATGAGAGATCAATAGTTTCTTTAAAACAAATCCACCACCGTGCTCTAAAAGATCTAAGTGAAGCACATATAGCAAAATTATAATGCTCAAAAGATATAAGTGAAGCACATAGAGAAAAACTACTTAGCTCAAAAGATATAAGTGAAGCACATAGAGCAAAACTACTTAGCTCAAAAGATATAAGTGAAGCACATATTGCAAAACTACTTAGCTCAAAAGATATAAGTGAAGCACATAGAGTATTCTATCAAATTTTAATTCATGTATGGCTCTCTTAAAAGGTGTGTTCAGTAAGGATGATTGTGGCATACTAAGACACAAAGACACAAATAATACAAGACGCTCCAAGAAAAACACATATCATGTTGGTGAATAAAAATATAGCTCCAAGTAAATTACCGATGGAAGTGGACGAAAGAGGGGATGCCTTCCGGGGCATCCCCAAGCTTTGACTTTTTGGTGTCCTTGGATTATCTTGGGGGTGCCATGGGCATCCCCAAGCTTAGGCTCTTGCCACTCCTTGTTTCATGATCCATCAAAAGAATTCACCCAAAACTTGAAAACTTCACAACACAAAACTCAAAATAGAAAACTCGTGAGCTCCGTTAGCGAAAGAAAACAAAAGACCACTTCAAGGTACTGTAATGAACTCATTCTTTATTTATATTGGTGTTAAACCTACTGTATTCCAACTTATCTATGTATTATAAACTATTTTACTAGCCATAGATTCATCAAAATAAGCAAACAACACACGAAAAACAGAATCTGTCAAAAACAGAACAGTCTGTAGTAATCTGTAGCTAGCGCAAGATCTGGAACCCAAAAAATTCTAAAATAAATTTCTGGACGTGAGGAATTTATCTATTAATCGTCTGCAAAAATAATTAACTAAATAGCACTCTTCAAATAAAATGACAGCAGTTCTCGTGAGCGCTAAAGTTTCTGTTTTTTACAGCAAGTTCAACAAGACTTTCCCCAAGTCTTCCCAACGGTTCTACTTGGCACAAACACTAATTAAACACAAAAAACACAACCAAAAAAAAGGCTAAATAATTTATTTATTACTAAACAGGAGCAAAAAGTAAGGAATAAAAATAAAATTGGGTTGCCTCCCAACAAGCGCTATCGTTTAACGCCCCTAGCTAGGCATAAAAGCGAGAATAGATCTAGGTATTGCCATCTTTGGTAGGCAATCCATAAGTGGCTCTCATGATAGTTTCATATGGTAATTTTATTTTATTTCTTGGAAAGTGTTCCATGCCCTTTTTAATGGAAATTGAAATCTAATATTCCCTTCCTTCATATCAATAATCGCACCAACCGTTCTAAGGAAAGGTCTACCAAGAATAATAGGGTAAGAAGGATTGCAATCTATATCAAGAACAATGAAATCTACGGGCACATAATTCCTATTTGCAACACTAAGAACATCATTAATCCTTCCCATAGGTTTCTTAATAGTGGAATCCGCAAGATGCAAGTTTAGAGAGCAATCATCAAAATTACGAAAATCTAGCAAATCACACAAAGTCTTGGGAATAGTAGAGACACTAGCACCCAAATCACACAAAGCATAAAACTCATGATCTTTAATTTTAATTTTAATAGTTGGTTCCCACTCATCATAGAGTTTTCTAGGGATAGAAACTTTCAACTCAAGTTTTTCTTCATAAGATTGCATCAAGGCATCAACAATATGTTCGGTGAAGGCTTTATTTTGACTATAAGCATGTGGGGAATTTAGCACAGATTGCAACAAGGAAATACAATCAATTAAAGAGCAATTTTCATAATTAAATTCCTTGAAATCCAATATAGTGGATTTAGCAACATCTAGATTTTTATTTCTTTCAATCCCACTTTCGTCAATTTCATCATTAAGATCTAAACACTTCGAATTTTTAGAACGCCTTCTAGGTAAAGGAAGATCATATTCAGTTTCATCAAGATTAATATTGCAAAATAAATATTTAATAGGGGACACATCAATAACTTTTAGATCTTCATCTTGATTTTCATAGGAATTGGAAGAACACGCTTTAATAAAGGCATCTTTGGAAGCACGCATCCTAGCGGTTCTTTCTTTGCACTCATGAATGGAAATTCTCATGGCTTTGAGAGACTCATTGCTATCATGTTTAGGAGGAATAGATCTAAGCTTTAAAGAATCAACCTCAAGAGAAACTCTATCAACGTTTCTAGCCAAATCATCAACTTTAAGCAATTTCTCCTCAAGCAAAGCATTAAAAAAATTTTGTGAATTCATAAACTCTTTAACACTATTCTCAAATTCAGAGGGCATCTTATTATAATTTCCATAAGAGTTGTTGTAGGAATTACCATAATTATTAGAAGGATTACTAGGATATGGCCTAGGATTAAAATTCCCTCTATAAGCGTTGTTACCAAAATTATTCCTACCAACAAAATTCAAATCCATAGATTCATTGTTATTCTCAATCAAAGTAGACAAAGGCATATCATTAGGATTAGAAGAAACACTCTTAGTAGCAAATAATTTCATAAGTTCATCCATCTTTCCACTCAACACATTAATTTCTTCTATCGCATGCACCTTTTTATTAGAAGATCTTTCAGTATGCCATTGAGAATAATTAACCATAATATTATCTAGGAGTTTAGTAGCATCTCGTAAAGTGATTTCCATAAAAGTGCCTCCCGCGGCCGAATCTAAAAGATTTCTAGAAGCAAAATTCAATCCGGCATAAAAATTTGTATGATCATCCACAAATTCAAACCATGAGTAGGGCAATTACGTATCATTAATTTCATTCTCTCCCAAGCTTGTGCAACATGTTCATGATCAAGTTGTTTAAAGTTCATAATATCGTTTCTAAGAGAGATGATCTTAGCGGGAGGAAAATACTTAGAGATAAAAGCATCTTTGCACTTGTTCCATGAATCAATACTATTCTTAGGCAAAGACGAAAACCAAGTTTTAGCACGATCTCTAAGCGAAAAAGGAAATAGCTTCAATTTAACGACATCATTATTGACATCTTTTTTTCTTTTGCATATCACATAAATCAACGAAGCTATTCAGATGAGTAGCAGCATCTTCACTAGGAAGGCCAGCGAATTGATCTTTCATAACAAAATTCAACAAAGCAGTATTAATTTCACAAGATTCAGCATCGGTAAGAGGAGCAATCGGAGTGCTAAGGAAATCATTATTATTGGTATTGGTGAAGTCACACAATTTGGTAGTATCTTGAGCCATCGCGACAAACAAGCAATCTAACACACGAGCAAACAAAGAGCAAACGGGCAAAAAGAGGCAAATAGAGAGGGAGGATAGAGAGAGAGGCGAATAAAACGGCAAGGGTGAATTGAGGGGAGAGGAAAATGAGAGGCAAATGGCAAATAATGTAATGCGAGAGATAGGGATTGTGATGGGTACTTGGTATGTTGACTTTTTGCGTAGACTCCCTGGCAACGGCGCCAGAAATCCTTCTTGCTACGTCTTGAGCTTGCGTTGGTTTTCCCCGAAGAGGAAGGGATGATGCAGCAGAGTAGTGTAAGTATTTCCCTCAGTTTTTGAGAACCAAGGTATCAATCCAGTAGGAGCCCACGCTCAAGTCCCTCGTACCTGCACAAAGCGATAGCTACTCGCAACCAATGTGATTAGGGGTTGTCAAGCCCTTCACGGTCACTTACGAGAGTGAGATCTGATAGATATAATATTTTTGGTATAAAGATGCAAAATAAAAAGTAAAAGCAAAGTAAAAAGCAAAACAAGATTAAAGTGATGGAGATTGATATGATGAGAATAGACCACGGGGCCATAGGTTTCACTAGTGGCTTCTCTCAAGAGCATAAGTATTCAACGGTGGGTGAACAAATTACTGTTGAACAATTGACAGAATTGAGCATAGTTATGAGAATATCTAGGCATGATCATGTATATAGGCATCACGTCCGTGACAAGTAGATCAAAACGATTCTGCATCTACTACTATTACTCCATTCATCGACCGCTATCCAGCATGCATCTAGAGTATTAAGTTAAAAACAGAGTAACGCCTTAAGCAAGATGACATGATGTAGAGAGATAAATTCATGCAATATGAAATAAACCCCATCTTGTTATCCTCAATGGCAACGATACAATACGTACCTTGCTGCCCCTTCTGTCACTGGGTAAGGACACCGCAAGATCAAACCCAAAGCTAAGCACTTCTCCCGTGACAAGAACTACCAATCTAGTTGGCCAAACCGAACAGATAATTCGAAGAGACTTGCAAAGATAACCAATCATACATAAAAGAATTCAGAGAAGATTCAAATATTATTCATAGATAGACTTGATCATAAACCCACAATTCATCGGTCTCAACAAACACACCGCAAAAAGAAGATTACATCGAATAGATCTCCACAAGAGGGGGAGAACTTTGTATTGAGATTCAAAGAGAGAAAAGAAGTCATCTATCTACTAACTATGGACCTGAAGGTCTGAGGTAAACTACCCACACTTCATTGGAGGGGCTAGGATGATGTAGAAGCCCTCCGTGATGACGGCCCTCTTCCGGCGGAGCTCCGGAACAGGCCCCAAGATGGGATCTCGTGGATACAGAAAGTTGCGGCAGTGGAATTAGGTTTTTGGCTCCTGTTCTGAACGTTTGGGGGTACGTGTGTATATATAGGAGGAAGAAGTACGCCGGAGGTGCAACGAGGGGCCCACGAGGCAGGGGGCGCGCCCTAGGGGGGGGCGCCCCCCACCCTCGTGACCGCCTCTTTTGTTCCTTGGAGCAGGGTCCATGTCTCCTGGATCACGTTTGATGAGAAAATCACGTTCCCGAAGATTTTATTCCGTTTGGACTCCGTTTGATATTCCGTTTCTTTGAAACACCGAAATAGGAAAAAAAACAGCAATTCTGGGCTAGGCCTCCGGTTAATAGGTTAGTCCCAAAAATAATATAAAAGTGGAAAATAAAGCCCAATATAGTCCAAAACAATAGATAATATAGCATGGAGCAATAAAAAATTATAGATACATTGGAGACGTATCACACCTATTGAGCAGTATTGCAAAATTTATAATCAACCTACTCCAAGCACAATACGAAGAAAGAATCTTAATAATCAAGATACTATTCTCCCTTCTTAGTAGTAGCATTTACAAATTACTCCAATCCCCCAACAGCGAAATTAGGAGCGCAAGTATAGTCTTGTTCTTTGTTACTCTTTTGTATTTGTGAGGTTTTACCCAAATCTACCATGAGGATTCTGCCTATGAACTTTGATGTTCATCATTTTTGTCATTATTAATTTTGTTGTCGCAAGTGCAGGTTCCTCTAATTGAACAGGTGGGAAAAATTGGTGTTTCAATTAACCCAGATTGCAATGAGCAACCAATGCTTAGGTCCCATTAGCAGCTTCCTACACCCAGCCAACGGTTTGATGTAAAGGTAAAGAAAAATCTGATCAAAGTAGTGTTAAGGTAAAGAAGAACCTCACGTCAGAGATGGTCCGGCGGGCTGCTGCAGCAGCCCACGCTCGCGTCCGTGCGGCACGTCCATCAGAGGAGGAGCGGCGGCGGTGGCCCTCGCTCCTGTTGGTGCGGCGGCGGCGCCCCTCACTCCCATCAGTATAGCGGCTGGCATCCATGTAGAAAGCTCGCCCCTGCAGCGTCCCGCTGCTCCCATTCACCGTCGCCTCCCCGTCTCCTCCAGCCTCCACATCGTCCCTGTTCCGCACGGAATCAACGCCCCCTCGTCCTCCTCCTGCTCCTGCTCCTTTCGCCTCACGGCACGCACAGCCTCCGCCGGTCCTGACCACCGGCGCCTCCGCGCGGGCGAGGGGCGCAACCACCGGGCGGTCGCTGGGAGCAATCAATCAGATTGAGGTCGGGTGGCGGGCAGACGGGCGAGCCACCGCCCCCGAATGATTAGGGTTTGGTGGAGGCCCTACACTGGGCTCCATTCGAAGAGGGCGAGGGAAGGGGGAGGGGAGGGAGCGGGAAGGAGGAGACGACGCGGGTGGGGGAGGTGTGAGTGGTGGATTTAGTCGTGAAGGTTACCGCGGGGATGGGAATGGACGTGTGCGGGTGCGGCGTGCGGTGGTTCCTGTTTTGATTACCACTTCCACGATTGCGGTTGCTAAACAGGAGTTTTAATCAAACACATTTTAGTGGGCGATCTGGACCATATAGAGATCAATAGACGCGTAAGATGTTGTTTTGGATCTCCGCACTTCGTGCTTTTATAGTGGTAGTAGATAGATAATTTCTCCAATCAACATCATCGCAACTTAGCACAGTTCATTTTATTTTCTTCGGAAGAAGGTCAATCTTATTTCTTCTGACCTGTCTGCTCTATGGATCTTGGAGCTCCAAGCAGATGGACACATCCCAGTTCAGACTTCAGAGCATGTTTGTAAGCAAAAATTATACCTAACGATATAATTTCCGCAAACCTAATGCTCACGCATAAAGACTAAAAAGTTAATGGCTTAGCAGTTGATGGTGAAAGTACATTACAAGTTGGAGTTTCTAGTTCCAACAAATCCGGGTATTGGTTTCTGTCAGCCAACAGTCTACTATCATATCAACCAAGGTTTGTGCTTCACTTATGGAGGTAGCCAGTAGAATTTACTGGTGCATACAAGTGTGTTCCAAGCTATAACATTTTAATTTAGGTTCCATTTTCATCCATCACTACACATTTTAATTTCTGTTTGTGGAAAGAAATACCTTGATGATGATGCTCGACGCAGAAGAAGTCACCATCATCTAGGTTGACATTGACATACTGTTCATCCAAATCCTCAGGGGCTGCAGACATATATCTTAGTCAAGAACTCAAGATGAGTGAGAGCAATTCAGACAGAAGCTATGAGACAGGAAAGTCCATCCATGTGGTAAGTCATAGTAACCATGACTTAGAAGCCCTTACTATGTATTTAATCGTTTCAACTTCCAGAATACACATATGACAATGATTACCCTTCACCGGAACATGGCAATATCAGTATCTATATCTATGAAAAGCATGGGTGCTCCACCTCCATATCCATGATGTTCTCTAGTGGAGTTACTACTTCATACCTGCAAGAAGCAACACTTTTAGATAAAAAATGATACTGATTTCTTATTCTTATGGCATATCATTCTCCATCAAACCATTTTGTACCCATTCTATGTTAGTTTTGCAGATGTAAAGTGCAAAGGTGTTCTGGTATGAAAGATCTAACAAAGAGAGTCAAACTTTTGAATATAATTTGATGATAATGGTACATCAGCGAGAGGTTAAATGCCGCATTTGGAGTGCTAACCAAGTCTAAAAGGCAAGTGAGTCTGCCCACTCAACATGACAGAGTGTTAAGAAATGTTAATAGTTTTGGAAGGTGTTAAAATCCCCTCTGAACATACCGTTATTTCTCATGTACCATACAACCCAGAGATCTGCAATAATTACATCATCCAGTCTCAAGAGATTGACTGGTACTTCAGCAATCAAATGCAATTAGCCCCAAGTCTAGTAGGCTCTAGAAGTAAAACATATTTCTGCATAAACTTCATGAACTTGAATTGCGGTACTCTATTTCTTCTTGTCGGTGCCAATTTGCCAAGATGTGGATATCATAATAGATTTTTTTTCTTCTGAAAATCTAATCATCTACAAATTCAGTAATAGATATAAAGGGTAAATTAGCATACTGCGTTTCTAAAAAAAGGCAAAATTAGCAAGATATAATAAAGTAATAGAGGAAAAGGTAGTAATAGGAAGTAGCATATTTGTCCAGAATTCAATGGAATGTGGAGCACCGGGACACATACATGTTCAGAGGAAAGGGTACTTTCAAAAAGCATATTTTTGGTATGCTTTCTAGCTAGTCCATATATTTAAATAATCACATTTGTACTTTGCTCTCGCCATAGACCACATCAATGAGAAAGTTGAAATCCTCCCAATATTGAGCATCAAGCCATCAACCATCAACCACGTTAAGTGCATGCTTAATTAATCCCAGCAATTAGCCCCTAAAAATATGTACCGTTTCGTCCTCACGAACATTCCCTCTGCGTAACCACCACGCCATTGCTCCTCTGCCCCATGTTGCGTCCCACGCCTCCGCTCCTCTGCCACATGCTCCTAGAAACCATCAAAACAATGAGAACTTGACATAACATGGTTGAAACATACATAGTTGAGATTTCATTGATGAGGTACATTTTTTGTGCGAATGCAAAGGAGATCTAACATATTTATGGGAATGTTCGATCTTTTTTTGCAACTCCAACTGAAGAAAAAAATTTGAACCAAATACATTTACAGGAATGTTCAATCTTTTTAGCCAATCCAACTAAAGCACGTCATATCCAAATAGGAAGCACCCTAAAAAATATACTTCTATAACTTGAGCTAAAAGGTCTACTGTCATGAGTGTACCAAGAAGAGCATTTATTTTGCAAGTAGAGAGGCTGCAGGGTGCCTTGTATCCATTCAACAAAAGAACAGCAGACGATTTGTCTCAATAAGAAATATTTATTACCAATAGATCTTTTAGTGGAGGGGTAAAAATTCTTATATACAGTGGGACACTCTGGAGCACTACTGTCTATATACTTACACAAAACTTGTAGCATGTAGCACTCATGCACTACTGTCTATTAGCAAGTGTTGTTCTCTTTGATCTTTTATATGCTAAAAGTTAGATAATTGCAGTTTTGCAGAAAGCACTGCTCATCGTATATTCAGATTCTGCTTGTGTGTGATGACCCAGTTACCTACAGGGCTGGTGTGGATTACTAACAGGGTGACATGGTTAACTCCACAATCATGTTTTACTTTACTAATTCCATTTGACCAATACACAATTAGCACTCACAGAAATATATAGTGTTTCACCCAATAGAATGATTATTTTAGGACTAAGAGTAGAAGGTGGCTAAGGCATGTATTTTATAAAGTTAACATACATCAGAACTATTAAAAATCTTCAGAATTCACAGACATTGTTCTTAACTTCATTATGCAGAACTATTGTAGATGCCATTATTTTGTCAAATAGATTAACGTTTCTCAGCTATATCTAAATAATTTCATTGTGTCATCTACAAATTGCCATTACACAAAGCTGCACATATTTAGACAACCATGTGCTGAATTTTGTAGATGAAGAAAGAAAAGAAGCTAGCTCATGGAAAAGGATTTCGTTGAGCACCTCAGTGCATGGCTTCGTGGGCCTAATGGAGCAAAGATGAATTGAGTATTGAATCATTTAGTCAAATGATTATTAGCGCTGCTAAATGAGTTCTCAGTGTACAACTGTACATCCTTCAATACAAAAGAGGCAGCGGTATGGAGGTTATGTGTCCGAAAAAGGAGAGTGTGCAGAAAGAGGCAGCAGTATGGCGAGCGCCGCAACCCGGTACGCTAAAATTTAACACTGACGGCGCATTTGTTCCAGGCCAATATCATGCAGCCTGGGGTGTGGTGGTTCGGGATCATGCTCGGGATGTGGTGGCCTGCAAAGCTGGCCGGATGGCTCATGTCCCTGATGCATTCACGATTGAGATTCAGGCCATGAGGCAAGCGGTTGACTTAGCTGCTCGGCTATCAGATGATTAAAATCGTCATTAGGAATAGTTGAGCTTCAGTGTACCAAGAAACAACTATGTAAAAGAAACTTACTTGGTTGTACGCTCGCATTTGGCCGCTGGGAAGCAGAAGAGGAACGGCGACTTGCGGCTCGAAGGGCGCGGCGGGCGGCTCCGTCAGCGGCTCCCGCGGCATCGCGGCGGCGTCCCTGGCGGCGGCTCCCGCGGCATCGCGGCGGCGTCCCTGGCGGCGGCTCCCGCGGCTAAGAGCGCGACGGCTCCCGCGGCGACCTACGGTGAAGGGTGGCTCCATCGGTCGATGGCTCCCGCGGCTGCCCTTCCGTGCTGTGAGGTCGTGCGGGCGTGAGGAGTGGGCGATAGGTCGTGCGTTGTTGGCATCTCTTTTTTAACTGCGGTGCAGTGTTAGTGGCTTATTAATGCGTGATGGCGGTGTTAAACACTGAAGGATTAAGGACCATTAGATCTTATTGATGGATGGACCTGATTGTTTGGATCTATCCTTTTTTTTCTTTTATAGAGGTAGTAGATCAACCAAATACTCACTCTGTAAACTAATATAAAAACATTTATATCACGAAAGTAGTTATCTAATCGCTTTTTTATTAGTTTTACGAAAAGAGTGCCTCATTCAGTCATGCGACAGAAAGAAAAGTCAAAGATGCTGAGAGGCTCTTGTGCATGCAAGCTGGACCCACCTACCAGGACTCGGTAGTCGATCGCTATCATGGACCAGTTCTTTTAGGCGGCTTAAAAAATAAGTTGCCTCTCCCTAGCTTAAAAAATAAGCCATCATTTAAGTTTGTTAAGACTTCTAAATTAATTATCTCATAACTAGTTTAGAAGTCCAATGAATAAAAGAAGCGGCTTATGAAAAAACTGAGGATGAGGCGGCTTATTTTTTAAATTGCCAAAAAAACTGGACCCATATATAAAAAGGCAGAGCTTCCCTCTTGCTCCGGATGGTCAGGAAAACAAACGCTGACTTTTGTTCGTTCAACGACAGCCGCTCAGCTGAAACGTAGCCTCCAGAGTCCGCAAAGTCTGCGGACAAATTAGTCACCGCTACATTTCTACGGACTGGCTTTTGACTCGTCTACGCATGCCGATCGAGCTTTATGCACACAGGTACTGGTCGCACTGGGCGCAGCGACCAGCGCACGGGTATAAATACGGCATCGGTGCAGTGCAGCTGTGCAGGCATTAGCTTCTCCAAGCACAGAAGTAACACACGCATCCTTCCTTCCTTCCTTCCTTCCTTCCTTGAGGCTTCAACTATGGCTCTCGTCAGGAACTTGGCTGCGCTCCTGTGCGTGGTGCTCGCCTCGCTCGCGTTCGTCGCGCAGGCCGTGCTCGCCGCCAGAGGTATGTATCAACTCTAGATTTTACCACTCCTTTTTGTTCGAATATAAACATTTTTTTTGCATGTCTGACGTGATGTCCCGCATGTCTAATGCTGCAGGTGATTTAAGCAACGTGAAGCGAGACGGTGTGAGGGGAACCTGGGCGTCCCCTTCCTCAGGGCCTGTCCTGACTTTTCTGAGGCCCGGGGCGAGTTTCAAAAATGAGCCTCATGAAGAAAGACATTTCTTTTTGAAGGACATAGTCAATAATTTCATTCATACTGATATATATCATAAAAGTTTATCGAACTTCAAACATCTAACTAAACAACAGTACCAAGAATTCATTAGCAAATACGATCTCATAATACACCAGGGACATGGTAAATTTTAGCAAACAACCAACAAAGCTTTTTAGGTTATACGTATACTGCAGGAAAGGAGGGGGGACAGCTGAATCATTGGAGGAGAAAAGTAGAAATTAAACTAGCCAATTCCAAACATCTTCGACCTCGCTCCATCCTCAATTTCGTGTTTGAGAAACCTGTATAGAAAGAGAAGACCAACTAGTGAGCTAAAATTATATAATTGAGTACAAAGATCAAATGGAAAACAGACTGAAAAGTTACTAGAACTTTTTGAGGCGGTGTCCATCCTAGTTGCAAAGCAAACATAACTGATGTGGTTCGGCT
This sequence comes from Triticum urartu, assembly GCF_056163025.1. NCBI lineage: Eukaryota > Viridiplantae > Streptophyta > Magnoliopsida > Poales > Poaceae > Triticum > Triticum urartu. The sequence continues at coordinate 588,190,114 of NC_141874.1, read as the reverse complement.
GGCCTACCCCCTGCGGCTGCTCATAGGATGTGACGTACTTATAGGTAGCGTGCTGCAGAAAAAGAAAAGAGAAATTCATAAGGTACGAGTAGTAGTGATGAAAAATTTAAGAGTGATCAACGAAACCAATCATAATCATTGCTAGGTGCTTCGGAAGAGGAGCGGAACGGAGAACGAGAAAACAGATGCGGGGAGAAGAAACAGCGGCTGTGGCGTTAGCCCCTTGGTTAGATCGATGGAATCCGAACTCTACTTGAAGAAACGATTGGCTGACCAATAAAATGATGGGATGTATAGCGTACGTACCACACAGGTTGGGACCCCTCATCAGGTGGGGTCCTAGGGCGTCGCACTTCTTGCCCCTACCCAGGGCCGGCCCTGCCCTTCCTACCAGGTGCGGCCGGGGCCGCTCCCGCGCTATCCTCCAAAGTAGTCTGGAGGCCAACTTATACCAAGAATGGGAATACAAATATGCCGGTCAAGAGTAATTTAGTTATTTGTTACTGAGCAGTGAGCGTTCGCTGCCGATATAAAAATACCAAAATGCACGATTGTATTTGTATGTTACTCCATCCGTCTTATCTAAGATGTTGCTACAATCATATGCGAATAAACAACACGGAGCAATGTGTGTGCCATGTCTGGAGACTGTCCGACACTGAGTCTATTCGGGTCATGTTCAAGCTATTACTATTAGAACCATGACATGAAACATGTCATTGTGTCTGCCCGTGTGTTCAGTGCTTTCCCTCGTGAGCACAAACGCCGGTTTCATAGTGTTTGTGTGAGCCGACTCTCGTTTTCTAATTTTGGAGCTCTACATCTCATCCAAGTAGCTGAGATTTGTCAACGGGTCCTTCTGAGACTTCCATCGCAAACCGGTCCGAGGCAACCTGTGAACTTGTCCCGTTTGAATCTGTTCTTCTTGCTTGTGGATGTCCAAGCGATTTGTCGTATATGGCTATGTCCGCGTTTTGGAGATGATTTCATTGCTTGGGAACCAAAGAAGAATGACCAATTCACAGTACAAAGTGCTTACTGGCTATGTGATAATGCGCCGGCTATGGTGAGCTTTGTCTCAGCTACTGCTACTACGTTTCTAGTACGTACTAGTAGCTTTTTTTTATAGCTGCCCGAGAGCTCTATGCTCCTTTTTTAACTTCCACAAGAAGCGCCCGTGATGGACACAGGAAGGTTTGGAACCTAATTTCCGCGTGCCAAGCCCCGCCTGAAGTTCTCCCTTTTGCTTGACGTGCTGCAACAATTTCTTTGGCAACATAAAAAAATAAATAGTAGAGGACTTTGGAGATTCAAGGTACCTCCTAGTATGTGGGAGAGAGGGTGAAGACATTTTTCATGTCTTCTGTGCTTGTGATAATGCGCGCCGGCTATGGTGAGCTTTGTCTCAGCTACTGCTACTACATTTCTAGTACGTACTAGTAGCTTTTTTTTTTCACTCGTCCACGCATGCCGATCGAGCTGTATGCACACTGGTCGCACTCGGCACAGCTACCAGCGCACGGGTATAAAATTGTAAACCATATTTGAATACAAAACATTTTTTGGTATTCGAAACAATATTCTAAGTTTTTAACTGGGTATCAAAAAGAATAATAGAGTAAAAAAGGAGGGAAATGAGTGAACGAAAAAATAAAAACTGTTCCTATAGCTAGTGGAGCTACGGACACAACCGGCAAAGCCCACGCCTAAGAGCATCTCTAACAACCGCGCTAAACAAGCGCCGCACCGCAAATTTAGCCATTTTAGCGCGTGCGCAACCGGTAGAGTGGCTCCAGCAGGCGCGCAATAACCGCACGCAGCATATGAAGTTGGGCGCGCGGTCCGAATCGCCAATACACGAGCGCTCGCGCCGCACTCTCTCCTCCCCACCACCTTCACCCTACGCGCGCCGGCGCCGGCGAACTGGACCCGATGGACGCACGCGCCGACACCCCGCTCATCCCATCCTACAGCCGCGACCCCTCCACCGCCGCCGCCGCCGCCACAAACCCTAGCGCGGGGAGCGTTGGCCTCGCCTCCGCCGGAGCTCCTCCTAGCATCGGCCTCGCGCGCGGTCTGTTCATCCCGCCGCGGATGACCTCGGCGGCGGGTGGCGTCGCGCCGGCGCGGCCCCGTGCCCCCCCCCCCCCCCCGAAGCTCCCAAATGCGGCGCGGCCGAAAAAGGGCAAGACATCCGCAAAGAAGAACAAGGCGGCGGATGGCTCCGGCACCTCGAAAACGAGGAGGAAGAAGCTTGCAGGGCGTGTGACGGGCGCGGTGGCTACCGAAGCGCCGGCGAGCTCACTCGTTGAGTCGGCGGCCGACGCGCACAACGTGTTCGACGATATGCCCCAAATGTAGAAAAAATTCCCAACTTTTCTTTTCTTGTTATTTTTTGAATGCGTTCATATAGATAGCTTATTTGCATTGTTCTATATATTTCGTAGTCTCAACAATGATGCATACATGTCAACTATGGGTGTTGGTTCTAACAATTCGCATTGGTCTCAAACCAATGACATGCACTTTGATGACCATGAGTTCGAGGTGGATGAGGATGGTGAGGGCATTTTCGACGCACCGAAATGAAGAGCGGGCAATTACACCAGCGCCGAAGACATCTTACTATGCAATACTTGGTTGCAAGTGTCGAGGGATCCATCCGTTGAAGGTGATCAAAGTAGAGATGCTTATTGGAATCGGATGAACGAACACTTTGATGTTCGCAACGTGAGTGGAATTGACCGCTCCGAGCGATCTCTTCGGCGGTGGTTGACAATCAACAAGGATTGTCAAAAGTGGGCGGCCGCACAAAAGGCGGTTGACAAGTTGAACCCAAGTGGCACCAATGAGGACGATAGAGTAAGTGGCATTTCATCCATGTTCATCATACTTGTTGGTGTTTGAAGTGCTAACTTGTTTTGTTTTCATGTAGTACAACATTGCACAAAACTTGTTCAAAGGAGAGGAGAAGAGGACCAAGAAGGGGAAGATCAAGAAAGGAAGGCCATTTACCTTGCCTCATTGCTATGACGTGTTGAAGGATGATGAGAAATGGAAGAAGCGTGATGATTTGGATGATTTGGATTTGAGCAACAAACGCAAACGAACAATTGAGTTGGATGATGATGATGACGAGGAGGATGCATCAAGTGATGACGGGAAGAGAAGCCCCACACCCAACTCGGTTTCATACTCGAAGCCAAAACGACCGGATGGGTGCAAGAAAGACGCAAAATAAAAGAAGAAGAGGAAAGGAGATGATGAGCTCAAAAATGCTATGGAAGCTATTGTGAAGGCAAGAAAAGAAGCCAACAAGATGAGGAAAATGGCAAGGAACCAAGATGCCGCGGCCGAGGAGAGGAGGTTGGTGGCCGAGGAGAGGAGGGTGGCGGCCGAGGAGAGGAAGGTGAGCAATGAGGAGCGAACTAGATTGTTGGAATGAGAGAAGCACTTGTTCTTCTTAGACACATCTATCCTCAATGATGCGCAAAAGGAGTATATCAATCTTTCCCGTGAAGAATGTTGGAAATATGCCCTAGAGGCAATAATAAAAAGGTTATTATTATATTTCTTTGTTCATGATAATTGTCTATTGTTCATGCTATAATTGTGTTATCCGGAAATCGTAATACATGTGTGAATACATAGACCACAACACGTCCCTAGTGAGCCTCTAGTTGTCTAGCTCGTTGATCAAAGGATAGTCATGGTTTCCTGACTATGGACATTAGATGTCATTGATAACGGGATCACATCATTAGGAGAATGATGTGATGGACAAGACCCAATCCTAAGCATAGCTCAAAGATCGTGTAGTTCGTTTGCTGTAGCTTTTCTGAATGTCAAGTATCATTTCCTTAGACCATGAGATTGTGTAACTCCCGGACACCGTAGGAGTGCCTTGGGTGTGCCAAACGTCACAACGTAACTGGGTGACTATAAAGGTACATTACAGGTATCTCAAAAGTGTCTGTTGGGTTGGCACGAATCGAGACTGGGATTTGTCACTCCGTATGACGGAGAGGTATCTCTGGGCCCACACGGTAATGCATCATCATAATGAGTTCAATGTGATCAAGTGGTTGATCACGGGATCATGCATTACGGTACGAGTAAAGTGACTTGCCGGTAACGAGACTGAACAAGGTATTGGGATACCGACGATCGAGTCTCGGGCAAGTAACATACCGATTGACTAAGGGAATTGTATACGGATTGATTGAATCCTCGACATCGTGGTTCATCCGATGAGATCATCGTGGAGCATGTGGGAGCCAACATGGGTATCCAGATCCCGCTGTTGGTTATTGATCGGAGAGTCGTCTCGGTCATGTCTACATGTCTCCCGAACCCATAGGGTCTACACACTTAAGGTTCGGTGACGCTAGGGTTGTTAGGAAGACTTGTATGTGATTACCGAATGTTGTTTTCAGAGTCCCGGATGAGATCCCGGACGTCACGAGGAGTTCCGGAATGGTCCGGAGGTGAAGATTTATATGTAGGAAGTTGTCATACGGTCACCGGAAAGGTTCGGGGGCATATCGGTATTGTACCGGGGCCACCGGAGGGGTTCCGGGGGTCCACCGGGAGGGGCCACCTCTCTCGGAGGGCCTAATGGGCTGTAGAGGAAAGAGGAACCAGCCCTACATGGGCTGGCCGCATCCCCCCCTTGGGCCCATGCGCCTAGGGTTGGGGGGGGGAACCCTAAAGGGGGCGCCCCCCTTGCTTGGGGGGCAAGCCCCCTCCCCTTGGCCGCCGCCCCCCCTCTAGATCTCATCTGAGGGGGCCGGCCCCCTTCCTCCTTCCCCTATAAATAGAGGGGCAAGGGGGGGCTGCATAAAACATCCAAGGCGCAGCCCCTCCCCAACACCTCTCCTCCTCCATAAGAGGTTGACGAAGCCCTGCCGGAGTACTGCAGCTTCACCACCACCACGCCGTCGTGCTGCTGTTGGAGCCCTCTTCCTCAACCTCTCCCTCCTCCTTGCTGGATCAAGGCGCGGGAGACGTCCTCGCTCCGTACGTGTGTTGAACGCGAAGGTGCCGTCCATTCGGCGCTAGGATCTTCGGTGATTTGGATCACGACGAGTATGACTCCATCAACCCCGTTCTCTTGAACGCTTCCGCTCGTGATCTACAAGGGTATGTAGATGCACTCCTCTCTCCCTCGTTGCTAGATGACTCCATAGATTGATCTTGGTGATGCGTAGAAAATTTTAAAATTCTGCTACGTTCCTCAACAGTGGCATAATGAGCTAGGTCTATGCGTAGTTACTATGCACGAGTAGAACACAAAGCAGTTGTGGGCGTCGAAATTCTCAATTGGCTTGCCGTTACTAGTCTTATCTTGATTCGGCGGCATCGTGGGATGAAGCGGCCCGGACCGACCTTACACGTACGCTTACGTGAGACTGGTTCCACTGACTGACATGCACTAGTTGCATAAGGTGGCTGGCGGGTGTCTGTCTCTCCCACTTCAGTTGGATCGGATTCGATGAATAGGGTCCTTATGAAGGGTAAATAGAAATTGGCAATTCACGTTGTGGTTTTGGCGTAGGTAAGAAACGTTCTTGCTAGAATCCTATGGCAGCCACGTAAAAACTTGCAACAACAATTAGAGGACGTCTAACTTGTTTTTGCAGCAAGTGTTTTGTGATGTGATATGGCCAAAGGATGTGATGAATGATATATGTGATGTATGAGATGATCATGTTCTTGTAATAGGAATCACGACTTGCATGTCGATGAGTATGACAACCGGCAGGAGCCATAGGAGTTGTCTTTATTTATTTATGACCTGCGTGTCAACATAAACGTCATGTAATTACTTTACTTTATTGCTAAAGCGTTAGCCATAGTAGTAGAAGTAATAAATGATGAGACAACTTCAAGAAGACACGATGATGGAGATCATGATGATGGAGATCATGGTGTCATGCCGGTGACAACGATGACCATGGATCCCCAAAGATGGAGATCAAAAGGAGCAAATGATATTGGCCATATCATGTCATTGTTTGATTGCATGTGATGTTTATCATGTTTTACATCTTATTTGCTTAGAACGACGGTAGCTTAAATAAGATGATCCCTCGTAATAATTTCAAGAAAGTGTTCCCCCTAACTGTGCACCATTGCGAAGGTTCGTTGTTTCGAAGCACCACGTGATGATCGGGTGTGATAGATTCTAACGTTCGAATACAACAGGTGTAAGCCAGATTTACACACGCAATACACTTAGGTTAACTTGACGAGCCTAGCATGTACAGACATGGCCTCGGAACACAGAAGACCGAAAGGTCGAGCATGAGTCGTATAGAAGATACGATCAACATGAAGATGTTCACCGATGTTGACTAGTCCGTCTCACATGATGATCGGACACGGCCTAGTTAACTCAGATCATGTTATACTTAGATGACTGGAGGGATGTCTATCTGAGTGGGAGTTCATTGAATAATTTGATTAGATGAACTTAATTATCATGAACTTAGTCTAAAATCTTTACAATATGTCTTGTAGATCAAATGGCCCACGTTGTCCTCAACTTCAATGCGTTCCTAGAGAAAACCAAGCTCAAAGACAATGGCAGCAACTATACGGACTGGGTCCGGAACCTGAGGATCATCCTCATAGCTGCCAAGAAAGATTATGTCCTAGAAGCACCGCTAGGTGACGCACCCGTCCCACAGAACCAAGACGTTATGAACGCTTGGCAGTCACGTACTGATGATTACTCCCTTGTTCAGTGCGGCATGCTTTACAGCTTAGAACCGGGGCTCCAAAAGCGTTTTGAGAGACACGGAGCATATGAGATGTTCGAAGAGCTGAAAATGGTTTTTCAAGCTCATGCCCGGGTCGAGAGATATGAAGTCTCCGACAAGTTCTTCAGCTATAAGATGGAGGAAAATAGTTCTGTCAGTGAGCACATACTCAAAATGTCTGGATTGCATAACCGCTTGAGTTAATCTCCCGGATGACGTGGTCATTGACAGAATCCTTCAGTCGCTTCCACCGAGCTACAAGAGCTTTGTGATGAACTTCAATATGCAGGGGATGGAAAAGACCATTCCTGAGGTATATTCAATGCTGAAATCAGCAGAGGTAGAAGTCAAAAAGGAACATCAAGTGTTGATGGTGAATAAAACCACTAAGTTCAAGAAAGGCAAGGGTAAGAAGAACTTCAAGAAGGACGGCAAGGGAGTTGTCGTGCCCGGTAAGCAAGCTGCCGGAAAGAAGCCAAAGAATGGACCCAAGCCCGAGACTGAGTGTTTTTATTGTAAGGGAAGTGGTCACTGGAAGCGGAACTGCCCCCAAATACTTAGCGGACAAGAAGGCCGGCAACACGAAAGGTATATGTGATATACATGTAATTGATGTGTACCTTACCAGTACTCGTAGTAGCTCCTGGGTATTTGATACCAGCGCGGTTGCTCACATTTGTAACTCAAAGCAGGAGCTGCGGAATAAGCGGAGACTGGCGAAGGACGAGGTGACGATGCGCGTCGGGAATGGTTCCAAGGTCGATGTGATCGCCGTCGGCACGCTACCTCTACATTTACCTACGGGATTAGTTTTAAACCTCAATAATTGTTATTTAGTGCCAGCTTTGAGCATGAACATTGTATCAGGATCTCGTTTAATTCGAGATGGCTACTTATTTAAATCCGAGAATAATGGTTGTTCTATTTATATGAGAGATAAGCTCCGATGGTGAATGGTTTATTCTTAATTAATCTCGAGCGTAATGCTACACATATTCATAGTGTAAATACCAAAAGATGTAAGGTTGATAATGATAGTCCTACATACTTGTGGCACTGCCGCCTTGGTCACATAGGTGTCAAACGCATGAAGAAGCTCCATGCAGATGGACTTTTAGAGTCTCTCGATTACGAATCATTTGACACGTGCGAACCATGCCTCATGGGTAAAATGACCAAGACTCCGTTCTCAGGAACAATGGAGCGAGCAACCAACTTATTGGAAATTGTACATACTGATATGTGCAGTCCAATGAGTGTTGAGGCTCGCGGTGGCTATCGTTATGTTCTCACCCTCACTGATGACTTGAGTAGATATGGGTATGTCTACTTAATGAAACACAAGTCTGAGACCTTTGAAAAGTTTAAGGAATTTCAGAGTGAGGTTGAGAATCAACGTGACAGGAAAATCAAGTTCTTGCGATCAGATTGTGGGAGAGAATACTTGAGTCACGAATTTGGCACACACTTAAGAAAATGTGGAATAGTTTCACAACTCACGCCGCCTGGAACACCTCAGCGTAATGGTGTGTCCGAACGTCGTAATCGCACTCTATTAGATATGGTGCGATCTATGATGTCTCTTACCGATTTACCGCTGTCATTTTGGGGCTATGCTTTAGAGACTGCCGCATTCACTTTAAATAGGGCTCCGTCGAAATCCGTTGAGATGACACCGTATGAATTATGGTTTGGGAAGAAACCTAAGCCGTCGTTTCTAAAAGTTTGGGGATGTGATGCTTATGTCAAGAAATTTCAACCTAAAAAGCTCGAACCCAAGTCGGAAAAATGCGTCTTCATAGGATACCCTAAAGAAACTGTTGGGTATACCTTCTACCTCAGATCCGAAGGCAAGATCTTTGTTGCCAAGAATGGGTCCTTTCTAGAGAAAGAGTTTCTCTCGGAAGAAATAAGTGGGAGGAAGGTAGAACTTGATGAAGTATTACCTCTTGAACCGGTAAGTGGCGCAGCTCAAGAAAATGTTCCTGAGGTGCCTGCACCGACTAGAGAGGAAGTTGATGATGATGATCATGAAACTTCAGATCAAGTTGCTACTGAACTTCGTAGGTCCACAAGGACACGTTCCGCGCCAGAGTGGTACGGCAACCCTGTCTTGGAAATCATGTTGTTAGACAACGGTGAACCTTCGAACTATGAAGAAGCGATGGCGGGCCCAGATTCCGACAAATGGCTGGAAGCCATGAAATCCGAGATAGGATCCATGTATGAAAACGAAGTATGGACTTTGACTGACTTGCCCATTGATCGGCGAGCCATAGAAAATAAATGGATCTTTAAGAAGAAGACAGACGCGGATGGTAATGTGACCATCTATAAAGCTCGGCTTGTCGCTAAGGGTTATCGACAAGTTCAAGGGGTTGACTACGATGAGACTTTCTCACCCGTAGCGAAGCTGAAGTCCGTTCGAATCATGTTAGCAATTGCCGCATTCTATGATATGGCAAATGGACGTCAAAACGGCATTCCTTAATGGTTTCCTTAAGGAAGAATTGTATATGGTGCAGCCAGAAGGTTTTGTCGATCCTAAGAATGCTGACAAGGTGTGCAAGCTCCAACGCTCGATTTATGGGCTGGTGCAAGCATCTCAGAGTTGGAACATTCGTTTTGATGAGATGATCAAAGCGTTTGGGTTCATGCAGACTTATGGAGAAGCCTGCATTTACAAGAAAGTGAGTGGAAGCTCTGTAGCATTTCTCATATTGTATGTGGATGACATACTGTTGATGGGAAATGATATAGAATTCTTGGAAAGCATAAAGGCCTACTTGAACAAGTGTTTTTCAATGAAGGACCTTGGAGAAGCTGCTTATATATTAGGCATCAAGATCTATAGAGATAGATCGAGACGCCTCATTGGTCTTTCACAGAGTACGTACCTTGACAAGATATTGAAGAAGTTCAAAATGGATTAGTCAAAGAAGGGGTTCTTGCCTGTATTGCAAGGTACGAGATTGAGCACGGCTCAATGCCCTACCACGGCAGAAGATAGAGAAAAGATGAGTGTCGTCCCCTATGCCTCGGCCATAGGGTCTATCATGTATGCTATGCTGTGTACCAGACCTGATGTAAACCTTGCCATAAGTTTGGTAGGAAGGTACCAAAGTAATCCCGGCATGGAACACTGGACAACGGTCAAGAATATCCCGAAGTACCTGAAAGGACCAAGGAAATGTTTCTCGTTTATGGAGGTGACGAAGAGCTCGTCGTAAAGGGTTACGTCGATGCTAGCTTCGACACAGATCTGGATGACTCTAAGTCACAAACCGGATACGTGTATATTTTGAATGGTGGGGTAGTAAGCTGGTGCAGTTGCAAGCAAAGCGTTGTGGCGGGATCTACATGTGAAGTGGAGTACATGGCAGCCTCGAAGGCAGCACAAGAAGCAGTCTGGGTGAAGGAGTTCATTACCGACCTAGGAGTCATACCCAATGCGTCAGGCCCGATGACTCTCTTCTGTGACAACACTGGAGCTATTGCCCTTGCCAAGGAGCCCAGGTTTCACAGGAAGACCAGGCATATCAAGCGTCGCTTCAACTCCATTCGTGAAAGTGTTCAAAATGGAGACATAGAGATTTGTAAAGTACATACGGACCTGAATGTAGCAGATCCATTGACTAAACCTCTCCCTAGAGCAAAACATGATCAACACCAGAACTGCATGGTGTTCGATTCATCACAATGTAACTAGAATATTGACTCTAGTGCAAGTGGGAGACTGTTGGAAATATGCCCTAGAGGCAATAATAAAAATGTTATTATTATATTACTTTGTTCATGATAATTTTGTATTGTTCATGCTATAATTGTGTTATCCGGAAATTGTAATACATGTGTGAATACATAGACCACAACACGTCCCTAGTGAGCCTCTAGTTGACTAGCTCGTTGATCAAAGGATAGTCATGGTTTCCTGACTATGGACATTAGATGTCATTGATAACGGGATCACATCATTAGGAGAATGATGTGATGGACAAGACCCAATCCTAAGCATAGCTCAAAGATCGTGTAGTTCGTTTGCTGTAGCTTTTCTGAATGTCAAGTATCATTTCCTTAGACCATGAGATTGTGTAACTCCCGGACACCGTAGGAGTGCCATGGGTGTGCCAAACGTCACAACGTAACTGGGTGACTATAAAGGTACATTACAGGTATCTCCAAAAGTGTCTGTTGGGTTGGCACGAATCGAGACTGGGATTTGTCACTCCGTATGATGGAGAGGTATCTCTGGGCCCACTCGGTAATGCATCATCATAATGAGCTCAATGTGATCAAGTGGTTGATCACGGGATCATGCATTACGGTACGAGTAAAGTGACTTGCCGGTAACGAGACTGAACAAGGTATTGGGATACCGACGATCAAGTCTCGGGCAAGTAACGTACCGATTGACAAAGGGAATTGTATACGGATTGATTGAATCCTCGACATCGTGGTTCATCCGATGAGATCATCGTGGAGCATGTGGGAGCCAACATGCGTATCCAGATCCCGCTGTTGGTTATTGACCGGAGAGTCGTCTCGGTCATGTCTACATGTCTCCCGAACCCGTAGGGTCTACACACTTAAGGTTCGATGACGCTAGGATTGTTAGGAAGACTTGTATGTGATTACCGAATGTTGTTCGGAGTCCCGGATGAGATCTCGGACATCACGAGGAGTTCCGGAATGGTCCGGAGGTGAAGATTTATATGTAGGAAGTTGTCATACGGTCACCGGAAAGGTTCGGGGGCATATCGGTATTGTACCGGGGCCACCGTAGGGGTTCCGAGGGTCCACCGGGAGGGGCCACCTCTCTGGAAGGGCCTAATGGGCTGTAGAGGAAAGGGGAACCAACCCTACATGGGCTGGCCGCATCCCCCCCTTGGGCCCATGCGCCTAGGGTTGGGGGAGGGAACCCTAAAGGGGGCGCCCCCCTTGCTTGGGGGCAAGCCCCCTCCCCTTGGCCGCCCCCCCCCCCATCTAGATCTCATCTAGAGGGGGCCGGCCCCCTTCCTCCTTCCCCTATAAATAGAGGGGCAAGGGGAGGGCTGCATAGAACATCCAAGGTGCAGCCCCTTCCCTCCCCAATACCTCTCCTCCATAAGAGCTTGGCGAAGCCCTGCCGGAGTACTGCAGCTTCACCACCACCACGCCGTCGTGCTGCTGTTGGAGCCCTCTTCCTCAACCTCTCCCTCATCCTTGCTGGATCAAGGCGCGGGAGACGTCCTCGCTCCGTACGTGTGTTGAACACGGAGGTGCCGTCCGTTCGGCGCTAGGATCTTCGGTGATTTGGATCACGACGAGTACGACTCCATCAACCCCGTTCTCTTGAACACTTCCGCTCGTGATCTACAAGGGTATGTAGATGCACTCCTCTCTCCATCGTTGCTAGATGACTCCATAGATTGATCTTGGTGATGCGTAGAAAATTTTAAAATTCTGCTACGTTCCCCAACAAAGAATTCTTGTGTGACACCCCGAGACTGATGTGCCAGGTGTCTTTCAGTTATTCATTGTCGTTGCCATGTCATTCGCTTGCGTGTTGCATCTTGCCATGTCATCATGTGCATTGCATCATCATGTTTTCAAAACTTGCATCCGTCCGGGTTCTTCTCGTTCTTTCCGTTGTCCGTTCTGAGCCCGACCACACTTGCACACGCCCGCGGCATGTCCGAAATATTATTTTATAAGTGGCCGAAAAATGTTCTCGGATTGGGTTGAAAGTTGGCATGTGGTCTTATTATAGTGTAGATAGACCGCCTGTCAAGTTTCATCGCATTCGTAGTTCGTTTGATAGCCCAACCGTTAAACTATAGCGGCAATATAGCTGGTCTAACGTCGGACATTTTCGGTCTCTGGAAACCTTGCCGGGTTGCGTTTCCGTCTCTCTCTTCTCAGCCTGAGATCGCTCCTACACAGCCTACGCCTAGCCTACCCCCCTCTTTGCACAGTGCATCGACCCCTCGCGCGTGTCCGAAACTTCCCCGGACCCGACTCGGACTGTCGCCACCGTTGTGTCCGGATCATCCCCAAACATTTACAAATCGTCTCCATTTTCTTATTTGGGCCTCCTAACCTATTTTTCCTGACCGTCCGATTATGATCGGAGGGACCTAACCGTCCTAAAAAAATGATCTGTTTTGCTATATATAGATCACCACTAGCCTATTTTGGACAAACCCTAAAATCTAGGTCTTTTGTCCCCCCTCAGCCGCCGCCACACTCCATCGAATCCACATCGGGATCCTCCCTGATCCCCTCGTCCACCTCCTCCAATCCCGTAGCCTCCTCCCGATCCACCAGCCAGTCACCTCCAAATCCTCCTTCCTGCCTCGATCTGGACCGAGAGCCCGAGCCCCTGCAGCCGCCCGAGGCCTCCGCGGCTTGCCCCTCCTGCCTCCTCGCCGGAGCCGCACCCGCGTCACCGTCGGCGACCATCTCCATCAGGCTGGACCCCGCACCCCTCGCTGCTTCTCTTTCTCCCGCTCTCTCTCACATCTCTCTCTCTCTCTCAGGACCCTGACGACCAAGGCGTCAGGAGCCCAAGCTCACCAGCTGGCTCCCGCTGGATCCGCGGCCGAGTCCTCCTTCGCTTGCGTCGGAGTGCGCCGCCACGACCTCACCGACGAGCAGCACACATGAGACCACGCCGCCCGCCGGCGCCCTGACCTCCTCATCCCCTGAGCGCCAAGTTCGCCGCCGCCGCTCCCCTGCATCCCGCATCCGCCTCCCCTGTTCCTGCGAGAACTTGAGGATGAGGACGGATCCCTTGCCTCGCCTCGATACCGTGGATCCGAACGCCCAGCGCCGCTCGTCGTCCTCCGCCAAGTTTCTGCGCCGCGACAAGTCTGTCGCCGTTCCCGAGTCCCCTGCAGGAAGCCATGGCCGTGCCTCCCATTGACCTCAACCGCCATGGCCACCGCCCGTTCATCACCCCGCTGCTGGATCCGGCCAGTTCCAGCATGTCCCCGTCGGATCCGCATCGTCTGCCTCCCTCCATCTCGCCTGCATCCCTGCAACACCGGCGCCGCGACCCTGTTCTTCCTGGAGACGCACGCAGCGCCAAGCCTCCCGCTCGCTCGCTCTCGTGGTCGTGTTGACCGTGGGTCAGCGTGTGGACCTCCTCACCCCGTCGGAAGCCCAACCTCCCATCCAGCGCCGCGCGTAGGCCCAATGCCTCTCCAGCCGCAGCGCCTAAGGCCCGGCCTGCTCCCTTCCAGATCCAAGCCGGCCCAGTCAAGCCCGATGTGAGCAGCTCCCCAGCGCCCCACCTTTTTTTTCTTCCTGTTGTTGGGCCAGCAGTTTCGGCCCAGAGTCTATTTTTTTAGGCTCTGCGATTTGTCTAATTTTTCCAGGGAATGCTGTTTTGCAGAAAACCCCTCATAGTTCACGCATATAATGACTTAATAACTAAGCATCACATGTAAAAACTTTATATATGAAAAATGCTTAAAATTGTGTCTAGTTTCATAATATGTCACTTTCACCCATGTTTAAAATATTTAAAATACTGTTTGGTTAAATTTGCTCCTATGCCATGTTAAAATGATTTAATTCATAGCTAAATAACCGTAGCTCCAAATTTAATAATCTTTATATATAAATGGGGTAGGAGAATGCCTAGTTTAACATGGTGGCATTGCTTTGCATGTTTAACAACTCTAAAATTGTGTTTAGGGCAGAACGCTAAGGGCCACACGACCGGGCAAAGGGCCACACAACTAGGGAGGGAGTGACGTGAAAATGAACAAGATTTGCAAAGGGTGGACGCGTGGATGGCCTGAGAATGCCTACCACCCTTTCATCATTTATATGTTCAATGCCACAAATTCACATTGAAGACGAAATATAAATTCATTATTACCAGGAGAGGAAATTCGATAAAACACACAGCTTAACAATGTGCATCATTGCAAACATTGTTTGGTAGGAAATTAATGAAGACTTGCTTAATCTGAGGCCATCGTTTCTGCAATCGAAGAAGGACCTGGAGATGCAAACATAAAATCGAGTATTTAAAATTAAGATACCGGACATATACTAAATCAATTGTTTCGTATGAAATTTTACAAAATACATAATATACAATTATCACAAAGTGCACGAGGTGGTAGCCCCTTGTGTTTCCTCAATTTTTTATAGCACTGTATAATCTTAATATTACCAATGCTTGCAAATATATCATGCACAATATAGCACACCAAATGATGATTCGTCCATTCATCATTCACTCATTTTGCAGCTCAGTTTTGACAGTGCTCATAGCTGAGAAAGCCTTGGGAGACAGGTACTCCAACATTCTTTACATGACTAATGGCGGATCTTCCATAGGGACGAGCAGAAGTAGTTGTCACGGGTCCACCAACGGCAAAGCAGGGTACTCCTATTCCCCGCACATGAACATGTAGTGTCATGAGCTCTAGGTCACCACGATCGTTGAATTTTTGCCCATAGATGTTGGACGAAGGGATACAAGAGGCAACAAGAAAGAACGAGAATTAGAAGGGCTAGGCTGGATTGGTTCATGTTTGAACTAATTTTCCCACCGAGAGGAGGCTACATATGTAATCGTTGCACGTTGCCATACACAAGTCTCTACTAAAAAAGCCACATGCAAGTTAGAATCCTCATTGTCCTACGCGGAAGAGGATTTGTAGCACGCAACGGCCCGCTCATGCATTTTGTCAGCCATGATTGCGACGTAAGTTGGAAATTTGCTGGGCCGCAACATGCGTGTCTTTGGTTACTGTAGGATGGTCCCATGCATGCTTTGGTCAGATGCTGCGGAATCATGAGACACATGCAACTGTTGTCCAAGTACATACTAGGGCCAATGTGCTGTTTTGAATTTCTCCAGTTAATCCTTAGCAAGCTCCCGAGAAGAAGAAAAAAGTCTTAACAATACTTGTGTTAGTTTATTTTCTCAAATAAAACTCTTGTTAGTAGCTGATTTTCATGAATTTTAGTTTTTTTTGCGAATTTCATGAATTTTAGTTGAGTATACTTGCATCTCAATCCTAAAATTTCTAGACATTAAACGCTCATCCTAGTAAACTTCAACTTCTGAATCTGACAGTTGTTGCCTATGCCAAAAGGCTTAGGGCATTTCAAATCGGTCCTCTAATTTTTTTTTCGCGAATACACGAAGGTTGTGTATCATTGCATTGATAGAAGGAGTAGAAAGAGTACATATAGGGGTACAATACACATGACACGAACGCACGCAGGCGTGAACAGAGTAAATAGCATAAAACTACTACTTTACAGGATAGGGTTTCAAAAAACTACCGGTTTTCAATTTTTCTCAGATAACTACCAAATGGGTGGTTGGCTGTTTCAGAAAACCCAAATCGTGGAGTGCTTAGCTATTGATCATGATTATGACAAGTCGGACCCGCACCTAAACTCACCGTCAGTTTGACCATTTAGTTTGACTGTTACCTGACGTGTGGGCCCCACACGTCAGTGTCTCTTCCTCCTGCTCTTCTCCTTCCTTCTTCTCCTCCCTCCCCGCAGCCCCGCCTGCGCCAACTCAAGTCATGGCCGCCGGCCACCCTGCTGCCCACGCCGCCGCTCCTTGACCTCCACGGCGACCAGAAAAAACAAAGACCGGCTCCTGGTGCAGCTCATCTCATCCACCAGTGAAAAAAATAAAGGCCAGCTCCACCTCCTTCGCGCGGCCATGGCCACCTCCTTCGCGCGGCCATGGCTGCCGGCCCTCGCTGCTGCCCACGCTGCCCCCTTCTGCGCGGCCATGGCGACCGTCTCTGCGCGGAGGCCGGCCACGCCACACGCCAAGCCAGGGAAGGAGCGCCGCGCGAGGAGCAGCCGGCACCCAGGAGCACGGCCGCCGCCAACCACGCGCCGCGCCCAGGGGGCTGGGACTCCGGCCGCCGCGCCCAGGGGGCTGGGACTCCGGCCGCCGCGCCCAGGGGGCTGGGACTCCGCCCGCCGCCCCCGGGGGCTGGGACTCCGCCCGCCGCCTTCGGACTCCATGGCCGCCGTGCCTTAGAAAGAGCGAGAGGGAGAGGACGCACGGAGGGGAGCTCAGGAGAGGGAGGAGGACGCACGACGGCTGCGGCGGCGCTGGAAGGGAGCTCCGTCGCGACGGGAGAGAGCTCCCCGTCGAGCACAGCGGCGGGTGCGCTCCTGTGGATCTTGAGCACGGGAGGGACCCGATGGCTTTTTTCAATTTCTTTGGAGGACCTGATTGCTTTTTTAAGTTTGCAGGGACACTGACATATGGGCCCTAGATGCCATTTAACGGTCAAACAATCAGTTTTCTTACATGCGGGCCCCAACTGTCATAATCATGATTAATAATAAAGCACTTGACAATTAGAGTTTTTTGAAACAGTCGTCCCCTGACTTGGTAGTTATCTGAGAAAAATTAAAAACCGGTAGTTTTTTGAAACCCTAGCCTGTAAAGTAGTAGTTTTATGCTATTTACTCGCGTGAACATGATGTCCGGAGCAGAGAGACAAGGGATGCTCGGCCCGTACAGAGGATACAACACAGCTAAACCTACCAAATCCGAACCAAGAGTGGCAAAGCCGAACCAACAAGAACACCAACACCGACAGAGCCAAAACCGGGGATACCACGAGCGAGAAAGATAGCGTCTTCAAGAAGGAAGGCGACGCCAAGACGCTGTTGCCATCAGGTCCAGAGGAACCAGACCTAGGATTTCCCCTAAGCTCGAAGAGGGGCACAAGCCAAGGGCCTTGATAGCGCCTCCAAGAAGGAACTGACATCCACAGACGCCGCCACTGTCAGCACCGGCAACCCGAGTAGGGATTTCTCCCTGGCCTGAGGCTGAGCAATCCCATAGTTGCCGTAATTAGAAATGAAGGTGAGGAGCCAAATGCTGGTGAGAGCCACCATGTTGGAAGGGGGTTGGTAGGGCTGCACCTACCATCGAAGGGTGGCACCACCTCTGAACACAGGAGCATAAGATTTGGCAAAAAGAGACGGCTTTAGATGTCCAATATAGGACAGGTAGTGAAGCAAACCACGATGGGGTGGGAGACGGCGAACGACAATGCCGACAAGCTAGGACTGGAGCAATGTAGACCCTAGATGTCGTGGCCATAGCCGTCAGGACGTCAAGGAGCCAGGCAAGCTTGAAGGGGCGTATCTGCTGGTCCCCGAGGCCGGAGCCGCCCGACAGAGGATGCCGACAGCCATGGACACCGGAGAGACGCGGGTCCAAGGTCGCCGGGGTCAGAGTAGCGCCAACAAGTAGCCGCCTTGAGGAGCTTCGTGACTGCCACTATCCTTGTAGTCTGGCTGCCTCCGCATGAGCCATCACGATGGCTCGTGGGGAGGTAGGGCCGCCGAAGATGAGGGAGGCCGCTTGCGCACGGAAGGCAGCCCGCGAACACCCCCATGATCGGCCGCAGATCCCACGCCCAGCGACAACAGCAGGGTTGGGCCGCGCCACGTAGGGGAGGAGGCGAGTACTTCAGGGGATCAGGGCGCCTGTGGCAGGAATGCCACGCCCGCCCCCGGACCTGCAGGAGCGAGCAATGGTTGGGAGGAGGCCGCCCGCGCACGAGCAAGGGCACGCGAGGCGGGAGGGGGGGTGCGTGCGGGACGGTTCCGCCCTGCCTCCACCATCCCGGGGCACGACACGGTCTCACGCAACCCTCCGGTGGCGGCGCAGCTGGAGCGGGCGGAGGGGAGGAGCGACCCGGCGGATGGTGGATCTGGGGCGCAGGGTGGGGTGGGGATGCGCATGGGAAGGATGGAACCGCCCCGCCGCCACCATCCCGGGGCACGGCACGGCTTCGCCGGCCGGCCCTCTGGCGGCGGCGCAGCTGGCAGGCGGAGGCAGGTGTGGCTACCCCCGTGTCGCCAGAGGAAGGTGACGTGGGGGAATCTCCTAAAAATAGTGAAGTATCCGGTGGAGTAAACCCTTAGTGGAGTATATTTACTCCACTAAGTTTTTTTGGTCGGACCTAGCCGCCTAAGTACAAGGGAGTAAAACTTACTTTTGGTTTATGCATTTCTCCGAACACTTGTCGTGCACATATGCACACAGAGTGATTGACTAGCCGTGCATGCTCTGGTACTTAGCACCCAGACAGAGCAGTCCTCGGAAAGCATGAGCATGAGCTCAGCCCCTAGTGATGTCGTCCATGTACGCGCAGATGATCGGCGCGACCGACGAGAGCTACGGGCTGTCCTACTACGGCCCGATGCTCGTGCACCTGGCTGACTGCGCGTTTGTGCGCCGCATGTTCCAGGCCGGTGTCAAGGACCACTGTCCTGGGCCATGGAGGTAAAATGAGGAGGTGTACCGGGGCTTCCTGGCAGTCGCGGACGTCGGGCAGCTCTCAGTGCTGCTGTGGGTCGTGCACTCGAGGGAGAGATGAAAGAGGAAGCGACGCCAAGGACATGGAGCTCATGGCGCTGCCGCCGCCGTTCAGGTACCAGCGGAGCGCCCACTCCTAGTGGCCGGAGAGCTCGAGCGCCTTGAGTTGGGATGGCAGGTCGCTGCCGGCGGGCGGGGGTTCGGGGAGGGGCCCCGCGACGGGCGGGGGTGGTGGTGGTGGTGGTGGTGGTTGCCGAGGGGCAGATGCAGGTGTGGGTGACGGAGCAGCAGGAAATGGTTGGGGCAGAGTATAATTTTTAGTCCCTTGCGACGGATTGGGGATGGGTTAGGTCTGCGTTAAAGGAGTAAAACTGACTTTTTACGTCTCTAACACCGAATAAGAGATCAGTTAGAAATGCCCTTAATTGGGTTGGTCATGTCCCGGCGATCAACTCCTTAGCTCCTTCCGCATTCACTCTTCATGTTTGTTTGTCGCCCTTGCCTCTCCTTTCCATGAAAAAAAAACACTTGCTCCGTTTCAAAACATCTGAAGTTCTAAGTTTGTCGAACTTTTTAAAATTTGATCAAGTTTATAGAAAAAATGACTAATATCCACGGCATCAAATATATATATATATATATATATATATATATATATATATATAGCTATAATGATGAATCTAATGACACTAATTTGACGTTGTGAATGATGGTGCAGACATCTTTCTATAGACTTTTTCAAACTTAAATAATTCTCATTTAGGATAAACCCAAAACTTGAAATATTTTGAAACCGAGGAAGCAGCAAGGAGGGCATTCGCGTGCTAAAACATGTGTCCGTGTACATACTTATGTACCCGTGTACTCCACACCAGATGCACGGGCACACCAGCAGATATGGTGGGCAGGCAGAGGCAGGTGTCCTCCACTCCACCCGCAGAGTATCCGGACGGACGAACCCAACGACCCTTGCGCGCAGCCCATGGGAACTCGGCGGTATGACTCACTGACGTGCTGCTCGCGACGACTCTGTTTTTCCGTTCTGCTCTCTTCTCTGACTCTGTCATCCTTGCCTTCAACGCCATTTCAAACCACACCCGCGATCGCCGCCGCCGCCACCACCGCCGGATGCCGATGGCCGCGCCGCAGCCTCGCCGCCACCAGGCCGCCTTCCTCCGCAGCAAGCCCCCTGCCCCCGCCAATGGGAATCCAGCCGCCGCCGCCTCCTGCAAGCCCAAGTCGCCCGCCACCGTACGCTCTCCGCCGATCGTCTTTTCGTTCCCTGCCGCTTGATTCTGAGGATTTATATGGCTGCGATTGATGCGTAGGTCGCTGGAGGAGAGGACGGTGAAGCAGCTCAGGCTGACCAAGGCGCTGACTCTCCCGGAGGCCACCGCGGTGTCCGAGGCGTGCAGGAGGATGGCCGCCAGGCGCGCCGACGCCGCGCTGCTCACCGACGCCAAAGGGGTGCTCTCCGGCATCGTCACGGCCGAGGTGAGAGACTCATCACAAGGAATCTGAATCGCTGAAAAGTGGAAACAGAGAATATCAACTTTAAACTTCTTGGGGCTGCAAAGATTGAATATGTAAGTAGTCTGCAATTAAAAGTTAGTAGTATTTACAACAAACTGAAAAGGAGGATTTGTTTGAAAAAATAGATATAAGTATATAGAAAACAGAAAACAGTTAAATTTTTTTTGGGGTGGGGGGTTATGAAGGAATTTCATGGGTTAATGATGAGCATCAGGTTTTGTATGGAATCAGTAGTGGTTGAGACAAAGTTTTCATGGGGGATTTGCTGTGTTTTTCTGTAGGACATATTGGGTCGAGTGATAGCCGAGGGTCTAATTCCCAACACGACGAGTGTGTCCAAGGTGATGACGCGGAACCCAGTTTTTGTCATGTCCAACTCGTCGGCCACCGAGGCACTGCAGAAGATGGTCCAAGGTCTGCTTGTTGTTTTTCTTCAGTACCAGAATTAGCAGTATTTGTTGCCAGTTTCGCCTTCAGTCATAATCATAGCCATGTATTTTGTCAGTAACTGAAGTCGTGGCCGAATATAAAACCTACATAGGCCTCCTTTCTAAAAATATATGTGAGAAAACAAATAATCTGGAACTGAGAGTCATCTTGAATTGAGGAATAGTGTAACTCGGAGCAATTTTATTACATCCTAGCTAATAGCCAGAGGCAAGAACTGCAAGAGGAATAGTGTGCCTGAAAGTACAAGAATGTTCTCTTAAGAAATTTCTGTCGTGTTTTATGCTGGGATTTTGTTGTCATTCTTATTGACCTCTTCTATCTTATCTTCATGGTTTCTTTCATGTCATATGAATTCATATACAGGCAAATTTCGGCATCTTCCTGTAGTGGAGCATGGTGAGGTCATTGCCATGTTGGATATTACCAAGTTCCTCTATGATGCGATTTCTAGAATGGAAAAGGCAGCAGAACAAGGTAGTGCTATTGCCGCTGCTATGGAAAGGGTCGAACGGCAGTGGGGAAATGAATTTGCAGGTTGCTTTTTCAGTTTCTTTTAATATGATTAAATTGACTACTTTTTTTACAAGAATACTTATTTCAATTTTCATGATCACCAATGATGCATTTCATTCAGGTCTCTTTGATTAACTAGCTGATGTCATATTTTGGGTCCTTACTTCAGGTCCGCACACGTTAATAGAAAATCTTCGAGACCACATGTTCAAGCCTTCCTTATCAACTATCATAACTGAAAATAGCAGGTCAAATTTCTACTGCCACAAAAATGTATGACGTGATTTCGTTTGTTACGACTGAATACTGCTATCGATTATCCTTTGTAGTGTTGCATCGGTATCTCCTTCAGATCTGGTAATTGTAGCTGCCAAAAAGATGAGAGAGTACCGAGTTAACTCAGTGGTTGTCATGACAGGGAACATGCTGCAAGGCATTCTCACGTATGTTCTTAGCAAAATTCGCGTTGTTTTAAAGTTTCCCATCTCATTTATTTGTTAAGTACTATCACCAAGATGCTGAGCACACTGCAGTTCCAAGGATTTGGTTTTGCGAGTAGTGGCACAAAATCTGTCCCCAGAGGTGACTCTAGTAGAAAAGGTATGGAAAAAAACTGAAGCATCCACATTTTAAGCAATCAAGATTTTATTCCTAAAGCGATGTTAACTTTCCGAAGGTCATGACTGCAAGTCCTGATTGTGCTACATTGGACACATCAATCCTCGAGGCTCTACAATCAATGCAAGATAGAAAATCTCGTCATATTCTTGTTGCGGACAAAAGCAAGTACTGAATTCTAACATCAGAGAGATGTTCATTTCTATGCACATATCTAAGCTAAATCTTTGAATAGGAGGACAGATTGTCTCCTGTTTGGACGCTCTACAGTTAACCCAAACAGCCATCTCCATGGTAAGAATGGATTATTATGATGTTACTGCACATTTCATTATTTCCTCATGTTAAAGAAAAAGAACAGAACTCTCTTGGGAGGTGAAGGTTTCATTCTGAAGGGAAGTCCCCTGACACATGAATTCTATTTTTGTTGCATTAAAATGATTCAGTCACAAATATTATACATTAAATGAATTAAATATTCTGTTAGCTATGATTATTTTCATAAAACTATACCATACAATACGTTTTTTTGGCGGACACCATACAAATACGTTATCTTTATTTCTCATCACCATATAATCATAACAAGTTTTGTGTACTCGTTAGGTCGAGGGAGCCTCTGGACCAAACGATGTGGCAAATACCATGGTTCAGAAGTTTTGGGATTCAGCACTTGCCTTGCATCCTTCAGAGGAGAATGACTGGCATAGGTTTGTTCTTCTTCGACTTGCATATACTCTTACATTCCTGAAGATGGCTTGATCAGTCTTTTGTTATATAGTGCAGTGACGAATTTCGTACGGCAGCCTCAGATAGTGCTGAAGGGAAGCAAACACCCCCTCATGTTGGCAATGCATTCTCTTTCAAAATTGAAGATAAAAAGGGCGGATGCACAGATTCAGTTGCGGTGTGTGCATTTCTCATCTTACTTTCCTCATTGTGGTTTACTAAAGTAGTAGTGTAGTATGAATTTGTGTTTGTCTGCCTTAATATCTGATAACACTTCTTCTTTCTGCAGTTTCAAAAAGCTTAGATGAGCTTGTGTCTGCTATTGCATACATATTAGGAACAGAAAACAAGAAGGCAAATGTAAATCTTCTGGTAAGAGGTTGGGCTTTAACATTGAGCTTTGCTTATGCAGTACTGTGTTCCTTTTCCTCCAAGTGAGCAATTAGGGCAAGCAAAAGCTTGTAGATGGGATTTTTTAAAAGTAGGACTTGTGGCCCTCTGTATTCACATCTCACTTACAATTGTTTTGAACAGTAGTGGCTGCATGCATCGTCCAGATGCAGAGGCCGGGGGTCCTCCTCCATTTCTAAAAAAATATATTTGTTTTGAACAGTATGATGATGATGAAGGTGACAGAGTTCTTCTGGCTACCGATGGTGATCTCGTTGCAGCGATTGAGCATGCCAGATCAGCTGGATGGAAGGTCAGTTTTTCTCTTCTTTTTCTAGGTCAGCAACTTGATTGATTCGCGTGTCGTCTGCATCCTCGCTAGTTATGCCGCAACCAAAGCGCAACCGATCATTTTTAGTTTCTTCGTTCTTCTTCTTGTTATTGCAACTTAGGTTCAGTAATTTACTTCGAGGTTCAGTCTTTTTTGGTGTTTCGTTTTGCTGTTTCAGGTTCTTAGGCTGCACATGGACGACGCTGCAGGGACCGGCGCAGAGTCCACACAGATGTCGTCTGTAGATACTTCGATGTCGAGGAGATGCTGGCCGTCCCTCCGACTAGGTAGAGTGGCCAGTGCAGCTGCTGTTGCCGGCGTCGGGGTAATCGTCTACTTGAGATGCTCTCGGCAATGACTTCAATATACAAACCTCAGACACAAAGAGAATACTTCAACACTGTGTAGATGTACTAT
This sequence comes from Triticum urartu, assembly GCF_056163025.1. Lineage (NCBI taxonomy): Eukaryota > Viridiplantae > Streptophyta > Magnoliopsida > Poales > Poaceae > Triticum > Triticum urartu. Next base: position 588,166,050 of record NC_141874.1, on the reverse strand, counting down.
GCAGGAGGAAGATCACACAAATCACGGCCGCAATAAGGCTCTTGCCAAGCCTCTACACTGATTTTTTTTTCCAGCGTTTGCATTCATTCTGAAATGTCTTCAGAGAGAGTTTCTTATTCTTCTTCTGACAACAGGGGTATATGTTCAGCTGTTTTTTCTCTGTTTTTGGTTCATCCTGATGAACTAACAATAACATTAATTAGTGTTTCTTTTTGCGCTGGAACACTAATCAGTACTTCACTCTCTATATAGAAGAACAATTGTTAGTTGTTATGGCCAATTGACTGATTGTCTCTTCAGCCTATTAAGATGGATCAAACATCCTTTTTCTGTTGTCAAAACAGATTTATTTTAATTTTCTTCTTCTAATAGCAAAGTGACTGTTTGTTCCAACGGATAAAAAGTAGGCTGATACATGTACACAAACTAGAAAATCATCCTAGTTGAAGTTTATAAAAAAAAAATCATCCTAGTTTTGGTATATATCACCCAAAATATGTTTTTTTTTTGCAAAAATATCACCAAAAATATGTTAGGGTCACGCAATGTTTATCCCTCCTATTTGTTTTGATGACGTGGGGAGGGATTGGCCTGGTCATTAGGCTGAGGAGTTTTATGGAAACTAGGTATGTGCCCATGTGTTGTCACGGGAGCTGTATTTTTTTAATGTATAAATGCTAGGTATGTGCTAAGGTCAGTGAAAAAAATAGCGTGTTATAATGCGAAAATGCTCTTTAGAGCTCGGGCTCCATGGAGCCCGAGTTTGACTTGATCAAAATTCAAATTTTCACGTTTCAAAATATTTTGAAAAAAAATACACACATACTTAGAGACATAAAGCATATGTGTGTAATTTTTCAGGACGAAACACTTTAAAATGAGTGCTACACAAAAAGAACAAATCTGAGCCTTTTTAGTAGATGCACTATTCATTCTCAAAGTCCATGAATTTGTCTTTTTTGCATAGATCGCATTTTAGGGTATTTCATCCTCAAATTTTACATACATACTCATAACATCCTTGTTTACTTGTATGATTTTTTTAGATTTTTTTGAAACTGAAAAGTGTGAATTTTGAATTTTTCAAAAAATTCGGCCTCCATGGAGGCCGAGCTCCAAAACGCCCTACTCGTTATAATGTCGTTAATAGCAAGCTATAGCGTTCTGAGCAATGTCTTGCTAAATAATTGTGTGTGCAATGTCTCGCTAATAGCAGCTATTTTTCATTGATTAAGGTAGAAGTGGATGTAATTCCACCTTATATGGTATGCGGCATGCGGCAGACGGGAATCACCATGGATTAGTATTTTGATTTTGGCACCATTGTAATTTGGTAGCTTGGATCATGCATGATAAGTAAATTAAATGAATTGCGTACAGGAATGTGCGGTCAAATATGGTGTGGAATTGAGTGGCCTAATTTCACATTTTGCGAAAAGTAAGTTAATTAAGGTGGAGTTGATGTAGTGCTGCATAAGATAAGTAAATTAATGTGATTGAGCGGCATATTGGAAAGGTGCGGTCAGATATGATGTAATGAAAAAAATGACCGAATAAAAAAACTATGAAGGGATGTGATGGGAGGGGAGGCCGGTTGACGAAAAGTTTTGCTTGACAGGAAAAAGAACGCTGCTTATTTTATTTAAATATTAACTAGAGATAGAGAAGAGATTAGTACTACGTATTAGTAGAGATAAAGATATGGAGCAGAGTAGCAAGGTGTTTTTGCTATAACACAATTTTCCTCGCACTCGTTAAATACAGATTGGATGGATTGATATGATGAGTGACACACACACACATATCCAGCTGGATCTTTTAGAGGTAAAGAAATAATGAGATGCTATTTTTCGTGCCAATAGACCTCAATGGAGGATCGTTCATATATTTTTAATTATTTTTACGGGAGCTCCTATTTGCCACTTGCTCAGAACCCACAGGCAGCTCCCAACTGGGCCGACCCATCTAGCCGTATGCCCCGAGTATATAGCCCGACCTGTGAATTTCAACCACCAAGGACGGATGGGTTTTGAAACGCGCGAGCCGTTGGAGGCGACTCGGGGCGACGCGGGTGGCGATCCCGCTCCCCCCGGCGGTGCTGTCACGGCGACGGAGTGGGTGCTGGTGCGGCGGGGTCCCTGTGGCGCCCCGGCGTCCCCTGCCCCGGCGCGCTCCCCTGGGGCAGGTCGTGCAGGCTGCGGTGGCCGGTTCTAGGCTTTGGCGAAGGATGCGTCCGACGAGGAGGATGAGCTTACCTCACCGCGGCTGGCTCCTCCTCCGACGGGGGCGATGTTGGGTGATTTTGTGCTGGCGGCGACTCTTGGCGGGGCTGGTCGGGGTGACCGGCGACATCGTTTTGCGCCGGGCGGAGGCGGTTCGCGGGCGACGGCGGTGCGCTGCTGGAGGCCAGAGGCGCAAGCGGATTTGGGCGCGTGGGGGACTCGTCTGGCCCCTCCCCCGGTGTCTCCCCGGTGTTCTGGGCCCGCGGTGGCTCCGGTGACGCCCGAGGAGTGGCCTGCCCTCCCTGTCCTCCCCTTGACGGCGTCGATGGCGGCGGCGGCGGAACGGGTGGCTGAGGTGGCTGACGCGCTAGGGTTGGCGCCGACCGCCCCTTCCTTGGGCCTGCTGGGGGCCGCTGGGCCTGGGCCGGCCCAGCTCTATCCTCTGGTCGTCGGGCCTCCTGGTGTGGGGCCCTCGACGTCTGCGGGGGGGGGGGGGGGCATTCGGGTCCTGGTGCTGGACCTGGCCCTGTCAGCCCACACGGTCGACCTGCCCTGGGAGGGGCCCGTCGGCCCGCCTGCTAGCGCTATATATGGCTGCGCAGGGGCCTCCGCGACCCCTCGCTAGGGTTTCCGGCTCGTTCCAGTGAGGTGCGGCGCCACCGTCTCCCCATTAGATCTCTCGTTCCCCTCCCCCCTCCTCCCCCTCTCACTCTGTCCTTTGTCGAGGCGATGGCCATGGGCGACCGGCGTGCAGACAAGCGCCCGATGGAGCCTCCGCTCTTCGAGGAGGAATGGCGGCGTGAGAAGGCTCTACGGGCGCAGGCAAAGCGTGGCCAGCGGGCCAAGGCGGCAGGGCGTACGAACGACGGAGGTGGCTTTGAGCATGGTCAAGACGGCGGTGCTGGTCGTGGCTACGGTGGCTACTAGGGCCATGACTCCGGATCTGGTTACCACGGGCGCGAGGGGGATTGGGGTCCCCCTCCACCTTGGTGGGGCCAGCAAGAGAAGAAGCAAAAGCGCAAGCATGGATTGTGGCACCGCGAGCTGGAGCGCAAGCAAGAGCACCCCCTTTGCGGCGGAGGTCATGGGGACCCGCTGGCAAAAAAGCCACGGGCTTCAGCTACACCGCTTGCGGTGGTCGCGCCCGATGCGCCGCGGGGCTCGACGGATGCTCCCATTCCAGTCGAAGAGGAGGGCGGGGAATATTTCAAGTGCGGCCGGACCGGGCATTACCAGGCCAAATGCACCTTTCCCCCCCTTTGTGTGATCTGCAAGCAGGAGGGACACGCCTCGGCCTATTGCCCTTCACGGGGCAAGCAGCCGCACCTCCAGATCATGGGCAGCGCCATTCTAGGCGAAGGATTTTTCTGCATGGAGTTCGAAGAAGAAGAGATGGCAGAGGGCGACGACCTTAAAGCTGCCAATGGTGCCATTTTGTCAGCGGAGCCGGGGAGGCTTTCGCTGCGTACGCTCAAGCAGGAGCTGATGCACATGGTGGTTGGAGACTGGGACTGGCAGATTGCGCAGGTTGGCGACAACGACTTTGCAGTGGTCTTCCCCTCTGCAGATCTATTGCATATAGCCAAGACAAGCGGCAAGCTTTTCCTCTCCATCAATGACATTACGGTGCTGGTTCGAGACTCGATCCACGAGACGATTGTGCCCCTCTCCATGCCGGAGGTGTGGCTCCGCCTTCATGGCATACCCAAGAAACATTGTCGTGTCGACCGCCTGATGGAGGGGCTCAAGATGCTGGGTAGACCTATTGTGGTGGATGAGCTATCCCTCATCCGGGTGGGACCGGTGAGGATGAAGTTTGGTTGCAGAGCCCCTGACAAGATGAATGGTTTTGTGCAAGTTTGGTTTAATCAAGAGGGTTACGACATTCGAGTCGAGGTGGAGCGGCTCCCAAAGTGTCCTGGAGACGGGCCGGCGGCGCCTGGTCCTAACAATCCACCCTCTCGCCCGGGTGACAAGAGTGATGGACCGCCTGGTCCGGGGACCGGAGGGTCAGCTGGGCAGTAGCAGAAAGATCCAGGGACCCAGGGCGGGCAACACACTGGTAACGAGGGCTGCTTTATGGATGTGGACATGGCCGGCCGTGAGGATGAACCTGAGGATAGCATGCCAGACACGTCAATTTACACGGAGACCTGGTACTAATTGGGTATCAAAGAACTGGCGCTCGACGAAGGGAAGGAGAACGCGGAGCCTGGGGCGCTGGCGATCTCGGACACGGCTGGGAGCAGTCCGCCTCCGTCCCGCGCTCTGGTGGGGGCTTTCAATCTGGTGGGCTTGGCGTCGCTGCCTGTGGCAGGCCGCTCTGATGCTGTCGGTCGCGTCGCTGCGGCTGTCGCCCCAGCCTCCCCCAGTTTGCTCGGCTCGGACTCGGGCGTGGTGCTCAATGAGCCTTCCATGCGCACCCCGGTGTCGGGCCGTCGCAGCTCGGGGGGTTCTGGGCGTGCCCCCAAGAAGACGGCCGGATGGAAGCCTCATGTCAAGCAAGCTACGCTGGCGCTCCCTTCGCCTGTGGCGCCGGCGTGTGTGGATCTTCAGGCTGCGTTGGGCTCCGCGGGCACGGCAACCAAGGCGCGGCGCTCTCAGGCATCTCCGGGCCCTCAACGGGCTCCAAGTGCTCGGGCCAAGGCGGCGCTAGGTGATCTGTCTTCCTTGGAGAGTGCTCAGCTTCGTCTGGCGGACAAGAACTTGGAGATCTCAGGTAACCCACCCCCTCCTTTAAGATTCTGAACGCGTTTACAGACCCGCAACTAGTTTCTATCCTAGACGACAGTGGTTTCGATTTAGGTACGGACCGTGGGGAGCTTGTGTCCCTTATCCATGCTCGCGAGGAGGCCCAAGCGGATTTGGCAGAGGCCGCTGCTGCGGCCAAGGCCAGGGAGGCCGATTCCACAGCGTTGGCGGTCTCTGCTAACCCAGAGGCTTCGGGTATTCCCACCACGCTAGTCCTGTCAGAGGGGGCTGCCACAACCAAGGAGGTTGACGCAGCGCCGTCGACGAGCCGCACCCAGGCTAAGAAGCGAGTGGCAAAACCGGTGACCTCAAGAGGGGTTCGCCTTCACACCCGTGTCATCTGATGCGTTACATCTTTTGGAATATTCGGGGTTGCGGGCACTTGGGTCGTCGCACGCAACTTAGGGAGTATATCGTGCGCGAAAGGATCGACGTTGTGGCTCTCCAAGAAACGATCAAAGCGGACTTTTCGTATCGTGATCTTACGGCCTATGATCCTCTCCACCGCTTCGTGTGGGGCTGGGTCCCTTCCATTGGCCATTCGGGCGGTCTTCTTCTGGGATGTAATTCTGATGTATGTGATGTTGTAACTTGGGACGTGATTTGAATACTATAAAAAAGTAAGACGGGAGGTGGGGGAGATAAAAACTTTTGGATATATTGATTCGGATTGAATTGCAAATACATCAAGGATAGAATCAATTCAATTCTGAATTGCAATAAGCAAGCGAGGTCTCTCAAATAGAGTCGAACTGAACTGCTAGACTACGTTGAGTGATGAACTCAATGATTCAAAAAAAAAACTAAGAGATGGATGAAATTACACAAGGAATCCTGGTCTCAATCTACTGAGACAAAAAGATGGGCTGTCAAAAAGGTAGAGGAGGTAGGATGGGCAGTTGGTCAGATCTAGTATGGATCGTACATGGACGATAGTTGGAGTCGGCGGCTCTCCTAGGCTTCCCTCATCTGGGATCCCTGGGGAAGAGGATCAAGTTGGCCCTTGCGAATAACTTGATGCACTATCTCCCTTCAACCCTTTGAGCGAAATGTAGCAAAAGGAAGGAAAATCCATGGACCGACCCCATTGTCTCCACCCCGTAGGAACTACGAGATCACCCCAAGGACGCCCTCAAAAATGCTCGGTTTTTCTTTCTGGAAAGACAATATTTCTTTCATCCTTTTGCATTGAAATAACAAATTGAAATCAAAATAATATGATTCAACCTCAGACCCTTTTAAATGTAGCAGATAATAGTGGAGCTCGAAAATTGATGTGTATTCGAGTCATAGGAGCTGCTGGGGTTCGTTTTACATTTCTGTCACGATTAAGCATAGAGTCTCTCTCGCTTCCTGGGCGATTGTTTGCGTTTACGGCCCGGCCGATCACTCGCGCGCGGCTGATTTCCTAGGTGAAATCCAAGTCTTGGTCGGGGCCAAGCAAGCCGCGAACATTCCCATTGTTCTTGGGGGCGATTTTAACCTTATCCGATCGGGCGCGAAAAAAAATAATCGCAACATTGACTGGCCTAGGGTCTCCCTTTTTAACAATGCCATTGCGGCTTGCGCATTACGGGAAATTGCTAGGACAGGGGCTAGATACACGTGGACTAAAAAACAACTCAACCCGGTTCGGAGCGTCCTGGACCGTGTTTTCGTTACGGCTGACTGGGAGATGATCTTCCCCATGTGCACGCTGGTTGCTGAAACACGCATTGGTTCTGACCATGTCCCATTGATCCTGGCCTCTGGGGAGGATAGGATCAAGCGTAGCCCACGTTTCTACTTCGAAACAGGGTGGTTCGAGGTAGAGGGGTTCATTCCTCTGCTGCTCGCGCGTTGGGAACAAGCTAGGGCTGCGGCTGGGCACTCCAGAGGCCCTCTTGACACTTGGGTGTCGGCGGCCGGGACCCTGCGTGGTTTCCTCCGAGGGTGGGGTGCAAATCACGGTAGTGACACTAAACGAGCTAGGGAAGCTCTTATCGAGGAAATCAAGGCCCTTGACGTCCAAGCCGACTCTAGATCCTTTTCGGAAGCGGAGTGGGCTAACCGTTATGCCCTCGAAAATCAAGTGCTGGCCATCCTCAGGGAAGAGGAGGAATATTGGCGCTGGAGGGGTGGCGTCAAGTGGATTACCAAGGGGGACGCTAATACGGGCTATTTCCATGCCTTCGCCAACTGCCGCAAAAGGAAATGTTCGATCCTAAGATTGCAATCGGATCATGGGTTACTGATCAGTCAAGCCGAAATCTCGCGGCACATCTACGATTTCTTCCTTAACCTGTTGGGAACAGCGGAAGAAAAGCCCCTTCGCCTCCGTGCGGACTTTTGGGGGGAAGAATCACATGTGTCGCAAGTCGAGAATGATGGCCTGGCCTTATCCTTCTCCACGGGGGAGATCGATGATGCGCTTGGCTCGATGAAGATCGATACCGCTCTAGGGCGGATGGCTGGCCGGTGTCTTTCTTTCGGCGGTTTTGGCCGGCGCTCAAGGACATTTTGTACGATATTATCAACGGGTTTGCGCTAGGCACAGTAGACATCTCGCGCCTCAACTTCGGCGTCATCAGCCTCATCCCTAAAGTTAAGGGGGCGGACTCGATTAAGCAATAGCGCCCCATCACCCTTATTAACGTGCCTTTCGAATTATGCTCCAAGGCTTACACTACAAGACTTGCCCCGGCTGCACAGCGTGTGATCGATCGTAGCCAGTCGGGTTTTCTCAAAGGCCGTAACATCCTAGAAGGTCCGGTAGTTTTGCAAGAGATCGTTCACGAGCTTAAGCGCATGCGTCAGTCGGCCGTGCTCTTCAAGCTCGACTTCGAGAAAGCCTACGACCGAGTGAACTGGGAGTTCATTCGCGAGGTGCTGACTCTGAAGGGATTCGAGTCGGGTTTCATTCATCGCATCATGCAACTTGTCTCGGGGGGACAGACTGTGGTTGTGATCAACGGAGAAGTGGGGAACTTCTTCCGCAACAAACGAGGTCTCAGACAAGGAGATCCCTCCTCGCCTTTGATTTTCAACTTTGTTGCTGATGCCCTCTCGGCCATGGTGAACAAGGCGAAGAACGCCGGCCATATTCGAGGTGTGGTGCCTCACCTTTGCCCAGGAGGGATCACCCACTTACAATATGCGGACGACACTTTGCTGCTCTTCGAGCACGATGAACATAGTATAGCCTCGATTAAGCTCATCCTCCTCGCTTTTGAGATCATTTCCGGCTTGAAGATAAACTTTTTAAAGAGTGAGGTGATTGCCATTGGGATGGACAATCCCCGTGCCTCCCGCATTGCCAACCTACTTAATTGCAAACTAGGGAGTTTTCCAATTAAGTACCTAGGCCTTCCCATTTCGGACAAACACATCTCGATTCTCGAATGGGAACCCTTCTACGGTAAGGTGGCGAACCGGGTCAGCCCCTGGCGCGGCAGGTTTCTATCGTCCGCGGCAAGGCTGATCCTGACAAACTCTAGTTTGTCCTCCCTGCCCTTGTTTACTATGGGCATGTTCCTGCTGGCTGATGGAGTTCACGCCAAGCTTGACACCCCTAGGTCTAAGTTCTTTTGGGAAGGGACTGGGACAAAAAAGAAATACAACCTGATTAAGTGGGCGGCGCTTTGCCGCCCCAAGAAATCCGATGGCCTTGGGATCCTCAACTCCAAACTCATGAACGTAGCGCTCCTTGTCAAGTGGATATGGAAACTTTCCCAGAATGAACAGGGGCTTTGGGCCGATATTCTTCGCGCCAAATATTTCCCCGATGGGAATTTTCTCACCTCAAAGGCGAAGGGATCGCCTTTCTGGAACGGAATTCAGGCTGTTAAGCCTGCCTACACATTAGGGGCCAAATTCTGCGTTAAGAACGGGAACTCCACGAGGTTCTGGCTCGACCATTGGCTTGGGTCGGAACCTCTTTGGTGTAGCCACTTTGTCATTTACCAACTAGCCACTCACGTCGACATTTTGGTAGCCGACGCGCTCAGAACTAACCCTCCAGCCATATCTCTCAAAAGACCACTCCTCGCTCATGAACGGGCTAGTTGGGATGGGCTCCTAACTGCCTTGCAGGGTGTCTCTCTCTGTCCTGAGGCCGACACGATATCGTGGTCCCTCTCGAGTTCCGGAAAGTTCACGGTTCAATCGCTTTACAATAAGCTGACTGAGGGACCGACTCTTGACATAGCTAGGGGGCTATGGAAAGCGTCTATTCCTCCGAAGATCAAAGTTTTTCTTTGGCAATTATTCCGTGACCGCCTCCCCTCTTCTAACAACATTGCCATTAGATACGGCCCTTCGGATGGGTCTTGCGCGTTATGTGGAGCGCATGAAGATGCGAACCACATCTTCTTCCAATGTCACCTAGCTCGTTTTGCTTGGAGTGCCGTCCGAGAGGCGTTTGCGCAGAACTGGAATCCCCATATGGTTTCGGACCTACGTGGGATCCTTCTCGCTCATAGAGGTAGCTTCGGGCGCGTGCTGTGGCGATGCGTAGGGGCGCTGTGCTGGTCACTATGGACCACCCGTAATAAGATGACTATCGAACACAAGTTCCCTGCTCATCCTGCTGACATTATTTTCAAATGCCACTTGTTTCTCCAGACTTGGACACCGTTGGGGAAACGGCGTGATGCAGATCGGATGATGGAGGCCATGGAGCGGATCCGCACGATTCAGTTCGAAGCTCGACACTAAGATTTTGCTCGTGGCGCTTTTGGACTGGCTGCTTGGGTTCTTCTGTTGCTTTCTTTTCCTATCAGGCTGAGGCCGGTTGCATGTTCCGTACTATGGGCTTCGGCCACTTCTATTCCGTTGTAGCTCTATGTTAACTTTGTTGGATGCTGCCTGTGGTGGGCTTTATTAATTTAAAGCCGGACGCATCATGCGTCTTCGTTCTAAAAAAAGTATATAGCCCCGATCATCTTACTGTAGCAGCATGGTGCTGTAGTGTTTTTTTTACTCTACTGACTCTGAACTGCAGGGTTCGTTTTTTTACTGCATTTTTCTTTATTTTTCAAAAATAGCAAATATGCCTGTGCGTTGCAACGGGAAACAAAAGTATTACACCCTAGCCAAACAAGTATGACTTAATACCCCGACGTATGAGTGTCCTCTATTTTTTTTAACACGGTGGCTCATCATGTTGCCATTTATCTTTTTTTCCCATCCTCGTTAATGATGGCTGTGGTGTCCATGTGATCAAATTTTATTGATTGATGTCCACTTATCTTTTTTGTGAAATGCATGGACAGCTTTTTACTCAGCGACATTTTTTGAGTCGATGAACTTTTCTTAAGTTGGGGAAGAAATTTTGAAATTCGTGATTTTTTTGAGTTTTTGCAAACATTTTTTAAAATTTCATAGACATTTTCTTCCAATTCACGAACATGTTTTGAATAAATTATCATTTTAGAAATCATGAACGTTTTATATTTTCTGAATATATTTTTTAAAAACGTGAATTTTTTATAATACTCAAACAGTTTTTGAAATCCGTGAACATTTTATGATTTTCTGAACCTTTTGTGAATTTCCAATGATTTTATGATTTGATGAACATTTTTTTCAAAACTCAGAAATTTTTAAATTTTGAATTTTGAAAAATCCCGAATTAATTTAAAGAAAGAAAAAAGCAAATTAAAATAATAAAATATGGGCCGGCCCAAGAACCCGTGCTGGGGAGGAGGAGAGCTTTTCTGCATAAAGAGAGAAAAGAGGGAATATAAAGTGCAGCAACCAAGGATTGAACCTGGGTTGGGCGCTCCAGCCACTACATCTCGCACGTCCTCGTGATTCCTTTAGGGTCTCGCCCTTTAAGAACCGAACCAAGCTGCGACTTTGACAGGAAAAAAAAAACGAATCGTTTTCTTCACTGATGGGTGGCATGGTGGATAATTTACGTCAGTTTTGGGGGCAATTTAAATGACGGACGACCAGAAGCAGTCCGTGATTTATTATTAAGGAAAGATATTTTGAAAGGCCAACATTCTATGAAAACGTAAACTTTTTTAAAAAGCAAAAAATATTTGAAACTTTGATCCTTTTTTAAAAAAGCGAACAACTTTCATAATTTCAAGTTTTTTGAATTTGTTTTGATAATTGTGGGCAAATTTTAGAAATCAGAATTGTTTTTGAAACACGGACATTTTTTGAAAATTTTGAACACATTTTGAAATTGTGAATGTTGTTATGAAAACAAGAATAATTGGAAAATTCGTATTGTTTTGGAAAAATGAACAATTTTCGAATGTACTGAACATTTTTTGATATTTTGTATTTTTTAATCCTAATCGCAACTCAATGCGTCTTAATACCAGAAAAACATGTAAATAAACAACCCAAAAATAAATACTGTCCAGGAACATTCTAGATGGTTCCCAAAAACAGGTCAAGGACCTCCTAGAAGGTTCCCCAACTGGGATCAGTTGAACGCTTTAACAGGTCGGCTCAGCTAGATCGCTCGCTCGCTGCGAGCTTCAACATTACGACACATTGAGTGGCGAATAGGATTAATGTTTTTTTAATGATATGAAGGTATTTTAAAATCCCGGGGTGGGCTACTGTCCACCCTCTAGATTGGTCACTTACAGTGGTATGGATGCTTGTATATCCGATTATATAATGTACCCGGTACTTCTAAAAGCTATTATGGCTGATGTGTAGTTTATTTTTTCGCCTGCATATGGCCCATGTATTTTATTTCATGAAGATTTACGTGCATCTAGAAGAGATTGTTTGGCCAAGAACTGTAATTGCTCTATGGCATATGAAAATATATTTAAAATGAGATGTACATACAAAAGAAATGAAAAAATTGGGTTTTTGTATAGAACAGAAGCCCATAATAAGAGGTTTATCCAGATGCATATAGAAGGCATGAATATGTTTATCCATTTCCGCTCGAAATTGATCAGTATGATGGTGCATTACGCAATTCCGCTTGAAACAGACCAGTACTAGAAAAACACGTAGCTTTAAGCAAATGTGCACTGAGGGAGTTGGGATCCTGAAGAATACGCCAAACCTGCTAAGCCAATAATGCAAGGTTAAAGATCTCAATATCTTTTAACCCTAGGCCTCCTTTTTTTTCTGTCATAACATCACAAGATCTCTAGTCCTAATGTCTCAGTTGGTAGGTCGCGTTCCGGATTTAATTTTCGTCCCACCATTTTCGTCCGGTTTTTTTTTTGCTGGTTTTTTTCCGCCGTCCTTCCCTTACCCACGCACTAAAAAAACGTACGCTCCTCTCGATCCCCTCGACGCACGCTCCTCTCGCCGCCGCGGACCTGACAGCGGAGGGGCGATCTCGCCGCCGCGGACCTCACAAGGAATTCCCCTTATCAGATCTGGCGGAGGGAGACCCTATGTCGAACCCTCCCTACCTCTCGTTCCTCCATCCCCGTCGAGCGCCGCCGCCCTCTCCCCGATCCAGATCCGCGCCCCATCTTCTGGTCTACCTCTTGCTGAAGTCGTGGTGTTGTGGTCAGGGCCCGATCTCTCTGGCGGATCTGGATGGAGGGCGGGGGAGGGCGGGGGCGAGCTCGCCGTCTCCCTCGCGCTCGACGCTAGCGGGGACGCGGGCTTCGACGCGGCCGCCTACATGGGCACGCTCCGGGCGCGGCGCTTCGGGAGGTGGATGCGTTGGTCGCCGCAGATGGCATCCACGCACGACCTCGTGACACAGTGAGTGCAAAATTTTGTTCTTTTGAGTCTCGCTCCATCAGAAAAAGAAAGAGACGATGAATTTCCTCTTGAAATCGCTCAAATTGGGCTTACTATTTGCTTCCCCTCTGCCTATAGGAACTTCGCCAAACTTCCGATGGGCGTCGTGGGCGCCACAGACATGCAGTTCAAAGGCAGAGGTGCGTCAAATATCTATGCCAATTGGTGCTTGTTTTTGTTGTCCCTTTTAGTGTGTATCTCTGATGATTTTTCGATGACCGGCTTCAGTTTTTGAGAGCATACACAGTAGGTACTTATGTGCTAAGAATTTTGATGGGTAATCAATCTTAATAAGAGAGTAAAAGGATTGTTATGATTTTTCTCACGACTAAATGACACAACGGCAGATTTTTTATCTACATGAGAACATACAGATTCGGTAGCACACCTAGAACCAGAAAGTGCCAAGAACATAACAGGCAGTAGTGACTTGACAATACAATAAGCTAAACTGTTGTTATAATTTCTGTTGTAACAAGTTGAAGTTATTAAAAAAATAATTGAAGTTTCTTCTAACAGCACCAACTTCAGTTCAGTTGTTAGAAAATATCTTCAGTTCAAGATTTAGGAACAATCAGTTGGCTTAACTGTCAGTCTGAAACCAACCATTCTTTTGTTGCAGTTCAGTTAACTCAAGCTATTACAATTCACTCAGTCGTGGCGTCTCTAGGGGCAGCGGAAGAACCGTGGGTGTGATCCGTGAGCACAGACGCGCAGATCTGTGGGGAAGCAACATGTAGACATGGATGGAAGATGGGAGACCTAGCTCTAGCTGCCTGAGCTGTCCACCGGCAAGATGAACCCACAAGCGCCATGGTGGACAAAGAGGTGTGTTCACAAAAACTTTTTGTCTTGTGTCTGGCATGCTTGAAATTGCTGAATTGAAAAGTAATGTAGGATGGGTGGATGTGTGAAATTAATATATTGGATTTGCCAGCCGTGAGTACTGCTAGATCACTGATGGTGCTCTGTTCCTTATGTTGTTTGTCTCTTCATCTATAGAGCTTTAACAAATGGTGCTCTGTTTCTTATGTTGTTTGTCTCTGCACCTATAGAGCTTTAGCAAATGTACATACTGATTCAGGCATGCACTAACTCTGAGTGATACTACAAATGCACACATGGTTGTTAATTTTTTTTCTTGAATACACACGAGTGTGCGTACAATATTAAAGGAGGGGATGGGGGTAAAGAGATACAATCCCTACTGCCCACATTATCTAAGCTCTAAATCTCGTGCTGCCCACGTTGCCAAAGCCCCAAGGAAGGCTTCGACCTCTCCCTTCAGGATGCCCTCTCTCTTGGGGACTTTGTGTAAATTGGTAACTATCTTAGTCAGTTATAGAAGTAGTATTAGCGGTGTGAAATTACATCTTTTGTGGAGACGCTAGCACTGAGAAATTGCTGGCATATTTGGTTAAGGATAAGGTCTGGAAATGGAGGTTTGTTTTTATAAGTAAGCTGTATTTCATTCTTCTCCTGCCATTCTCAGCAATAGATAAATTATAAAATGTATGTACGGGTAGCCATGTTATGATTGATGCTAGAACACACATAATTATATACTAAGTACTTATCTTCAGAATTTTCAGCATTGTCTAATGTGTGCATATGTACTTGTTGCTGTTGTTGTGCGTGGAAGATAAAAGGGAGCAGGGCATATGCGTTTGTACTGATAATGACACATCTAAAATATTTTATTTGGTTTAGTTATCTGGCCATACATTTTTTTTGTAACAACGCGCTGTCGGTGGCGGCAACAGTTCAGTGCGGCGAGACGGCCGGTGTGTGCGCTGGGGCACTGGCGAGACTCCCTGACAGGCATATTCTGGTGACTACTTGTGTTCTCGTGAAATCCATCCTCTGATTACATTGTTTCGGCATGTTTAGCTGGAAGGAACCACTACCATGTCCACCCAAAAAAGGGAAGACAACATTAGGGAGTTCTATGGTAACTAAACAAACGTCCTGCAGAATGTAGAAAAACATGACAAAAAAGCATTTGTGGTTTGGATATGCGATACTGAAAAATTCCCACTGTTTATCTACTACAACTGTGATATTTCCTTCCCTCGTGTAACTGGAACAGGGCACCAGCAACTCCGACGACCGGAGGTAGAGGGTTATTTGCTCGAAGAAGTACAAGAAGAGAGCAAGAGGCCGGCCTCCAAGATCAATGCTGAAATAGATGAAGAATGCTTGCCCAACTGCAGCCATGACATGTGCATCAAGTGCTACAGTCAATGGTCAGTAAGAATACAACGCATGATCCCAGTTATTATGTTTCCTGCCATGTTCATTCAACTAGAGCAAACATGTTTGGTGTTTGGTTTAATGCGAGCTTCGGAGATATCACTCAACACTTCATTCTGGTGTTATTAAGTGCTTCAGCAGACACAAATGTAGCATATTTTTACTGATAGCAATGCACTATGAGTAATTAAGCTGGTGTGACCATCATTTATTGAAAATATGCTGCAACCTATGCATCTGCTTACCAGTATTGTCCTTGGCAACTTCAACCAAACTTTTATTTTAGTTGATTCCACCTTCTATGTTTTTAGAAATTCATTGTTTTTGTATGCTTAATTGAGCAGAGCTCGTTCATAGTGATCTTCTGCCAATGACACAAATGTAGGAATGAGATACACATGCAATGTAAGAAACAGAGAAAGGAAGCTAAAAGTTGAAAGCATTATATGTTTTTTGTGACTATACACATTAGTATTGCCTTAAAAATTGAATAAGGAATATTTTTATTTGGTATGTACCACAAAATGTGTTCATCCAGTAGGTGATGGTTTGGTCATTCTTCTCCAAGGTGCGGATATATTTGGACTTTTGCAACTATGCTTGTGCCTGGTTTTACTGATTACGAGACATCTCCAGATGATTGGTTATCTGGCCATATTTTCCAACTGTATAAGCTTTGTGAAATCTTGAGATCTTCCTCGTTTTAGCTAATTCAGTGTTCTGTATAACAGTGATTTTGCAGAGATATTGGATGTTAACTTATTCATATCCTCATCCTAAAGATCATATGACAAGTACTTGATATAATTTTGCTTTCAAAAATGAAAACACCTAGGTGATTATCCTGGCTATCATATCTGTACAAGCAAGATTATCATAATAACTAAGCAATTTTTTCTTCATGTTATTATACAATGCCTAATTTGATTCAACAAGGATAATGATACTGCAAGGCTTGAAAATTTTAGACTATGATCACTTTGTATGCCAAGCTGGAAATTTGACGTGCCTTAAAGCACCTACAGCTGGAGTGGCAAATCCGGGTGACTCAAACGCCCTGCGGATGTGTCTACGAGCACTGTCCGGCCAGTCGTCAAAAATCGCCGTCCACATCCGTGTTTCTCATATCCAATCCACATATGTGTATCTCATATCCACTGACCTGTCATATCTTAGGTCTTATATATGCAACCAGTAAATTATTTGGGATGCCTGGCTGTATGGGTGGCAGCCACCGTCCCTGTTATTGCCTCCAGGGTTGGTCCGCCCCTCTTCCCATATGTCGACGCCGGTCAGTGTGCTCCTGGTTTCTACAGAAGTAGAGGCGACCAGGAGGGCACGTATGGGTGTGTGCATGGAAAGGACCACTATGATCATGCTCGATTTGCTCCGAGCAGGAGGACTATGCATCAATTCCATCGCCATCTGTGAGATCTCCCTCTTCAAGGATGCGCAACATCCAAACATATGGTTAGTACCACCACCCTCTTGTCTTCATCTCCCTCCATGCATGGTGCTCGCCGTCAGTGTTAGGGTTTAGGGTGCCTTTTGGTCCCTCTTGTATGGGTGGATAGGCTGATGTGTTTTGTTCTTTCTTTCTTTGTTGCCACATAGGTTGCAGGACGAGGTGCACACCTGCACCATGAGAAGTGCATATGCCGACTCATCCCAGAGACCCGAACTTCAAGAACTTTCTCGTCGAGCACCTCATGCGGAGAGGCTTTGAGAAGTTAGGTTTTCCTCGAGGAGGATCTTCTAACCAGAATAAACATTCTAGCCCAAAGCTCCATCTCATATGGGGACCAACAATGTACCATTTTGATGATCTCCATTCCCTGTGAGCAACTTGATAGAGGTATACACACTGTTTAGAAAGTTAGGAGCTCCATTCATTTTGATTGGTCGGTAAATTGTAATATTGGTGGCTATTGTTCATAAAGTGTTTCCGCCACGCAGTCGAGTCCAAGTCCTCCGTTCGGAGCTGAAGCAAGTTGTCGCCTTCGGTCAGGTCGCCCCCTATTTTTCATGGTGGATGAGATTGGAGGGTGGGGGACAATACCTACTCTGGAGTCACTAGGTCTAAGTGTGGCAAAGTTAGGTCCAGGTAATTGTATTTTACCAATAATCAGTGTTACATTTTACGTTAGTAGATATGTTACATTGGTAGATATGTTTTTGCAATTATATGTTATAGTTGGTATTGTTTGCTTATGTGCGTAGTTAAAGAAGGAAATATGTTTCATGGAGGAGAGAGTGCAGCTTTGGGAAGAGGTCTTGAGTACTTCTGAAAGAATGATCAGTTCAAGGTCTACAAAAACATTAGAAATGGATGCTTGGTCCAGACTACACCAGTTCGTTGGGATTACTTGTATCATTTTGCAATTTTGCCTTTCATGTATATTACTGAAATAATGCACACATGTTTTTTTCCTGAAAAAGAGACATGTCCAGCAAAAGAGCATAATCCTCATGTAAATATTGAGGTTCATATTTCTAAATTTATTTTCTCAATACAAACTTAGAGCCTGGAATACAAACAAAAAGCATGTTTATACCAAGATGTAGTGCATTCCCAGCCTGAAGTGATGTTTTCCTGTTTGATTGATTTTATTTCTAGCCAAATTACAAATGGACTAGATCTCTGCAATCACGAGTTCTTGCCAATGGTTAGATTGACTTTTATTTCTTTTTGTAGGCTATGAGGTCTGATTGTGCTTGCAGATTGGAATTGTTGAAAACCTTAGCCTTCCTGATCTAGCTAACAAAGATGTATGTTTCAGACAATTAACATTCAAGCGTTAGCATACTTATACCCCAGGTGCAACACACAGGCTGATTAGTTCATAGTTATTTGTTTTAAGGGTTTTGGTCGGGATGGTGTATGTGGCACTTAAAAATGCTCTAGAAAAATAATATTTTGTCTTCACGTCTTGCTTGTGCACTGCATAATTATACTGTCCACAAATAACATACAACAGTAATACGTTTCTATCTACCAATGCATACTTGCACTGTAAGTCTATAAAAAATAGGTGTTGAGCTCCAAGGCTATTTGTTTAAAGTGACATTTATTCAGCGTGTTCCAACCTTTACATGCCTTAACTATAGAATAATCTAATATTATGATTTCTCCAGTAAGCAGTATACTAGGACTTTGAATTTGTGCTTTAGGAAAATTTGAACAGACCTCGTCCACGCCGATAATTTCCTGTTACATCAGGTTGAACAATTTTGTTTATGTTGTGAGTGTGGTAAATATTCTTTACCACTGGCCACATATCTCACTTGTGTTGGTCCCCTCGAATATGTTAATGTTTAGTTTCCAATTTTTCATCTATCAAATATCAATGGACTTTACATGGTTTCTTGCAAAAAAAAGACTCACATGGCTCGAGTTTGTTTGCTCAGGAGGTTTCTCTCATAGATTATAATAGTCAGTGGCTTAAAAGTATTGTCGGTGCTACAAACATAAAACTGATGAAAGAAGAACATATTTGTACCTTATTGCCGGCTGACTATACACACAAGAACCTTGAAACTCTCATTAATGCGTTATATATTTAGTTGCAATAGTATTTGATTTTTCATGAAGCAATATGCTTACTGTTTCTTCATTCAGTTTCATGTGGCAATAACGCGTGGAGGATGACGGTCACGAGCGCATTGTCGCAAGCTCACCGGAGGGAGGCACACATCTCATCCAATAGAAAAGCACGCTCCAAAAAATCCCTAACCCTCCATGGAGCCATTGCTAGGGGGCGACGAGATCAACGCCACCCACCACGACCACCGAGTTGTACAAGGTATGTCCTGGTGCTTCCCCAGAATCTTTCCCGCCTCTTGAGAGACCACATGGAGTTCTGGTGGCAGTTTTTGGCCAAGGCTGGAAGCCAAGAACACTTCTTAATTTTGATCATGGACTTGACATTGTGGTCGGCGGTGCATGGTGCAGTGCAGAGATTTCTTGCCTGGCGTATAACAATGCGTGTTCAATGGGGTAGCCTCTTCTCACGCACAAGTCTCAAGAGAGGCAGACATCGACAACTATTCAGAATAACCACAACAAAATTCTGACACAGGTGGTTAGTGGGAGAAGGAACCTGAGACCGCAACCGATTCTGCTGCAAGGGTGGTGTGTAGAAGATAGTTGTAGCAAGCATATAAGTCACTCTGGAAAAAGTGTGTAGTTATTGTTGTACTAGAGATCCATTCCGATATTTTCACTGATATGCATGGTTGAATAGTACTATGTGTCATATGTGAGAGTAATGTAATACAAAATGAAACATGGTGGACAGGGCTTCGTGACTGAGCTGGCGAAGAAGATGTCAGTGGTGGAAGCGGACATGTTATAGAAGATGTTGAGGGTGGCACCGGAGGTAATGGACAAATGGGGTTCCTCGGCACCGAAGAGAAGGATGCTGCAGCGACACCGACACGTACTGGGTTCCATTTCCAACCAGAGAGAGCTTATGAACGGTATATGCGTGATCCATTCATTCTTTCGTTTGATCCTTCCTTATTCCTCTCAACTCAGATTAATTTTATTTTGTAATTATGCATGATTTTGATGGATCAATAAATTTAGTGGCATTAATTGCAATGAGAAATATCGTATATCCATAAACTTCACTTTGTTGTTTTTCAGCTGAACATGATAGTTTGTGTCTTTTTGTTATTGACTTCAATATGGTCGATGGTAGCTTGCTGAATAAAGCAAGACCCAACACATAATTTCATGCCGAGAGTTTGACCTGTTTAATTTTGTACGGAAAATATTTGCTGCTAATAATGAGAAAGTTCTGATTTGTAAATGCAATATTCTTCCATGTATACGGAATTACAGATTGAACAAAATATAAGCCAAAGTTGAATCTCAAGCCTTAATTAATACTAAAAAATAATATAGGTTTGGTATATGTGTAGAATAGGATATTTTTCCTTGAGAATCTACTAGATGAGGTGGTCGTTGTCGACATCCTTGTGAAAGTTCGCATGATCTTAGCACGAACCAACTCACAATGTTATCTCGAGCAATGCTTTATTCACTTAAGTATCTTTTTTAGGAAAACACTAGGTTAAAAGCCTACTGTGAAAAATTATATGCAAAGTTATTATAATTGCCATTTATGATCACGAATGATCTTACTGAATGACTGTTCTCATGGCCTTCAAAGAAGAGATATACTAGAAGTTGAGTGCAGTTGGAGGGGCCTTAGTCCTTCTGAGCCAAGAAAAGTAGATGGGGCCTGTCCAAGCTTTGAATAGTAGATGGGGGAATGTTAAAATATTTTATGATGCCATGGTTCTAAATGGTTAGGTATGTGTCGCAACCTGTTTTTTTTCATGGGATGATTGGTCTTAAGCATAAAAAGCCATCCATGTGCCACCTATCGTTTGTAATGCACAATATCGAGTTCTATGTTTTTGTACCACTTTCTTTATTTTCTACATTAGATCTGACAGTATATGTTAGTGAATTACATTTTTATTGAAATAGATTACAAGTGAAGAGGATTTCAATTGTTTTTTGTATGTTATTGGCTAACTTTTTTATACGTGCGAAATTTGATATGCAATCAGTAACAACCAACCCACAATGAATAGGAAGACATACTAATGCTATTAATAACCCAATATCAACAAAAGAATGTTCTTAATTTTTTTAGGCCCGTGGCAACGCACGGGCACTCTACTAGTACCTAGCTAGTTTTGCACTCTCCATTCTTGCTCCCACAACAGAACTTCTGAATTAACAAATTAACATGTTAACTTAGGCCCCTTGGAAGTTTAAAGCAGGACACTGAGTAAACATGAATTGCATGAGCCACAGACTTTAGTTTGCAAAAAAAAAAGACTTTATCATAATGTCCTTTCCTCCAATGGAGAGAAGTTTTTCCTTCCATCCCCTGAACTGGTTCCACACGCTATCCTTCAAATACTTAAATGCATCATTCTTTGAATCACCAACATCAGAAGGCATCCCCAAATATTCTTTGGACAAAGATTCATTTGGTACCTGGAGATGGGTTTCCACCTCCATTCGGACTAACTCCGGTCAACCTTTGCTGAAAAAGGTTGAAGATTTGATAAATTAGTTCTTTGCGCTGTGGACCGATACAGAACCGTGTTGGATGGCTTCCGGGTCTGGGCTGCTGAGTCCGGACGGATGCGGATGGTTTGAGGGGTCGGCGTTGGAGATGCTTATAAATAGGTATAGAAGACATGAGTAAAAGACTCAGTCTTTTTCTATTTGACCTTTTTACTGTCCACGTACCTGGTAGAAATTGAATATCCGTGACCACCACTTACTCATTCAGTCATGCAACGAAATGCTCAGTCAGACAAAATACTCATTCAGTCATAAAAGGGAAAGAAAAGTCAAAGATGGCCAAAGGCTCTCGATGCATGCAACCTGCACACACCTAACAGGAATCGATAGCCGGTCAACAAAAGGATAGACATGGTCGTCGACGCAAACGCTGACTTATGATTTTTCAAAGAAAAACTGCCGGTCAAATGTAGCGGCCGGAGTCTGCAAAGTCCGATCGATCTTTTTTTGACTCGTCTACGCATGCCGATTGAGATTTATGCACACACGTCGCACTCGGCACAGCTACCACTACCAGGACGGCGGGTATAAATACGGCATCGGTGCAGCGCAGCTGTGCAGGCTGTAGCTCCTCCAAGCACACAGAAGTAACACACGCATCCTTCCTTGCTTCCTTCAG
The DNA here is from genome assembly GCF_056163025.1 of Triticum urartu. Lineage (NCBI taxonomy): Eukaryota > Viridiplantae > Streptophyta > Magnoliopsida > Poales > Poaceae > Triticum > Triticum urartu. Next base: position 588,144,371 of record NC_141874.1, on the reverse strand, counting down.
GTTTCAACCATGGCTCTCCTCAGAAGCCTGGCTGCGTTCTTGTGCGTGATGCTGGCCTCCCTCGTGTTCGTCGCACAGGCCGTGCTCGCCGCCAGAGGTATGTATCAACTCCCGATTCCCTCTCTTTTTTGTTGGAATATCGACATTTTTTCGCATGTCTGAGCTGATGTCCCGCATGTCTAATGCTGCAGGCGATTTAAGCAGCGTGAAGCGAGACGGTGTGAGGGGAACCTGGGCGTCCCCTTCCTACCAGGTGCGGCCGGGGCCGCTCCCGCGCTATCCTCCAAAGTAGGCTCGAGGCGATCTATGCCATGAATGGGAATACAAATATGCCGGTCAAGAGTAATTTAGTTATTTGTTACTGAGCAGTGAGCGTTTGCGGCCGATATAAAGATACCAAAATGCACGATTGTATTTGTATGTTAGTCCATCCGACTTATCTAAGATGTTGCTACAACCATATGCGAATAAACAACACGGAGCAACGTTTGTGCCTTGCCGTGTGTGCCATGTCCGTAGACTGTCCGACGCTGACTCTATTCGGGTCATGTTCAAGCTGTTACTTATTAGAATCATGACATGAAGCCTGTCATTGCGTTTTTTTTTACCACTACTTGTACCTTGAATGAGCAGTACAAGGAGAAAAGGCTCAATCATTTTACACGGTCTCTCTGCCCGTGTGTTCAGTGCTTTCCCTCGTGAGCACAAACGCCGGTTTTCATAGTGTTCGTGTGAGCCGACTCTCGTTTTCTAATTTTGGAGCTCTACATCTCATCCAAGAAGCTGAGATTTGCCAACGGGTCCTTTTGAGACTTCCATCGCAAACCGGTCCAAGGCAACCTGTGGACTTGCCCCGTTTGAATCTGTTCTTCTTGCCTGCGGATGTCCAAACTATTTGTCGTATATGGCTATGTCCATGTTTTGTGGATGATTTCATTGCTTGGGAACCAGAAAAGAATGGCCAATTCATGGTTCAAAGTGCTTATTGGCTAGCTGCGGGAGAGCTCTATGCTCCTTCTTTAGCTTCCACAAGCAGCGTCCGTGATGGACACTGGGAGGTTTGGAACCTATTTTGGGCGTGCCCAGCCCCACCTAAAGTTCTCCCTTTTGCTTGGCGTGCTGCTACAATTTCTTTGCCAACATGGAAACATAAACAGCAGAGGACTTTGGAGATTCGGAGTAGTTCCTAGTCTGTGGGAGAGAGGATGAAGACATTTTTTATGTCTTATGTGCTTGTGATAATGCGCGTCGGCTGTGGTGAGCTATGTCTCAGCTTTGGGCGCTTAATGTTACCACAATTATGCGCCATGATGAGTGGTTGCTTCAGGTTATTTGTGATGTAGATGAGGCTATGCGATTTCGCGTACTATTGCTTTTCTGGAGATTATGGCATATCAGAAACGAGTTAGTGCATGACAAACCGGCACCACCTATTGATGTTTCGGTCAGATTTTATCAAGTTATCTTGATTCATTTGTTAGCAGCAAGCCATGCCCCGTGATGGTGGCGACCGGTGTCAGTGCACGGTCGAGTCCATGGCAGGTGTTTGCGCGTGTGTTTCAGTTGTTGATCGGACGCTGGTGTGTGGCCGTGTCCGAGTAGTGTGTGTCAAGTCGTTGGCATAGACGCGTAGGTAGTGGGAGCAGTAGTCGTGGTCGTTGGACGCCTGCCGCGTCGTGCGTGCATGAGCGCGTCGTGCGCAGCGGCCTGGGCGGACGGATCGTGAGCCAGGTGGGCAATGGTGTGTGCGTGCGCATGTGCTTAGCCTGGGTATAAATAGCCCCATGTACTGATCGTTGTGTGGCTGGGAGGTTTACGAGTTCGTGCTCATGGAAGTGGCGTTCGAGCGCCGGAAAAAAAATCCTCCCATGTCCACTGTCTTCTCCTTCCTTCTTCTTTGTTGTGTTAGACAGCGAGCGCGAGGGAGGTGTAGCGAGAGACAGGAAGAGGACGGCACCGGCACCAACAATTGGTATCAGAGCCTCAAGATTCGAGGGGCGGCCGTGGCGTGTGGCGGCGGCCGCGGCGCGCGCGGCGAGCGCGACGGACATGGACGCGTCGGCTGCGGTGCGCGACAATGCACGGTGATGCCGTGCGCGCAACGAGCAGCGGCCGTCGCGGAGACGAGGAGGTCGCGGAGGACCTGCATGGTGGCGCAGAGGCCGCGGCGGCTCGGCGCGGCGACCCTAGAAGTGCGGCGCTGCGGTTGACGGCGCTGCGGTGCAGGGCAATAAGCGCGGCGGTGAGCCGGGCGCGACCGGTGCGTGTTATGGGTGTGCACCGGACGCGTCGGGCGCGTCGGGACCGCGGGCGTGGACCGCGTCGAGGTGCTGGACCTGGTTGCGCAGATCGCGTACGTGCGCGGCGGGAGCGCGGGCCAGAAGCGCGGGGACGTGCGGAGTGCGGCTACGACGACGACGGCGTGGCGAAGGCAGCGGAGGACTGACCGCGTCGGTGCGCTGGACTCAGGCCGTGGCGACTGCGTGCGTGCGCGTCATGTACACGAGCCTGGGAGCGAGGGACGTGGGGTGCTGCGCGGCGGAGGCCACAGCGGCGCGGTGCGACGGCCATGGCGTGATGTCGACGACGAGCCTGACATGTGCAAGGTCAATGGCTTGGGGCGTGAATGTTAGCAGCAAGCCATGCCCCGTGATTGTGGCGACCGGTGTCAGTGCACGGTCGAGTCCATAGTGGGTGTTTGCGCGTGTGTTTCAGTTGTTGATCGGACGCCGGTGTGTGGCCACGTCCGAGTAGTGTGTGTCAAGTCGTTGGTGTAGACGCGTAGGTAGTGGGAGTAGTAGTCGTGGCCGTTGGACGCCAGCTGCGTCGTGCGTGCATGAGCGCGTCGTGCGCAGCGGCCTGGGCGGACGGATCGTGAGCCAGGTGGGCAGTGGTGTGTGCGTGCGCATGTGCTTAGCCTGGGTATAAATAGCCCCATGTACTGATCGTTGTGTGGCTGGAAGGTTTACGAGTTCGTGCTCGTGGAAGTGGTGTTCGAGTGCCGGAAAAAAAATCCTCCCGTGTCCACTGTCTTCTCTTTCCTTTTTTTTTGTTGTGTTAGACAGTGAGCACGAGGGAGGTGTAGCGAGAGACAGGAAGAGGACGGCACCGGCACCAACATCATTTACTTCATTCAAGATGAATCCTAATGCAGATTTGATGAAAGGAAAGATGGTGGCTAACACATGCAATAATAATGTACCTGTGGCTAACACATCCTGGTTCCCTCCAATCCTTGAGAGTGTTAAACTTAACACGGATGGTTCGGTCCTGAATGGAATTACAGGGACTGGTATGGTTTTTCGGGATCACATTGGCGCTATTATTTTCAGCTCATGCAGATTTCTGGGAGAATGTGAAGATACTTTGGAAACGGAAATTATTGCGCTTCGGGAAGGGATTTCAATGGATTTGCAGTGGAGGAGTTTATCCATTAATGTTGAATCAGACTATTTAAAGGCTGTGGCCATGGTGAAGAGTAGTGAAAGCAATTTATCAAAGTATTCTATTATTATCAGAGAGATCAAGCAATGTAACTATAGAGGAACGTGACTTTTTTATTACTCATATACACCATAGCGGCAATATTGCTAGTCATTTTATGGCAAACTTTGATAGGGTTAATGGTCGAACTATAGTTTGCCTGGGGTCCAGCCCAGAGGAAGTCCTTAATATTGCTCTATGAGCTTGTAATCCCTAATTTTCAGTAATAAATAGTTATTTTGCCAAAAAAGCGGCGTTGAGCATACACAATTGATGGTCGGGCCGTGGAACTTCCTCGCGCCACTGCCAGTTGCATTCATAGGTTGTAAACAGAATCAGGTAATTCTAGAAATTTCCATCTGGTATTACTTTTTTTTTCCATCTGGTATTACTTAGCAAATGTAATTTGCGCTGGCTCTAGTGGCTGAAGTTCTCATCGGGTAGTTCCTGTCGAATGTTCTTCAGTAGTTCCACAAATGACTTGTGCACTTCGGAAGCTAGCCATGAACGAGGCCTCGGTGGTACCAATTGATTTTGAGCTCGTAGTATTGGGTCTATATGAAAAAACTAAAAATAAACGAAATTTAGAACAATTTTGAGACTTAAGTGAAGACTTTAAACGAAAGTAGGAACATAGAAGGAGGTCTCGGAAATCAGTCCGATGATTGCCTAATGTTGGAGTGAGGAAGTGAATCAAGTCACCGGTATTTAACAAATCAAGCAATCCAAAAACTTGACAGGTATTTAGCCAATCCAAAATTAATAAATTAATTTTTATTATCAGAAAAGCTATCTGACGAAGTTCACCAGGGGCCAACCCTGGCTAATGCTCGCTCTAGTGTTACACGGATATTGGCACATGTACAAGGCAAATTTTATTTTAGGTTACATGGAAGTATTTTTATTAAGAGACTGACATTTTAATAAGTAATACATGATTTTTTCTATCATTATGAGGATGGAAGTGTTTTATTAAGAGATTGGCATTATTAAGAGCATGACATTTTATTATTAATAACATGGAATCTTTATTATTAGAAAGATGGCAGATTTATTATTAACGGGTTGGTTGTTTTATTATTGGGCCATGGCATTTACATTATTTGTTGACATGACATTTTTATTATTAGGATGATGGCAATTTTATTATATAGAGCATGAAATTTTCATTTTTATTGACATTACATTTTTATTATTAGGAGGATGTCTATATAATTATAAATAGGATGACAATTTTATTATATGGAGTGTGGCAGTTTCATTATTGTTGACATGCCATCTTTATTATTAGGAGGATCATAGTTTTTATATGAGTTTTTGCATAGTGGACCAACTCAAGCAAAAAAATTACATCATGGCATTTTGTATTTTGGTCCATGGCACATTTTACAGAGCAACATTGCATTTTCATGTTTTTACAAGAAATGCATTTTTTTGTTCATGACATTTTTGTTAAGAATTACTGGGCCTCTGGGCTATTGGGGGTTTACCCTGGCGAACGAAATGATTCTGATGGGCCATCCCTTGGCGAATATTAAGTAAGGGGCGAGAGTTTCGTTGGTTCGCCTCCCGGACGGCCCGTGGGGCCCTTTATAATTGCAAGGGCATATAAATTGTTTCTAAACCAAGCTTTCTTTGCCTTAGTACCTATCGATAATCAGTATCTATAATAACAAGTAAATATCCATGTATCCATCATAAAGTGTCTATTGTGAAATGTGAACTACAATATGTTTATTTGCCTTAGTACCTATCGATACTATTATTTTTTAAACCCGGTCAAGATTTCAATGATTGACCTAGGACAGAACTTATTATATGGTTTTGCAAATCCAAAGTCACTTAAGTTTTTTGTTTGTTTCGGCATTGTGTTGATTAATTTAATACTCCCTACGTCCCAAAATAAGTATCTCAATTTTAGTAGGATGGAAGGAATATCTAGATATATAATTTCAGATTAATATCTTTAGGGATCATTTCCTCTTTTTTTTTGAGGGATAGGGATCATTTCCTTTGGTAGGCAATACCGAATTGGATGGATATATCAGCTTAAAATTGGAAACACGTCCCTAAATATAATACTAGGACACCATAAAAAGGGATATATAGATGGAAGATGTACGCGCGTGAGGTATTATATAGGGATACAAACGAATCTAAGTTGCTTAGGTATGCGAATGGAGACCCGTGGCAGAAGAAAGCGCGCCGCCGCCGCCAGGGACCGTCTGAGCAACCTGCCGGACTGCCTCCTCCACGCCATCCTCTCGCAGCTCCGCTCCCGACAGGTGGTGCACACGAGCGCCCTGTCGCGGCGGTGGCGCCACCTCTGGCGCTCCGTCCCATGCATCCACATCGACAGCGCCGATCGACTTCCCCATCCAGATCGACGAGGATTCCGACTTATCCTCGGACCAAGATGATGATCGGAACTCAAAGATTGATTCGTGTGACCGAGATCGTCGCTTGGTTGAGGCAGAGAGGGATGCGATAGCCAAGCTGGAGGATTTCGCCGACAATCTCTTAGTTCCACCATGGTCTCTCCGGCGAGGCGCTGGACACCCTGCGGCTGCGCATCTATCGTCGAGACAGACGTCCATACGGTAGCACGGATATGATCAGCAGGTGGATTCGCCGCGGCCTGAGGCTGTCACCGGCGGGAATCGACAACATAGTCGACGGTATCCCGATGGACCAACCCTCCTATTTCTCCAACACCGGCGCCAACCTTGGGCGCCTCACCAAGATCCGCCTCGACGGCGTTCTCCTCATCGGGGGCATCGGTGATCTCTTCGGCACCGACATACTCTTCCCCGTCCTGCAAGACCTGGAGGTCAGGAACAGTGCCCTCGGGTACATTGTGTCCGACACGCTGACGAACCTCACAGTCGTCTACGACTCCCCGGCGAGTACACAAACATACGAGATGTTTGGCCACATCGCCGCTCCTCGCTTGGCGTCGCTGCGGTTCGAGTTGCCGCTCGCCCGTCTCGCCAACTTGGACTTCACCGTAGAGGAGCTACCTTGCCTTGCACAAGCATCCATCCGCCTACTCCACGAGACTCCTCAGCCGTGGAGCTGGGACGATGACGATGATGACGACGACGACGAACCAGACACTACACGTCCGGTGATAAGCAATCTGTGCACCCTCCTCGGCTTTCTGTGCAATGTCACCAGCTTGCACCTCTCTGGTTTCCAGGAAATGGCACGTACGCACGCCGTGCTGCTGCAGGCAGTGCTGGATGAACCTTGTTGCGTGTTCCCCAACCTCAAAAGCTTGGTTCTGGACGATTGTAACCTTGGCGACGGACTGCAAACTCTCTGGCGTTTTCTACACAACACTCCTGCCCTTGAGCGGCTGGCTCTCAGAAGTTGCAAGGTACGTTCGCTCCTTCAAAATGTTTATGACATGCAAAATAGTAAATACACAGTTGCAAGATTCAATGTATGATTATCTGTACTATTGCAATGGTATTTATAGGAAGTACTTCCTCCGTTCCGAATTACTTGTCTTAGATTTGTCTAGATACGGAGGTATCTAGCACTAAAATGAGTCTAGATACATCCGCATCTAGACAAATCCAAGACAAGTAATTCAAAACGGAGGGAGTACTAGCATATAAAGCCAAGTATCAACCATGTTCCAACTGGTTCCTGCATATTAACCAGCACAACATACAGATTAAGTGGGATGGCAATTAAGTGCACACGATTCAAAGTCTATCCAAATTCAGTTTGTCTAATTCACATCTAGATGTTTTTTAAGGATGTCACATCTAACCTCTCACAAATATATAATGAAGCAATAAGAAACAAAAAAACTAGGACAAAAAAAATAGATCAGAAACAAAGTGAAAATCAGCTTAGATGTGACATAACTATGTCACATCTAGAGATGTGACATAACTATGTCACATCTAGATGTGTCCTAAACAGACCCATCCAAATTTGCATTTTAAGGGCACATTTGTATTTTCTCCCAGAGCATGCAATTTGTCATTTCGGCATGAACTTTTGCACGCATATAAAAGAATGAACATGTATAGTGTTAAAAAATCATAGTATTTTGAATTTTAAATGATCTTTTAAGGATATTCAATTAGGTATGCTAGCTAGGTGGAATTAAAAAAGGATATGCTATAGTAGCCTATAGGCTTATGGTTCGGCCAATGGTATTTTTGTTTTTTGTTTCTCCAATGAAAATGTCCGCATAATAGTTTTGACTAAAGTCAAATTTTATAAAGTTTAGCAAAGTTTATCAAAAAATATTAACATTTATAATTACAAATAGTGAGCCTAATGGTATTGATTTGGAGAACTACTCCCTCCGTTCTGAATTACTTGTCTTGGATTTGTCTAGATACGGAGGTATCTAGCACTAAAATGAGTCTAGATATATCCGTATCTAGACAAATCCAAGACAAGTAATTCGAAACGGAGGGAGTATATGCTAGTAGTTTTTTTGAATTTGGTCAAAGTTTTTAAATTTCAGCTTTAGAGCTAATGCGAAACAAATAAAAATGGAGGGAGTAGTAACTATGTCGTATATTGAAATAATTCACAATTAATGTGTTTACTAACTAGTTTCATCGGTGTGCGCGTGTAGTGGCAAGAGGATCCAAATGCTCGGAAGAGTGGTGAAGAACAAGATTTGGAGACCGCAACAATGGCAACGAACCTCAAGTTGGTGCAAATTATTCCTGGAAACAACAAGATGAGGTCCAAGATAAGAAGGAAGCTACCGCAGGCTACAATCACCAAATGAAGAATGAAGGCAAAGAAAGTGGACGTGAATTGTGTTTTTTTTTTGCTTTTTTCATCGATATGTGTACCTCCTTATGAAGAAAGATATGGAGACATTTTTCTTTTAAACATTGCCGGGGGGGGGTTCCCCACTTTAATTTTCATTGAGAATGACCTTCTTCAACACCCTGCTGTTAATCAAATGACCTTCTTCGACACCATGGCTATCTGCTTGGAAATGTATTGAGTAGTTGACCATTCAAGATTTTTTGGGTTAATACGATAACCCCCCCCCCCCCCCCCCCCCCCCCCTGAAAAAAAAACACAACACACGTTTGCACAGCCGTCAAAGCCTTGAAACGTTGATGACACACATAATTATGAATCTTGCATTAACGGATTGGCCCATATTAATTTTTTTAAACAGAGGCAAAAGATTTGCCTCGTATCATTAATGAAGGAGGAATACAAGGTTCAAAGGTTACATGACCACAAAGGTCAGAATAAAAGGGATCACTCTCCCGGTAAAAAATATTGCCAAGGAACATGGCCCCCGGCAAGAACCCAATTCTTGTCCCGGTAAACGCCGGCACGGCCTGAGGCTATCACCGGTGGGAATCGACATCACCGTCGACAGTATCCCGTTGGCCCCAGCCTTGGGCGCCTCACCAAGATCCACTCGACAACGTTCTCCTCCGTGAGGCCATCGGGGATCTCTTCGGCACCGACAGCCTCCTCCCCGTCCTGCAAGACCTGGAGATCAGGAACAGTGCCCTCGGCTACATTGCGTCCAACACGCTGACGAACCTCACCATCGTCTATGACTCCCCGGTGAGTAATCCCACATACGAGATGTTTGGCCACATCGCCGCTCCTGGCCTGGCGTCGTTGCGGTTCGAGTTCCCGCTCGCCCGTCTCGCCAACTTGAACTTCACCATGGAGGAGCTACCTTGTCTTGCCAAAGCATCCATCCGCCTACTCGACGAGACTCCTCAGCCGTGGAGCTGGGAGGACGACAACGATGACGAACCAGACACTACACGTCCTATGATCACCAATATATGCAGCATCCTCGGCTTTCTGTGCAATGCTACCAGCTTGCACCTACATGGTTTCCAGGAAGTGGCACGTACGCACGGCGTGCTACTGCAGGCAGTGTTGGATGAACCATGTGTGTTCCCCGACCTAAAAAGCCTGGTCCTGGACGACTGTAACCTTGGCAACGGACTGCATACTCTCTGGCGTTTGCTACCCTGCCCTTGAGCGGCTGGCTCTCAAAAGTTGCAAGTTACGTTTGCTCCTTCGAAATGCCTATGACATGCAAAATAATAATATACAGTTGCGAGATTCAATGTATGATTGTCTGTACTATATAGTCAAGTGTCAGCAGTGCTATATTTCACGTCTTTTTTGAAAGAAAATTTGTTGAACCATGATCCAACTGGTCCCTGCGTATTAGCGAGCACAACAGACAGATTAAGTGGGATGGCAATTAAGTGCACACAATTCAAAGTTTATAAAAAACATTTTAAGTGCAAACAAATCACAATCTTTTGAGTTTTAAATGATCTTTCAAGGATATTTTATTAGGTATGCTAACTAGGTGGGATTAAAAATAGGACAGTCTATAATAGCCTATATAGGCTTATGGTTCGGCCAATGATGTTATTTTTGAATGAAATGTCCAAACATGATACCACATTTGTTTTTATTTACTCCGCATGTTAGTTTTGACTGAATTCAAAATTTATAAAGTTTAACCAAGTTTATCGAAAAATATGAACATTTACAATAACAAATCTATATGATGTGAAATAAATAAAAATATTTTCGATAAAAGGCATTCTTTATTGACTCATATTGTCGCATCAAGCGGATACAATCACAACGAGTACATACCCGGCCACTGCACGACTAAGATGCACACAGACAAAAAGAAAAAGAAAAACATAGGTGTCAAGGTGATGCGAACGACCCACTACAGCAAAACATCAACTAATACCACTGCCATTGACAACACCCGGACGACGAAAAGGTTCTCCCAATAGCGACGCCTTTAACAAAGAAACAATGCATGAGCACAGTCGTCGCCCGATATAGCCACATAGGTTAGATCATGGATTTTCATCCAGAAGAGAAGAACCGAGTAAGCTCCAAACAATGCCTTCAACAAAGGTGCATAAATCGTCACTGCCAGGTACGACCAGTGAAGGCCGGACCTAGGGTTTTTACCCTAGAACTAGAGACTTGGTATTCAAAAAGCACCACCATAGACGAAGTCCTATGTGTTGCCACCAATAGCTTGCCATGAAGAAGTCTTGCTGCAATGTCTTGATCATCACAGGAATGACGGATCAAAGTGAAGAACACACATCGCATTTGCTGAGAGCCTGAGACGACATATTTGACAGCGCAGACAACGACCGTATGAGCAAGCACCTGCGCCGATGCGTGGCACACCCCGCCCACCACCAGGGCACAACGGGTATCCAATGAAGACGAACCGTCGTGAGGGTGGGAGGCACATGGTAGCTTGGCACGTGAAGCTCGTCCGCCAAGTCACATGCACCACCACTGATTGTCCCCCACCACTAGATTGAGCCAGCCGAGATCCGCCTATCCGGTACACGACCAAAACACGACGCAGATCGCCGCACAAACGGCCACCAATGGTGGCACACATCCCGAAAGGCGCCGAGCGGATCAGAGTTGCATTCATCCATCCACTGATCAGCACCTCCGGAGCACCACCACCGGCCGCCTGTAAGCCACCACAGGCCAGATCTTGACGAATCCAGCTCGCCTGCAACGCACCTCAGTAGATCTGGGTCGACCTCATGCCATCCACCGTGCCACAGCACCACGTGTGCCATGCATAGACTGCCCGGTGGTGCTGCCTTCTTCGGCTGGTCATAGTGGAGAGTAACTTAGACTAGTGTCATACATATGACACTAGTCTATGTTACTACTTTCATAGTGCAAAGTGTCATAAAAATAGTATCATATATGGTTGCATTTATTAGCTTATAGACTCAACATTTCTTGGGAAGCGCTATGTGATGGTAACATAATATGTTACTCCAAACATCTCTCTTCTCATTAACTAAGTGCCACATAAGCAAACTTCTCTCGGGATGTGTTATGTTACTAGCTAAGTTACTCCCACTATGACTGGCCTTCAGCGGCCGCAGCAGCGCACATGGCAGGAGATCTAGGTATGCAGATCGCAAATTGGCTGCAGAAGGAGACCAGTCAACCCAGGAAAGGAAGGAAGGAGAGCTGGACGAGTGCGCCCCGCCGTCGCCATCAGCACCGACGACCTCCTCCGGCAGCGGCGGGGAAGGATGGTGACGGAGGTAGTCTAGGGCCGGCATTGGGGGAGGTGAGTCAGGAGTCCCTAAACATAAAAACATAGGAAGTAGTTACTTTGTTTTACATTGAATTAATTCACAGTTAATATGTTTGCTAAAAACATATGACGGATTGCGTGCTTGAATATCAAAGGTAAACACACACACTCACGGCTTGGTGTGTGGCCCCCTTCCCTTTATGATGAACTCACGATAACAATGTCTTTTCTTTAAAAACATCAACTACAACATAGATGCTCACACACATTTACATATCATACACATGAACTTGCACCTTTTCTCACACCGTTTTGACAGTGAACTAACGAGAAGAGTATCTCATTTTTGAGAGTGAACTGACGAGAAGAGTATCTTCTTTCTGACCGTGAACTAACAAGAACAATATCTTTTTTGAACACAATACAGACGTAAGCGCTCATACAAACGCGCATATACTCACCCTTATGAACGCATATACACGCACAGCCTACCCCTATGAGCACCTCCGAAAGACTAACCCGGCATATCATCTTGAGATTTGCGAAGTCACCGTAGGCGCCTCGTCGTCAACGGGAACGTCACCTCCCACTGAAAGCACATCACCGGAAATTCTGAAATAAATCCAGGAAAAATGCGAGCACCAGGACTTAAATCCAGGGATACCACAGTTCCTCTAACCATCCAACCACATGTTGGTTCGCAACGAGAACAATATTAGTGTTTGATTTGGCGCTATCGGTTATGTTGTAATGGTTGCATTACTAAAACCATGAATACCACATAGTACTACCTTTGTGGAATGTCCATTGTCTCTCTCTCTTTTCTTTTTTATGGTTTGGTCTCGCCTGGTTTTATTTTTTGACCGGTGGCAAGGTTGTGGTGGCTCCTGCATGGTCACGGCAGTGGCTTCGTGGGAGGTGTGCGGGCTAGCAAAGGTGTGGTGTATGGGGGTGTGGTGTTGGGCGGTGCTTCGTGTGAAAGCTTGCCAGGCTCTCCGTCTTACGGCATCGACGTCCATGGATGTCGTTTTTCCTCCTTGGATCCAGTTCTTTCGGTGAAAACCTAAGGCCCGGTCGGGCCAAGCGACGGCGTCAGCATCACGACTTCCCTCTTTGGGGCATTATCATGAAGACCCATCAATCACATTTGTGCTCTTCATGTGCTAGACGCTCATGGCATTACGGTCGGCAGGTCCCCGACTGGCAGTGTGATGGTGCGGCGTCAAGTGTTAAATTTGTGTCGAATATTGTGTACGAGTTGTGTTACGTTTGGACTTGGTGTTGTAGTGTGGGTAGGATGCATGTAGCGTCGGAGTCGGACACGTTGTACCCTTGGCCTCTTATATATGAGGAGGCAACCCACGTAGTCATTGCCCCAGGGAGTCGGCGAGTTCGCCGAACCTTGTTAACAAATCTCAGTGTCGTCATTGTGCTGTGATTGTTTGTTCCTCGATGGATCAACCGCATACCTTGAATTAATTCTAGCATCAAGGTTGGTAGCGGTGATGACGGCCAACGGTGTAGGATCGGTTTCATCCTATCATGCTCGATAGGTTTCTTCTTGGTCTCTCCATGTCGTCACAGAGTCAAAGCTGCCTTGGAGGTGCCTAGTGATGATGATGACAGGTGGCTGGTCGTCTTCATGGAAGTGTTTGTTGGCGCCAGCTCTGCACAATTCTTCTCTATTTTGATGGCTTTGTTAGTCGGGCTTGTCTTTTCTTATTGGTTAGTCGGAGTTGTTTGGGCGCCTGCATTGGTTGCCGACTGTTTGGCATGGGCCGGCATCGGCTCTGGCATTTGGTGACGAGGGCTCCGTTGGTAGAAGTCGATGGTAAAGTTGGACTAGCATATTTATGGAGGAGTGATGATATGATCACACTTGGTGACAACCTCGACTTTGTGTTTCTTCACTGTGGTGGTTTTGAATTTTTGTGTGGCTGGCCAGGTCGGCCGGTGTTGCCCTGCATGGGTTGTTGTGTTGGTTTTAGTCTGATTTCCTGTTATTTAACCGGCAATCTTTTATAATGACTAGAGATCCTTAGGTGCCAATTTTTTTAAAAAAAAACTGAAGAAGTAATGTGTGGAAATCAAAGCATTGACGGCCTACATGCCTCTCATTTTAGTCCTGCAAAAAAGGCTCAGGATAAACACGCACTACTGTGTAAGGCTCCTTGCTCCCCGAAGGGTCAAGAAAAAGACGTGCATGGTGGGTGTGTCCACACGCTGGCCTCGAACGACTTCTTGTGGAAATGGCCGTCGCCAGAGGCCAGAGCTTGCACAATCACAACCAGAGCCTTGGACTCGTGGACTTCTTGTGGAAATGGCCGCCTGGACTGGTGCTACATTTGTACGCTACGCAGGCGTGGAGCTCCTGGACTGGTGCGCACACAGACAAACAAGTCGCGGTGGACACAGCAGCTCCTTCCAGGGACAGACCTCGAGCGCAGCTACGTACGCATCCCAGCATGGCTTTCACTTCCACAGCCTTGGCCATACGGATACGGGGGTACCTACCAGGCCGCACCCGGTGGTTATGGGAATTCTCCTCCATGATAGGCCGGAGACGATGATACTTGGAGCACCGGAATACAAATACGTACGGCGGAGCATGAATAAATTTGCACAAGTTGCTGATATATAGCAAAGCATAGTGATGCACCGTTTTATATTGTTATTGAGTTTCCCTTGTGGCGGCTTGTGTGCTAGCTTACCTCACGCGTCGTCTGAGTTTGGCCTAGGCCGAGTCTCTTCGGGTCGCATCAAAGTTATCAAGTCTCTGCATGAAGTAAGTTACAGTCATTATATAGCTGGACACTACCTTGTACCTTGAGTGAATACTGGAATGAGAAGAAAAGCCGCCGCGCAAATCTCTTCACTCATGTGTTTTGTATTCTCTCTTGCAAAAACAAGTACTCCCTCCGTCCGAAAATACTTGTCATCAAAATGAATAAAAGAAGATATATCTAGACGTACTCTAGTTCTAGATACATCTCTTTTTATCCATTTTGATGACAAATATTTTCGGATGGAAGGAGTACATACTAGCTCCCCGCAAAGAAAAAAAGAAGAAGAAAAAGAACAAGTACTAGTTTCAAGTGCCCGCGTGAGTCTGGTCTCGTTTGATTATTCTCTCACAAAATCAATTTTGTTTTTCCTTAGTTCTGATGCTGTGCATGGAGCTGGGATTTCTTTCATAGAGTTTGCATTACCCATAAAGATTGGAAAAGTCTTGAATTTGCCCGACTGATTTTAATTCGGTGTAAGCCGTCTCGTATACGTGCCACGCGTCCTTGTGCTGGCCCACACAGCCCACGCACCGCTTTTGCCGCTTAGCCTTATCCGATCTGCGCGTTCATGCCCTACCTTTGTTTCCGTGAAACTTGCTCGCACAAACTTTCCTTCCCGTTGCTCCGGATCTTTTACACGATGGATGGCAAACTGCTCATCACATCTTCTTTGTAATATGTTGATTGTGCTCTCAAGGACTGTGACGCTGATATCGCTGTCGATGGGCCATGGAGCCTGCACCGGCCGATGAAGCTCTTACTCCTTGTACCTTGAATGAATACTGGAATGAGAAGAAAAGCCGCCACGACAAGTTCGCGCGGCGCAAATCTCTTCACTCATGTGTTTTGTATTCTGTTTTGCAAGAACAAGTACTAGCTCCCCGTAAAGAAAAAAAAGAAGAAGAAAAAGAACAAGTACTGGTTTCAAGTGCCTGCGTGAATCTGATCTCGTTTGATTATTCTCTCACAAAATCAGTTTTGTTTTTTCTTAGTTCTGATGCTATGCATGGAGCTGGGATTTCTTTCATAGAGTTTGCATTACCCATAAGGATTTGACCTTGAACGGATCATTATTGGAGAAAACAAATACCCCCTCCCCCCTAATGTTGATTTGCTAGCAATTTGTAATTTGGGTATCTCAGCATTCCTGCTAATCTCATTTGTTGACATTTTCAAAAGAGTAAATTCTGGTTTTTACCCCCTATTTCGACATTTTTTATACTAGTTACACATGTTTTATACTCCCTCCGTTCCTAAATACTTGTCTTTCTAGGCATTTCAATAAGTGACTACATACGGAGCAAAATGAATGAATCTATACTCTAAAATATGTCTACATACATCCGTATGTAGTAGTCGTTTGAAATGTCTTGAAAGACAAATATTTAGGAACGGAGGGAGTACTAGTTACACATTCCTGGTCCTCATGCTGCGTCGGATTTGCGTATAAGTACGTAGGCCCCGAGGCATTGCTTCCAAGCACAGCGAAAATACAAGCGTCCTTCCTTTAACAATGGCTCTGCTCAAGAACTTCGCCGCTTTCCTGTGCGTGATCCTGGCCTCGCTCGCCTTCGTCGCGCAGGATGCGCTCGCTGCCAGAGGTATCATCATCAACTCTCTGCCTCTCAGTGTCATCCAGTGTCCCTTTCCTCGTGTCTAATATAGCTGTAACTTAATCGGACTATTCGTGAACCTACAGCCGGTGCTTTGAACAACGTGAAGGGATACACGGTACCTACACGGGCAACCCAGGCGGCGGTGGTTACGGGAACGGGAAGTATCCATGATAGGCCGGACATGATGATACTTGGAGCACGGAAATGCAAATACGTACAGCAGACCATGAATAAATTGTCACCCGTTACTGGTATATCGTACTCTCTCTGATTCATAATAAGTGTCGCAGTTTGCTACTAGGTTAGTTCAAACTTAATACAAAACTGCGACAATTATTTTACATCGGAAGGGAATACGTAAATCATAGTGAATGTTTCCCTTTCCAAATAAACAATTGTGGCGGCTTGTGTGCTTACAGCACGTCTTGTCTTAGTTTGGCCGATGTCGAGTCTGTTTGGGTCGCGTCCTAATAAGTCGTCAAGTCCCTGCAAGAACCAAGTCGTTATGTAGCAAGACGCTGAATGGGTCACGGCGTTTTGCGGCCGCGAGGCCCACTACCTTGTACCTAGAATGAATAATAGAAGCAGAAGAAAAGCCGTGAGAAGTTCACGCGGCGCAAATCTCTTCGTTCTTGTGTTCTGTGCTCTCTCTTGCAAGGAACTAGTAAGCGTGCACGTGCAAATGCACATCTCAATTAATATGACAAACATATGTCAGAATTAACATGCACATAAAGATATTTTGATTGCACTCAAAAGTACTATTACAAATCAAGAAAACACTACAGGCCTAGTTTGGCAACATAGTTTTCTCAAAACAGTAGTAACCGAGAACCTCAGTACAATTAATTCTTCAGTTTATAAAAACCACGGTTTTTTCAGTTTGTAAAAAAGTGGTGAAGATCTCTTTATTAAATACTACCAAAAAACCATGGTATTAGAGATACTATGGTTTATAAAACTATTTGTTGAAGCCAAACAGCTCAAAGTTTTGAAATCTGTGGTTTATGAGAAAACCATAGTATTCTCCAAATACTTCAAAAAAACTGAGCAGCCAAACACAACCTTAATGTATCATCGACTCGTCATGTGCATAGAGCCAAAACAATTATCCCAGTATTTCCTAATAAGGCTAATGAATTCACGTAAGTATCCGGAATGTTGTGTGCAGCTTCATTGTTGATGTAGTTGAGTAGGTGCACCAAAAATTGCTTCCTTATCTGGTCACCATCCTGAATGAAAATAGTAAGTCAATATTTTGGAGTTTTCGCATAGCAGAATGAAAAATCATGAAACAACGAATATTGACCCTGCAAATTGGTTGATTTAGTTCTTTCGCATTCCATGAGTGCAATAAAATAAAAGCAAAATAATCAGACAAGTTCATGTAGATAAATGCATTATCATTATCTTGAGCGTTAAAAAAACTAAATAAGTTGCTTTAGTGGGTTTCAAAGGTAGTCGCCTCTCTGTGCTTTTTGGAACACAAGCTGGTAATCGACGATGCCAGAGGAAAAAGAAACATCATTCCATTCGGGATTTGCTACTTGGAGTGCTTGCTTTAAGTAAAATGAGATGCACATCCTTCAGAGTTGGAACTCGGCAGGCATCAACTCTCTTGCACATCCTTCATAGTAACACAAGCAAGAAACTTAAGGATGAGAGAAGAAAAGAAAGTAAAACCAGAGCAGACATGTTGAATTAATTTGGAAAGGCTTATGCATCAGATTAATACTATAAACTCCATATACCAAGCATCATGCTGAAACCACAGTGAGTACTTACAAGTTTTTTTGATAACCGAGTACTTACAACAGCTTAGCATTAGAACATTGTACGCAATATCCCATTAATGTTAGAATTAGTATAAGGGAAGAGAAAATCACATCCAATCCCATAAAAGATTAAATTTGCTAAGTGCAATGTTCGAACTGACAGCAGCATATGATTATTCAAGAGGGACATCACTTTGCTAAACGAAAATTGTAAGTGATACAGAAAAAATAAGTATCAGAAATATGAATAGAACTATGCTACAATGAAATCAATGAAGCAAAAGCAAAGACTGCTTGTGAGCTAGTTCATTTATTAGCTGGTTCCTTACGTGCAGATGTATTCTCTTGAGAAACATGACACCTTAAAAAATACACAGGACACCTTATATTGAACTCAACAACAAAAGCTTGTGTTCTACTAAGTGCCTGTAGAGTTGTCCATTAACCTTAACATCATCAACATAACTTGGAAAATTAAAAATGTTACTGCCAGAGTTCATACTTCCATCTTGTGCCTCCTTTCTATTTCTCTACCATTGGGTACTCGAGCTTGAAGTTGATTCTACCTCCAACCTTTACTGGGACAAAAAATAAGACCATCTCATTGTCGAGAATTACAACAGTTCTCAAGTTCAACAACTAATTTCTCAGATTCATTACTCTAGTAATGGTTACTTTGCTCCTAAACTGGCAGTACTCCCAGTTTACATGTTTTGTTTGTATGTTCAGGATATTCGCAGTTTTCCTCATCCCACAACCGACTACATCTTCATCATCACTAATTGTGGCTCCACAACCATCATTAGTATTTTCAGCAAGGAAAACTCCATCACGGTTTACCTTCAAAGTTCCTCTTTCAGGTCATTGTCATTCCCTTTGTTTTTATTTTGGTTCTTATTTCATCTCCTTTTTTTGAGAAACTTAATAGTATTCCTCAGCTTGCTTGGAGACAATATAAGAAAGCTCTTCTACATTTCTAATTTCACCCCCCCCCCCCCCCTGATTTTGTCTCTTTCAGGCCACCATGGATGTAATATAGTCATTACCTTGATTTTTATTCTTCCTCCAGATTTAGTATTGCACGTAATACTTCCTCCATAGTTTTCTTTTGCATTTAGTTTCCTTGTAGCATCTTGTAGTCCCAAGCATTTCATCCGCATATAATTTCAGTAGTGTAACTGCCTTCTTGCACTTGAAAGAAATGTAAACACTCTGAAAGGCATTAAATTGAAATGTTATTAAATTCTGAACCGTTCAGTCACATCGCAGTAGGAAAAGTGATATGCAAATAAATAAACCCAAGTCAAACCAAAATGCATCCTCATTATAAGTGATGGCAACTCATATAGAGATAAGCAGTGAAGTTTCATAGCTAACAAAAACCAAAGCGTTATCTTCTCTATTCAAGCTCCTACGGGAAATATGTACAAAACTCTTTAAGTGTTTTAGATATTTATTTAGCAATTGACAAGTAGAGGTTCTCAATTTTCTCAAACACACATAGTGTCAGTTTAACTCTCTACTCATTCTCACACATCGTGTATTTCAAAGATTGATCTCAAGCAGCAAATCTTTATCCCACCCAGTTTTTGGATGTTTGTAAAAATCAGCCCATAAGAGATTAAACATACGCAAAAATGCAGGTTATATGAGAGGAGTACTGGAAGTCCAAATTCTACAGAGAACTGTAGTTCACACTTGTCAAGTTTGCAAACGCATAACATCAGATGCAACACAGGTACAAAACAAAATATTTAAAACGGGGATTGTATGCACAACAAATGAGATCAGTGAGCACATGTAGCTCGATATTGCTACCTGGTTCGTTTGTGCTGTGTGGACTCCAGTTAAGTTGGCTCTTCTCCATCTACTGATCTACGCTGCAAGCACTAAACACGAGAAGTCACTCACAACATCATAAAGCATGGATCATACTCCCAAGTAAGCCAAGTTTCCTGCAGTGGTATGGCCTTAAGGTAAGACCAAAATAGAACAAAGAAAAGACGGATCCTATTAAAAACATGTATTTGTGATGACATGAAGTAGATATAAAATTATCGAGACAAAGTAGCAATGAGACCCTTGAATATATTAACAAGGAATAAAATGAAAAAGATCACAAATGAGGCTATAAAATAAAAAAACATTAAGTATAATACTTGATTCTTGACAGCAAAAAATGAGAAGGGAAGCAATAACTTGCTCCACATACTACTTTTACCCCCGAAGTGGTGAAGAAATGGGCATTCCTCCAATCTAACTTTGAAACCAACTCATACATAAGCCTAAAAACAAAAATGTGGTGTGAACTATGGCATAAAAGGAAAGCAGGCAACCTCCTATATATTCCAATAGCAACCAAAGAGAAAGCCTAATCAGACACACAATTTACACTTTCACATCAAATATAGCAGTGAACCATCGGTATCATCCCCTCTCAGTGAAACGGAAGATGGGTATTTTCTGTACACATGGAAGGATATGTATCAGAAATAGCATACCAAGAGATTGTCCTCACACGAGTAAACATACCATGAGGCTTGGTAAATCAAAAGAATAGCAATTTATTTCAGGTATGAATTAATAAGATTTTGATGCCAAATTAGACTTAACGTGCAGTACATAATCTTATGGATTGAACGCATTGCAGAATGTTATTAAAAAATTGAAACAATATGAAAGAGCTGACCTTCACGAAATCCCAGCCCCTCCAATACTTTGATCACCTCCTGGTTTACATCCTAAATCTTTACAATACATTCAATTTCCACAGCCTGTCCCACCTCCAGGTGGAACTGCCTGTAATTCTTTCTTGTCAAGTACTTGCCATCTCTGCAGCTCTTGGTCCTGTTCATCTCCAGTAGCGAACTAAGATGCGAAATCATAGGAGGACTGCTCGGCGACGGCAGCGACCGACCGAGGGCGCATGGAGTACTTGCCATCGCGGCGGCCGTGACTTAGCCACGAACCTGTCGGAGGGCCGTGGGAACAGCGTCCTGACGCAGGAGATGGAGACGGTGGGTGCTACGCTGGGGCTCGGCACCAACGAGCAGCCTGGATCTGAGAGCGGGGGTGTGGTATTGAACATGCGAACAATTAAACAAAAAATGGTCACTGCAACCAGAATATGGGCGGAAGGCACCTGTAGGGTGGACTTCAGGCGGCGCCTGTCCGGGAGGCGCCTGGAGGTCGCGTCTGTACGGTGGAGCGTGGGCGCGGCGGTCGGCGGTCCGGGCGGCGCGTGGAGGACGCGTCCATGCGCCTGGAGGGTGGGCGCGGCGGTCGGCGGTCCGGGCGGCGCGTGGAGGACGCGGCCGTGCGCCTGGAGCGTGGGCGTGGTGGAGGCGGCCGTGCGCCTGGAGCGTGGGCGCGACGGTCCGGCGGCGCGTGGAGATGGAGGCAGAGGTGGAGGCTGTGGGGAATAGGTGGGGCGAGGCGTGTGGCGTGGTCGAGAGACGGCGGCGGTTTGGTTTTGTTCGTGCGTAGACAAGGAGAGGGTTAACGAAATGGCAGGGTGGGTAATTAATTAAAGTAATGGCATGGTGGGTAATTAAAGCATCAAATTTAGTTTGATGGGGGTGTAGATCATCAGTAGGATTTGATGGATAGAATGAATTAGTTCTTCGCCCTCTCTTTCTTTAATAGGGGTAATAAATAATATTGGTTTCAAGTGTCTGCGTTAGTCTTGACTTTGTGTGATTGTTGTCTCTCACAAGCAGATCCTTTTAGTTTTTTAGATTTTGATACTCTACATGGAAATAGAATTTATAGAGTTTGCATTACCGGTAAAGTTTTGTTTTTGAACGGGTCATTCAAGAAAAGAGATGTATATTGGCCTCAAGGAATGTGAAGCGAGATACATAGTATAAGCCATCACACTAATGTCGATTTGCTAGCAATTTGTAATTTCAATACCTCAGCATTCTCCCTTATCTCGTTTCTTGTCATTTTCAAATTGTGTCTCTCACCTAATGGCGTGAAATGTGTTCAATTTGCTGATGTAATTTCAGGCAAATGCTATATGTATACTTCGTTACTTCCTATTTAACAACAGTATAGAAGACCCCACAAATAAAAAAAAATAGCATTGCAGAGGACATAACACTCTGTTTGAATGTCTATATTGAATTGACTTGAATACCAATTCGGCAAGGAAATTGAAATGGGCATGAATGTGAATTCGTTTATTTGGTTTTTCATTGAATTGACTCATGGAATTTCAGCAAGCTTTCAATAGCACTAGTAGAAAAAAGCCTTTAGTCCCGGTTCATAAAGGGCCTTTAGTCCTGGTTCATGAACCGGGACTAAAGGGTCGGTACTAAAGCCTCCCCCTTTAGTCCCGGTTCTAACTGGAACCGGGACTAAAGGCCCTCCACGTGGCTGCTGCCTGGAGGTCCACCTTTAGTCCCGGTTGGTAACACCAACCGGTACTAAAAGAAATTTTATGGTTTTTTTTGAATTTTTTTAAATTTCAAATTTCTGAATTATTTTAACCTCTAATCTCTAATCACCCCTCATCACTGCTCAATTTAATCTTTAATCTCTAATCACCCCTCATCATTCCAAATCATCTAACATTCCGAACGGTCACCCATCCTCTCACTACTCCAGCCTGAGCATGCTTAACTTCCGGGTTCTATTCTCCCTCGTTTTCAAGTCTGCACTTGTTGTTTTCCTGACAATAGTAAGATGCCAATCCTATTAACCCTCAGGAATTTAGCTTGAGCATGAAGTCACACATTTCACTGTTTGAGTCTGAAACTATTGTTCTAAAATCAATAATTATTTAGTAACACTAATATTTTTGAATAAGTAGTTTGACCACAGTTTGACCATAGTTGACCAAAATTCAAAAAAACTGAAATAATTATTTAGTAACACTAATATTCTTGAATAATTATTTAGTAACACTAATACTTCTTGAATAATTATTTAGTAACACTAATACTTCTTGAATAAGTAGTTTGACCATAGTTTGACCAGATTTAACAAAAATTCAAAAAAACTGAAATTTGAGCATAACTTTTTTTCCTTTTAGAATTTGAGGATTCTAAAAAATTGCAAACAGGTCGTAGGTGGTCTCCATCGGATGCGGATTTTCGTTCCGAACATTTTGATATATTATACGTTTTTTCCGACATCGTATGCAAAAGTTATAGCCGTTTTACATTTTCCCTACATTTTTTGCAAAACATGTCCAAATTTAAGTTTTTAAATTTTCCTAACTAGTAGATGTAGTAATATAACTACCTCTCGAAGGATTTTATTTTTTAAAGTTTTTATCATTTTCTTTTGATTTTTTCAAAACAAAAAAGGCGATCCACTGGGGGGAGGGGGGGTAGAGTTTGAAAATGGGACTTTTAGTCCCGGTTTGAGACACAAACCGGGACTAAAGGGCATCGCACCCTTTAGTCCCGGTTTGTCTCTCAAACCGGGACTAAAGGACTAAAGAATCTTTAGTCCCGGTTTGAGAGACAACCCGGGACTAAAGGGCATCACACCCTTTAGTCTCGGTTCGTGTCTCAAACCGGGACTAAAGGGTTCAGGTGAACCGGGACTAAAGCCTTAGCCGCACGAACCGGGACCAATGCTCACATTAGTCCCGGTTCGTGACTGAACCGGACTAATGTGAATATTGCCTCGTGACCAAAGCCCTGTTTTCTACTAGTGTAGCAAAATTTGTTTGGATGGCAAACCCTGCGATTACATGGTTAGACGAGTATGAAGATTATGAAGTTGGAATGTGACAAACTTTCAGCGGTATTTTATCTGTATTTGCAACAAAACAATACTTAAAAAGTATGCTCATAGGATAAAAAGGTACATAGAACAAACTTCTCAACACCATTTTCTTCACAGATGAAAATCAATTACCCTCCCGCAAAAAAAATCAACTGCATAGAATCTGTGCTACCTTCTAGCATAACAGTATAGAAATATAGTGTTGCGAATAACGGTATAACGGTATAGGAATATAGTCGTTACAAATGATGAGTACATATTCTACCAGGGTACGTGCCCCTCTAGCCGGATTTTCTGTTTTTCCTTTTCCAGTCTTAAGTGTTTTGGCATATAAGTACAATTTGTTTGTTCACACCCTTTGATCAGTCCATTCAAAGTGGACAAACGGTGTTGAATTATGGAAATTCCTTTGAGGTAAACACTAGCATTTCACCTATTCCTTTGGGAATTTGTTGATGTCTCTCTAAATATGGCGTCTACCAAAATTGAAAAATAAGCTTTACCCAAGTCAGATATGTAGCGAGATCATCGTGGTGCGGCCGCTGGCGATGACGATGGATCCAGTGGTGGATTTGGCGGCGCGTTGAATTCTCTGCTGGCCTTTGTTGGGCTAGAGCACCGTCACGAGGGGGTGGGCTTTGGGCCCAGTGGGCATGCGGCCCATGACTTGGTTTTAGGAGTAGTCCGTCGGGCGCTCCATTTCGGCGCCCCCAGCGCCGCTCACCTAAGTTGGTGCTCGAAGGCGATCGCTACTGGGCCGGCCCAGCATCACTAGCATCCAGCGAGAAAAAACAAATTGCGAGATGTGGGGATCAAACTCGCATGTCATCGTCGACCCAATTAGCGCAATAACCACTGCACCACGATGACTTTCATGTATTATATCCGAAAGGAGCGCAATTTGACCCTTCTTGTTAGTCCAATTATAAATTATTTGAAAAATAAAACTTATTTTTGAAAATTAATTCACAAATTCTAGAAAAGTTCCTCAATTTTTAAAAAGATATTAATTTTGAAAAATGTTCACGAATTTGAACAAAGTTCACCGGATTTTGAAAAAAGTTCACTGGATTTTTCAAATGAGTTCACAGATTTGGAAAAAGTTAATCGATTTTGATTAAAAAGTTCACCAATTCAAAAAAAAAGTTCATCAAATTTGATTTTTTCAAAAATTTGAAAAACGTTCACTTGATTTGGAAAAAGGTTCATGGATTTGAAAAGGTTCATCCATTTTGTCATCAATTTTGATTAAAAATGTTGCGCATTTTGAAAGAAGGAAGAAAAAAGGAACAAGAAAAAAAGGAAAAATAAAAATGAAAATGAAACATAAAAAAGGAAGAAGGAAGAAAAGAGAAAAGAGAATGTAACAAATCACATCACTTTAAATGTCTAGGTGGCTACTGTCGGCAAGTCGTGTGTTCGGATCACATGCACGCTCTTATTTTTTGCAGTTTAAAACAAAAAAACGAAAGGATAAACGGGCTAGCCCAACATGGCATTGTAGTGTGCGTCGGTTGTGGAAAACACTGTAATGGGCGCTGAAGGCACCTACTCCACACAAGAGTAATAGGGTTTGCCCAGCCTGCCACAGAAGCTCCAATCAAAAAGGTGTCTAGCAGTTTAGAGATGCGTGTTGGCCAAATAATACCCAAGACTCTTTTAGTACCATGGCACATACTCCGATAACACATCAATGTCAATCACTCCCACAACTAATCTGGCAACCCCATTCGCCCGAGAGAACGACATATCTACCTACTCAGTTTTACCAATCAACATTCTGATGCTCCAAACCACCATGAGGTGGCTACTGTAGGAAACTGTAAACCGCAAGTCGTGTGTTCGGGTCACATGCACGCTCTTCTTTTTTGCAGTTTAAAACAAAAAAAAATGAAAGGATAAACGGGCCAGCCCAACATGGCGTTGCAGTGTGTGCCGGTTGTGGAAAACACTGTAATGAGCGCTGAAGGCACCTACTCCACACAAGAGTAATAGGGTTCACCCAGCCTGCCACAGAAGCTCCAATCAAAGAGGTGTCTAGCAGTTTTAGAGATGTGCGTTGGCCAGCCCAACATGGGGTCGGTCTAGGCAACGACACGTGACCCTAGGGCTGTTGGGGAACGTAGTAATTTTAAAAATTTCCTACGC
The DNA here is from genome assembly GCF_056163025.1 of Triticum urartu. NCBI lineage: Eukaryota > Viridiplantae > Streptophyta > Magnoliopsida > Poales > Poaceae > Triticum > Triticum urartu. Next base: position 588,118,729 of record NC_141874.1, on the reverse strand, counting down.
ACACGCAAGATCATGGTGATGCATAGCAACGAGAGGGGAGAGTGTTGTCTACGTACCCTCGTAGACCGAAAGCGGAAGCGTTATAACAACGCGGTTGATGTAGTCGTCCGTCTTCACGGCCCGACCGATCAAGCACCGAAACTACGGCACCTCCGAGTTTTAGCACACGTTCAGCTCGATGACGATCCCCGGACTCCGATCCAGCAAAGTGTCGGGGAAGAGTTCCGTCAGCACGACGGCATGGTGACGATCTTGATGTTCTACCGTCGCAGGGCTTCGCCTAAGCACCGCTACAATATTATCGAGGATTATGGTGGAGGGGGGCACCGCACACGGCTAAGAGAACGATCACGAAGATCAACTTGTGTGTCTATGGGGTGCCCCTGCCCCCGTATATAAAGGAGTTGAGGAGGGGAGGGCCGACCCTCTCTATGGCGCGCCCTAGGGGAGTCCTACTCTCACCGGGAGTAGGATTCCCCCTTTCCTAGTCCAACTAGGAGTCCTTCCATGTAGTAGGAGTAGGAGACAAGGAAGGGGAAGAGGGAAGAGAAGGAAGGAGGGGGCGCAGCCCCTCCCCCTAGTCCAATTCGGACTAGGCCTTGGGGGGGCGCGCGTCCTGCCTCTCCCTCTCCCCTAAAGCCCAATAAGGCCCATATACTTCTTCTCTCGTATTCCCGTAACTCCCCGGTACTCCGAAAAATACCCGAACCACTCGGAACCTTTCCGATGTCTGAATATAGTCGTCCAATATATCGATCTTTACGTCTCGACCATTTCGAGACTCCTCGTCATGTCCCCGATCTCATCCGGGACTCCGAACTCCTTCGGTACATCAAAACTCATAAACTCATAATATAACTGTCATCGAAACCTTAAGCGTGCGGACCCTACGGGTTCGAGAACAATGTAGACATGACCGAGACACGTCTCCGGTCAATAACCAATAGCGGAACCTGGATGCTAATATTGGCTCCTACATATTCTACGAAGATCTTTATCGGTCAGACCGCATAACAACATACGTTGTTCCCTTTGTCATCGGTATTTTACTTGCCCGAGATTCGATCGTCGGTATCTCAATACCTAGTTCAATCTCGTTACCGGCAAGTCTCTTTACTCGTTTCGTAATACATCATCTCGCAACTAACTCATTAGTTGCAATGCTTGCAAGGCTTAGGTGATGTGCATTACCGAGAGGGCCCAGAGATACCTCTCCAACAATCGGAGTGACAAATCCTAATCTCGAAATACGCCAACCCAACATGTACCTTTGGAGACACCTGTAGAGCTCCTTTATAATCACCTAGTTACATTGTGACGTTTGGTAGCACACAAAGTGTTCCTCCGGTAAACGGGAGTTGCATAATCTCATAGTCATAGGAACATGTATAAGTCATGAAGAAAGCAATAGCAACATACTAAACGATCGAGTGCTAAGCTAACGGAATCGGTCAAGTCAATCACATAATTCTCCTAATGATGTGATCCCGTTAATCAAATAACAACTCTTTGTCTATGGTTAGGAAACATAACCATCTTTGATTAACGAGCTAGTCAAGTAGAGGCATACTAGTGACACTCTGTTTGTCTATGTATTCACACATGTATTATGTTTCCGGTTAATACAATTCTAGCATGAATAATAAACATTTATCATGAAATAAGGAAATAAATAATAACTTTATTATTGCCTCTAGGGCATATATCCTTCAGTCTCCCACTTGCACTAGAGTCAATAATCTAGTTCACATTGCCATGTGATTTAACACCAATAGTTCACATCATTATGTGACCAACACTCAAAGGGTTTACTAGAGTCAATAATCTAGTTCACATCGCTTATGTGATTAACACCCAAAGAGTACTAAGGTGTGATTATGTTTTGCTTGTGAGATAATTTTAGTCAACGGGTCTGCCACATTCAGATCCGCATGTATTTTGCAAATTTCTATGTCAACAATGCTCTGCATGGAGCTACTCTAGCTAATTGCTCCCACTTTCAATATGTATCCAGATTGAGACTTAGAGTCATCTGGATCAGTGTCAAAACTTGCATCGACGTAACCCTTTACGACGAACCTTTTGTCACCTCCGTAATCGAGAAACATATCCTTATTCCAGTAAGGATAATTTTGACCGCTGTCCATTGATCTACTCCTAGATCACTATTGTACTCCCTCTCTTAACACAGTGTATGGTATACAATAGATCTGGTACACAGCATGGCATACTTTATAGAACCTATGACTGAGGCATAGGGAATGACTTTCATTCTCTTTCTATCTTCTGCCATGGTCGGGCTTTGAGTCTTACTCAACTTCACACCTTGTAACACAGGCAAGAAACTTTTTCTTTGACTGTTCCATTTTGAACTACTTCAAAATCTTGTCAAGCTATGTACTCATTGAAAAAACTTATCAAGCGTCTTGATCTATCTCTATAGATCTTGATACTTAATATGTAAGCAGCTTCACCGAGGTCTTTCTTTGAAAAACTCCTTTATGCTTTGCAGAATAATTCTACATTATTTCCGATCAACAATATGTCATCCACATATACTTATCAGAAATGTTGTAGTGCTCCCACTCACTTTCTTGTAAATACAGGCTTCACCGCAAGTCTGTATAAAACTATATGCTTTGATCAACTTATCAAAGCGTATATTCCAACCCCGAGATGCTTGAACCAGTCCATAAATGGATCGCTGGAGCTTGCATATTTTGTTAGCACCTTTAGGATTGACAAAACCATCTTGTTGCATCACATACAACTCTTTTTTTAATAAATCCATTAAGGAATGCAGTTTTGTTTATCCATTTGCCAGATTTCATAAAATGCGGCAATTGCTAACATGATTCGGACAGACTTAAGCATAGATACGAGTGAGAAACTCTCATCGTAGTCAACACCTTGAACTTGTCGAAAACCTTTTGCGACAATTCTAGCTTTATACATAGTAACACTACTATCCGTGTCCGTCTTCCTCTTGAAGATCCATTTATTATCAATGGCTTGCCGATCCTCGGGCAAGTCCACCAAAGTCCACACTTTGTTCTCATACATGGATCCTATCTCAGATTTCATGGCCTCAAGCCATTTATCGGAATCTGGGCTCATCATCGCTTCCTCATAGTTCGTAGGTTCGTCATGGTCAAGTAACATGACCTCCAGAATAGGATTACCGTACCACTCTGGTGCGGATCTCACTCTGGTTTACCTACGAGATTCGGTAGTAACTTGATCTGAAGTTACATGATCATCATCATTAGCTTCCTCACTAATTGGTGTAGTAGTCACAGGAACAGATTTCTGTGATGAACTATTTTCCAATAAGGGAGAAGGTACAATTACCTTATCAAGTTTTCTACTTTCCTCCCACTCACTTCTTTCGAGAGAAACTCCTTCTCTAGAAAGGATCCATTCTTAGCAAAGAATGTCTTGCCTTCGGATCTGTGATAGAAGGTGTACCCAACTGTCTCCTTTGGGTATCCTATGAAGACATATTTCTCCGATTTGAGTTTGAGCTTATCGAGATGAAACTTTTTCACATAAGCATCGCAACTCCAAACTTTAAGAAACGACAGCTTAGGTTTCTTGCCAAACCATAGTTCACACGGTGTCGTCTCAACGGGTTTAGATGGTGCCCTATTTAACGTGAATGCAGTTGTCTCTAATGCATAACCCCAAAATGATAGTGGTAGATCGGTAAGAGACATCATATATCGCACTATATCTAATAAAGTACGGTTATGACGTTCGGACACACCATTACACTATGGTGTTCCAGGTGGCGTGAGTAGTGAAACTATTTCACATTGTTTTAATTGAAGGCCAAACTCATAACTCAAATATTTTACCTCTGCAATCATATCGTAGAAACTTTTATTTTCTTGTCACGATGATTTTCCACTTCACTCTGAAATACTTTGAACTGTTCAAATGTTTCAGACTTATGTTTCATCAAGTAGATATCCCCATATCTGCTCAAATCATCTGTGAAGGTCAGAAAATAATGATACCTGCTGCAAGCCTTAATATTCATCGGACCACATACATCATTATGTATGATTTCCAACAAATCTGTTGCTTGCTTCATTGTTCCGGAGAACGGTGTTTTAGTCATCTTGCCCATAAGGCATGGTTCGCAAGCATCAAGTGATCCATAATCAAGTGATTCCAAAAGCCCATCAGCATGTAGTTTCTTCATGCGCTTTACACCAATATGACTTAAACGACAGTGCCACAAATAAGTTGCACTATCATTATTAACTTTGCATCTTTTGGTCTCAATATTATGAATATGTGTATCACTACGATCGAGATCCAACGAACTTGCTTCATTGGGTGTATGACCATTGAAGGTTTTATTCATGTAAAGAGAACAACAATTATTCTCTGACTTTAATGAATAACCGTATTGCAATAAACATGATCAAATCATATTCATGCTCAACGCAAAAACCAAATAACACTTATTTAGGTTCAACACTAATTCTGAAAGTATAGGGGAGTGTGCGATGATGATCATATCAATCTTGGAACTAGTTCCAACACACATCGTCACTTCACCCTTAACTAGTCTCTGTTTATTCTGCAACTCCTGTTTCGAGTTACTACTCTTAGCAACTGATCCAGTATCAAATACTGAGGGGTTGCTATAAACACTAGTAAATTACACATCAATAACATGTATATCAAATATACTTTTGTTCACTTTGCCATCCTTCTTATCCGCCAAATACTTGGGGCAGTTCTGCTTCCAGTGACCAGTCCCTTTGCAGTAGAAGCACTTAGTCTCAGGCTTAGGACTAGACTTGGGCTTCTTCACTTGAGAAGCAACTTGCTTGCTGTTCTTCTTGAAGTTCCCCTTCTTCCCTTTGCCCTTTTCTTGAAACTAGTGGTCTTGTTAACCATCAACACTTGATGTTTTTCTTGATTTCTACCTTCATCGATTTCAGCATCACGAAGAGCTTGGGAATTGTTTCCGTTATCCCTTGCATATTATAGTTCATCACGAAGTTCTACTAACTTGGTGATGGTGACTAGAGAATTCTGTCAATCACTATTTTATCTGGAAGATTAACTCCCACTTGATTCAAGTGATTGTAGTACCCAGACAATCTGAGCACATGCTCACTGCTTGAGCTATTCTCCTCTACCTTTTAGCTATAGAACTTGTTGGAGACTTCATATTTCTCAACTCGGGTATTTGCTTGAAATATTAACTTCAACTCCTGGAACATCTCATATGGTCCATGACGTTCAAAACGTCTTTGAAGTCCCGATTCTAAGCCGTTAAGAATGGTGCACTAAACTATCAAGTAGTCATCATATTGAGCTAGCCAAATGTTCATAACGTCTGCATCTGCTCCTGCAATAGGTCTGTCACCTAGCGGTGCATCAAGGACATAATTCTTCTGTGCAGCAATGAGGATAAACCTCAGATCACGGATCCAATCCGCATCATTGCTACTAACATCTTTCAACACAATTTTTCTCTAGGAACATATCAAAATAAACATATGAAAGCAACAACGCGAGCTATTGATCTACAACATAGATATGCTAATACTACCAGGACTAAGTTCATGATAAATTAAAGTTCAATTAATCATATTACTTAAGAACTCCCACTTAGATAGACATCCCTCTAATCCTCTAAGTGATCACGTGATCCAAATCAACTAAACCATAACCGATCATCACGTGAAATGGAGTAGCTTTCAATGGTGAACATCACTATGTTGATCATATCTACTATATGATTCACGCTCGACCTTTCGGTCTCAGTGTTCCGAGGCCATATTTGCATATGCTAGGCTCGTCAAGTTTAACCTGAGTATTCTGCGTGTGCAAAACTGGCTTGCACCCGTTGTAGATGGACGTAGAGCTTATCACACCCGATCATCACGTGGTGTCTGGGCACGACGAACTTTGGCAACGGTGCATACTCAGGGGAACACTTTTATCTTGAAATTTAGTGAGGAATCATCTTATAATGCTACCGTCAATCAAAGCAAGATAAGATGCATAAAAGATAAACATCACATGCAATCAAAATATGAGACATGATATGGCCATCATCATCTTGTGCCTTTGATCTCCATCTCCAAAGCATCGTCATGATTTCCATCGTCACCGGCATGACACCATGATCTCCATCATCTTGATCTATATCAATATGTCGTCACATGGTCGTCTCGCCAACTATTGCTCTTGCAACTATTGCTATCGCATAGCGATAAAGTAAAGCAATTATTTGGCACTTGCATCTTATGCAATAAAGAGACAACCATAAGGCTTTTGCCAGTTGCCGATAACTTCAACAAAACATGATCATCTCATACAACAACTTATATCTCATCACGTTTTGACCATATCACATCACAACATGCCCTGCAAAAACAAGTTAGACGTCCTCTACTTTGTTGTTGCAAGTTTTACGTGGCTGCTACGGGCTTAAGCAAGAACCAATCTTACCTACGCATCAAAACCACAACGATAGTTTGTCAAGTTGGTGCTGTTTTAACCTTCGCAAGGACCGGGCGTAGCCACACTCGGTTCAACTAAAGTTGGAGAAACTGACACCCGCCAGCCACCTGCGTGCAAAGCACGGCGGTAGAACCAGTCTCGCGTAAGCGTACGCGTAATGTCGGTCCGGGCCACTTCATCCAACAATACCGCTGAACCAAAGTACGACATGCTGGTAAGCAGTATGACTTATATCGCCCACAACTCACTTGTGTTCTACTCGTGCATATAACATCAAACCATAAAAACCTAGGCTCGGATGCCACTGTTGGGGAACGTAGTAATTTCAAAAATTTCCTACGCACACGCAAGATCATGGTGATGCATAGCAACGAGAGGGGAGAGTGTTGTCTACGTACCCTCGTAGACCGAAAGCGGAAGCGTTATAACAACGCGGTTGATGTAGTCGTACGTCTTCACGGCCCGACCGATCAAGCACCGAAACTACGGCACCTCCGAGTTTTAGCACACGTTCAGCTCGATGACGATCCCCGGACTCCGATCCAGCAAAGTGTCGGGGAAGAGTTCCGTCAGCACGACGGCATGGTGACGATCTTGATGTTCTACCGTTGTAGAGCTCCTTTATAATCACCTAGTTACGTTGTGATGTTTGGTAGCACACAAAGTGTTCCTCCGGTAAACGGGAGTTGCATAATCTCATAGTCATAGGAACATGTATAAGTCATGAAGAAAGCAATAGCAACATACTAAACGATCGAGTGCTAAGCTAACGGAATCGGTCAAGTCAATCACATAATTCTCCTAATGATGTGATCCCGTTAATCAAATAACAACTCTTTGTCTATGGTTAGGAAACATAACCATCTTTGATTAGCGAGCTAGTCAAGTAGAGGCATACTAGTGACACTCTGTTTGTCTATGTATTCACACATGTATTATGTTTCCGGTTAATACAATTCTAGCATGAATAATAAACATTTATCATGAAATAAGGAAATAAATAATAACTTTATTATTGCCTCTAGGGCATATTTCCTTCAAGGGCATCACAGAATCGGTCGAGGCGGTGCACCTCGCATATGGGTGGCAACGACAAGTAGGGATCAACATGGTTGTCATGGTGGCCGGACATGGAGGACCTCCCCCACCACCTGCGCTAGCTGGTCTGGTGGCTCGCTGAATCGTTTCGATGCGCGATAGCAAGGCGCGTGAAGGGGGTGTGCGAGCAACGATGGATGGCAATGAGGGTAGTGGGATCATGTGGTTGCTACCGCATTGACGATCGCGGTACGTTGCCGGGAACAGAGGTGGCAATAATGGCTAGGATCCTGATGGATATAGCGTATACGTGGATGTCCGATACAAGGGGTCGGCGGCGGTGGTAGGTGGGCATGGACCGGGTGCTTACCTACAGAACTACGGCGGTGATGGTGGATGGGGTTTCTCAGCGCTCGATGGTGGTTTTGTTGAGGGAGCTAATGGGGCGCTGCATGGTCCGGCAAGATTACATAGAGGTGGTTACCGTGGGGGTGGCCTTGGTATGAGAGGCGGTTACCGTGACCCTCGTCCACACAAGATGAATATGAATGTACATGCTGGGACTAATGTGCATTGGCCATAGGTTTTGTCAGTTGTGGTGGTTACTCCCGTTGCTGTTGTGCCCCCAATGTTGAGTACTCTCCCTGATGCAGCGATGGCGGTCGTGTTGGCTTTGGCTACAGTTTCGATGGAGGATGTTATACTTCGGTGACTGTGGTAGACAACAACGCGAAATGATTTTCAGATAAAGTTCATGTTAGAGAGGGGCAAATGAAAAGGAGAAATATTATTGCTTCCATTGTGGGATGTTAGCATTTTGCAGTGGATTGTACTGTTGTCTTATGTAATTGTCGCTTGAAGACGAGTAATGGTACTGATGGTTGTCCTCTCCTATCAATGCCAAAACATGTGGTCAAGGCTTACAGAGTGTGTAATTCTAAACTAATGTTCTTCGAGACCGAGTATTCTAATTCCAGCAGAGCCCATCTTCAGAGTGCAAGGATAGGGCTAGTGAGGGTCACATGTGGTTCTTTTTCAGACTCTAGTGTGGATAGAGTACAATTTGTTTAACGTGGATTTTCCGAGGAAGGGGGATCTAGTTCGCTTCATTGTGTTTGGCATTTGTGGATTACCAAACAGTCCTTGTTTTCTAAAGTTTTTCTAGTGGTCCAACAGGGAGGTTGAGGGACTACCACTACATGAGATTTGGGTTAGGTTCTATAGGGTTTCCTCTAAAGCCCTCAATGATTTATTGGAGGTTTAGAGCAACAGATTGTTGATTGGTAAAACTGAGTAGGTAGATATGTCGTTCTCTCGGGCGAATGGGGTTGCCAGATTATTTTTTGGAGTGATTGCCATTGATGTGTCGTCGGAGTATGTGCCATGGTACTACAAGAGTCTTGGGTATTATTTGAGGTTAGAGATGGAGAGCTTTCCTTTCCTGACTGACCAGAGACTTTACAATCATGATAGGAATGTTCAGGATACAAAGGATAATGGCAGCGGGAAAGATAATTCGATGGACCATGGTAAAGGTTGTGATCCTCTGATACGATTGGTTGGGTCAGTCAGGTGGTGATCTCTCCAATGGTTGTTGGTTCTACACCTTCTTTGACTCCTACAATAGGGGTGTGCTTTGGATCTTTTATGGCGGCATCGGCACTGAGACGTCTTTGGAGTATTCATTTGGAGATGGAGGACCCGACTAATTAAAAGGCTACACCACTGTCTCTGCCCATTTCAACAGTTGCTTTGGTGGCATGGTCGGGTAGCTCCGGATCAAGGCATGCGGGCTCTCCACCCATGTAGGAGTGAAGTTAATGAGTTAGAATTTTAGGAAACTGAATATGTTTGCGAAGATATTTTATCTACGAGTGTTCATCAGTTCAAAGAACATGTGGATCATTGTCAAACTCATGGGGCACAAGTCATAACGACGGTCTTACAAACTTTTGCCTTCACAACCACTACATGTCTGCATGTGGGCGCGAAGGTATATGATCTTTCCAGTGCGACGTAGTAAAAGGATTAAGTTCAATAAGAAACTCCATGATGAAAAAATAAATGTTTTTTTGGAATAGCATAGGTCTTCTGGACTTGGCTAAATGTCGGTAGTTAGAGGATACTTATAGATAACATGAGTAGAATTTTAGCGCTCTGCTTGAGACCGGTAGATCTAAGTTCACTTTCCAGTTATTGAGTACTATTTTAGGAGGCATGGATTATATTTGGTATTCCCTCCCTCCTCGAGGAAGATCTGGCGGTATCTTACCTGAGGTCAATACGGGAACTCTTGATGTTGAGATGCTGGTGGTGGGTGATTATGCAATCAAGTTTCATATGTGTTAGAATATTGACGGCTTTCAATTGGCTCCGGTTGCGCTATATGGAGCAGCACAAACTAAGTATAAACGCAATTTTTTTGCAGATTTATTGTGTATATTTGGAAATGAGAGATTACCAATCTTGGTAGGAGGAGATTTCAATGTCATTCGTAGGGAGGAAGAGAAAAACAATGATAATTTTGATGGTCGATGGCTTCATGTTCAGTGCTATAATCAAATGTCTCTACTCTGGGAGATAGCCATCATGGATCAACAATATACGTGGACCAAAGTCTTGATAATCCAACTAAAGAGAAGTTAGATCGAGTTCTAACTAGTGTGGAATGGGTACAAAAATTTCCACTTCTAACAGTTGGAGCATTGCAAATAGGATTTTTGGATCATACACTACTTCTTTACTCCGCTGAGGCAGCTCATGTGGGAAACAAGAAGGCCTTCCTTTTCGAATTATCCTAGTTTGAAAGATAGGATTTCCTGTATATGGTTACCAGGCAATGGGGTAAAGAACCTAGAGAGACTAATGTAGAAAAATGGAAGTTTAAGATTAGGCATCGTATGCAATTTTGTGGAGTTGGGCTAAGAACGTGAGTTGCGTTGATAAAGAGAAAAAAAGATAGACTTTTCAACCTCATTGGTGAGCTGGATATTAAAGCTAAGACGAATCATCTCGATATGGCTGGCAGTTCGTCCAAGCGAGAGGCGGGAGAGAGTCTCGCTAGGTCTCTTAGGGAGGAAGATATTAAATGGGCACAAAGGGCAAAAGATAAAGCTGTCACAGAATATTACAATAATGCTCGGTTTTTCCACCTTATTGCGAGTGGAAAGCATATGAAAAAAGGGATATTCCAAATTAAACCAAATGAAGGTACAATTGTAGATCACGAGAACCTTAAATTGAACATATTCAATTATTATAAGAAAAAATTTGTTGCCCTGATGCATTTTTATTCTTTGGATGAGAACTTGGTAGGACACATTACACTAGTAAGTTCGGAAGTAGAGGTGCTCAATGCCCCTTTAACTGAAAAGGAGGTACACGCGACCATTTTGCAGATGAAGAATACTAAGGCACCGGATACGGATGGATTCCTGGAGGAATTCTATCGACGGTGCTAGGGTAGTATTAAGTGCGACTTTATGCCTATGTTTAATGAGTTATTTAAAGGTGATCTCTAGTTGTTCAAGCTTCACTTCGGGACGATTACTCTACTTCGGGACGATTACTCTGCCGCCTAAGAAAGAAGAGGCTTTTAGAATTGTGCAATTCAGACCCATTTTCCTTCTTAGTGTTAGCTTCAAGATTTTTACCGGAGTGGGTGTGAATTGCCTAACAAAGGTTGCGCATACTATGGTCCAGCCGACTCAGATTGCTTTCATGCGTGGACGCCACATACTAGAGGGTGTTGTGGTTGTACATGAAACTTTACATAAGATTTGCTCGAAGAAACTCGCGGGGTTATATTCAAAGTGGATTTTGCGAAGGCTTATGACAAGGTAAAGCTTTGCATATGAAGGATTTCAATCATGCTTGATGGAAGCATGTTATGACCTTTTTACAAGGAGGTACCCCCGTATTTTGAGAAGGCTTATGATAAGGTCAATAATGACATGGGTCACTTCCTTCAGACCCAGAAGGGATTGAATCAGGGGACTCTGTTATCCCTTGTTCTATTTAGTATTGCCGCGGATATTCTGGCCGTACTCATTGGTAGATCCAACGAGAATGGCTAGGATGGTTGATCCCACATCTCCTGGATGGGGGAGCTTCGATCCTACAATATGGCGACGATACCATTATTTTTATAAAACATGATATACGCAAGGCAATAAATATGAAGCTGAACTTGTGTTTGTTTTAGCAATTATCGGGTCTCAAAATCAACTTCCACAAAAGTGAGCTTTTTGGTTTTGGACGCGCCAAAGAGGAAGAGAATAACTAAAAACAATTGTTCGGCTGTGAGTTTGAGTCACTCTCATTCAGTTATTTGCGAAAATCGATTCATCACCATAAATTAACGAACAAAGACTGGAACTATATTGAGGATAGGTTTGAATAGAAGCTAGCTATTGGAAAGGCAACCTGTTTCGTATAGAGGTAAGATGGTGCTCGTGAACTTGGTGCTTACGAGTCTAGCTTTGTTCATGCTTTCAGTCTTCGAAGTACCTGTAGGGGTCCGGATAAGATTGGATTTCTATAGATCACGTTTTTTTGGGTTGGGTGATGAGTATAAGACAAAGTATAGACTAGTAAGGTGGGATATTTTGTGTCAGCCAAAAGACCAAGGATGTTTGGGAATAGGAAATTGGGAAGTTAAAAATAAATGTCTGCTCAGTAAATAATGGCTATATGGTTTATCATCTAAGAAGGATGGAGTGTGGATACAGATATTGCTTACCAAGTACCTACATTCCAAGACCTTGTGTCAAGTGTCGGCTTAAGCAGTAGGCTATGTCCTCACTATTGTTCCTCACGGCATGGGAAATTTGGACCGATGGGCAATGCTAATGTCTTCCATTGTATCTCTTCCATGCCTACTATGGTTTTCACTAAAATCAAGCAAGAGGCTTCCCTTTGAGTTTTGCCTTCGTGAATCTCTTGGGATCCTTCATGCCGCGAGAACAGTCACATTTGTATGGAATGCGTGTCTTTGTCTTTTTTGTAGACCACCTTATGGATATTATACTGTTTGTATCTTCGGTAAAATAACAAGGTTCAAATATAAGTTTTGAACTCACGTTTCTCTTTTTAAAATGGATATTATTATTATTATTTTGCAAAGTAATTTTATTATTATTACTGCTAACAACGGGATGTTTGTAATCGTGTGCATGATCTGGAAAAAGCAGAAGTTCACGTATAAAGAACATGGAAGTCCAGCTTCTACAAACGACACTTACATGATCTGGAAAAAAGTGCATGCATTCTTGGGCTAATCCCATAATTGCTCACGAGACAAAGGTACAAAAAGGAAGGAAACCAAACAAATAAATAAAATATAGAGCACCATGCGCCTTCGCCTTGCAAATGTGGAACGTAATCTGGAAAACCAGAAGTTCAACCATTAATAAAAAAAAGAGAAGTCCAGATCTTACCAAAGATAAGTGGATGATCAAAAAACTATACCAAAACATAAACTAAGGGAAAAAGAGGATGCATGTTCCTGTAGGTCCAGCTCCACTCTTACACACTAGCTGTAAAAAAAATTGCAGAAGAAACTCTAGTAAGGGTTCCTGTTACAAAGCACTGGCTGCATTATCTTACAGCGAAAGAAAAAAGAAGAAGTACAGGTATGACAACGCAGAAGTCCAGCACAGAAACTCGGACAGACCCAACAGGATCCACCTGATCCTCCCCCCGATCCCGATCCCGAGCCGCCCCAGCCCCGACGGGATACAACGAAGGAAAAGAAGAAGTTCAGGTATGAAAACGCAGAAGTCCAGCTTTTACGACAACCATTAGAAGATCTAGAAATAATGAACAAACGAATTCGTCCGAAGCATAAAATCATCTCCACAAGATTGCAGCACGTCCGCACCCCCTTGGAGATGATCTGGCAACTACCTTTCGACAACTGAAAGGACCAGAGGGCAAATTTCAAAACCGCTTTTTTCATGTGCAGAAACCCGCAGGAGTGCCAACATTAAATCGCTAGAAATCAAACCATAAGGACCCTCCCGATTAAAATTGAAGGATTAGTAAGCCTCGAATTTCACCAAAGTACGCAAATCAGGCAGCAAACTTTAAAGAAAAACGAGAAATCAACAGAAGCGCGGGTTGCATCTCGGGCGGATGAAGATCACGGGCGATTTCAAATTTGTTTGAAATAACTAAGAATTTGTGCTCCAAACTCGTACTAAATCCTAATCCCCATCGTTCCAGAACTTCGACAACATCCAAAACATGCATTAAACTTGTAACAGACACAAGTTCATCACGACCCCGAGAGCAAATCCGCCCAAGTGCTAGAATCCGAATCAAAACAATCATTTAGACTCTAAAAACCGTGTCCACATTACACTTGCATCACAAACAACACGAATGACCAGACAAAATCACGGTAGAAGCCACGGTTGCGAAGATAGCCCGAAGGTCAGGTTAGTACACAGGGAAGTTCAGGCGCGTTATTCAGGCAGTTCAGGTTGTGATCAGAATATTATTCTGATCCCGTGATCAGAATAGTGTTTATATATATATATTATATATATATATAGGGTCACTCTATTCGTCACCCTGGATGAGGAATAGTTATTCTTCACTCCCCCTCTATTTTACTATCAATGCACCGTAATTTTATGTTCCGTAAGTTTTGTCTTATTTCCGACGCAAAAAGAGACCGTAAGAAAATATATAATCGCCGTAAAAAATATTTTATGTTATGTAAAATTACAAACGTAAAAACATAGTCTAAAATACGCATAAACTACAAATTTTCTTGTCTTATGACCTATATTTTTATTTTCTTATGTCAAATTTTACGTAGTGAATCAATAGAAATGTACCTATTTGAATTCTAAACGTAATTTAATTATGAAATGATCGTAAGATTACCTCGGGTGAAGAATAACTTATTCTGCACCCTGGATGATGAATAGTAACACTATATATATATATATATATATATATATATATATATATAGTCGGGTCGGCTCGTAGATTACCGCGAGTGATTCACGGATTGGGTCCGAAAGGACGTTTGTCCCGACGGCCCTCTAAGTGGATCTTTGTGGCGGAGCGACAGGGCAGGTTGAGACCGCCTAGGAGAGAGGTGGGCCTGGCCTTGGTTGGCGACCGCGGCCATTTCAAAATAACACGCTTAACGAGATCTGGGTATTTGATCTGAGTCTGGCCACTGGCCTATACGCACTAACCAACTACGCGGGAACGATTATGGGCACTCGACGTCGTGGTATCAGCCGAAGCCTTCGTGACGTCAGCGATTGGGCGGCACGCGCCGGGTTGGACTGGAACGCCTGCTCTTGTATAAGGGAGGCTAGGTCTGCTCAGTGGCCACGTACGCAACGTGCAGGTGTGCAATGGGCGATGGGCCCAGACCCCTGCGCCACAGGATTTAGACCGGCGTGCTGACCTCTCTGTTGTGCCTAGGTAGGGCTGCGACGTGTTGATCTTTTGAGGCCGGGCATGACCCAGAAAAGTGTGTCCGAACAAAGGGGATCGAGTATGTTGGGAAATGTGGTGCACCCCTGCAGGGAAGTTGATCTATTCGAATAGCCGTGTCCCTCGGTAAAAGGACGACCCAGAGTTGTACCTTGACCTTATGACAACTAGAACCGGATACTTAATAGAACACACCCTTCCAAGAGCCAGATACAACCGGTGATCGCTCTCTCACAGGGCGACGAGGGGAGGATCACTGGGTAGGATTATGCTATGCAATGTTACTTGGTGAACTTACCATCTACTCTCTTCTTCTGCTGCAAGGTGGAAGTTACCAGAAGCGTAGTCTTCGATAGGACTAGCTATCCCCCTCTTATTCCGGCATTCTGCAGTTCAGTCCACATATGCTACCCCTTTTCCATTTGATACAAATGCATACATACGTAGTGTAGCTCCTTGCTTGCGAGTACTTTGGATGAGTACTCACGGTTGCTTTGCTCCCTCTTTTCCCCCTTTCTACACCCGTTTGTTGCGACCAGATGATGGAGTCCATGAGCCAAATGCCACCGTCGACGACGACTCCTACCACACTGGAAGTGCCTACTACTACATGCAGGCCACTAGCGACGACCAGGAGTAGTTTAGGAGGATCCCAGGCAGGAAGCCTAAGCCTCTTTCGATATGTATCCCTAGTTTATGCTAGCCTTCTTAAGGCAAACTTGTTTAACTTATGTATGTACTCAGATATTGTTGCTTCCACTGACTCGTCTATGATCGAGCTCTTGTATTCGAGCCCTCGAGGCCCCTGGCTTGTAATATGATGCTTGTATGACTTATTTTATTTGTAAAGTTGTGTTGTGATATCTTCCTGTGAGTCCCTGATCTTGATCGTACACGTTTGCGCGTATGATTAGTGCACGATTGAATCGGGAGCGTCACAGCAGGGGGCACCTCTAGACACAACAATTGATCTCTTGGATCTCTAAGCCGTGTGCGGTGTCCCCCTCCACCATAGTCCACCTCGATAATATCGTAGCGGTGCTTAGGCGAAGCCCTGTGTTGGTAGAACAACATCATCGTCACCACGCCATCGTGCTGACGCAACTCTCCCTCAAAGCTCGGCTGGATCGGAGTTCGAGGGACGTCATCGAGCTGAACGTGTGCTGAACTCAGAGGTGCCGTACGTTCAGTACTTGATCGGTCGGATCGTGACGACGTACGACTACATCAACCGCGTTGTGCTAACGCTTCCACTTTTGGTCTACGAGGGTACGTGGACAACACTCTCCCCTCTCGTTGCTATGCATCACCATGATCTTGTGTGTGCGTAGGAATTTTTTTAAAATTACTACGTTCCCCAACAGTGGCATCCGAGCCTGGTTTTATGCGTAGATGTTATATGCACGAGTAGAACACAAGTGAGTTGTGGACCATATAAGTCATACTGCTTACCAGCATGTCATACTTTGGTTCGGCGGTATTGTTGGATGAAGCGGCCCGGACCGACATTACGCGTACTCTTATGCGAGACTGGTTCTACCGACGTGCTTTGCACACAGGTGGCTGGCGGGTGTCTGTTTCTCCAACTTTAGTTGAACCAAGCGTGGCTACGCCCGGTCCTTGAGAAGGTTAAAACAACACTAACTTGACAAACTATCATTGTGGTTTTTATGCGTAGGTAAGAATGGTTCTTGCTCAGCCCATAGTAGCCACGTAAAACGTGCAACAACAAAGTAGAGGACGTCTAACTTATTTTTGCAGGGCATGTTGTGATGTGATATGCTCAAGGCATGATGTGATATTTTATTGTATGAGATGATCATGTTTTGTAACCGAGTTATCAGCAACTGGCAGGAGCCATATGGTTGTCGCTTTATTGTATGCAATGCAATCGCCCTATAATGCTTTACTTTATCACTGAGCGGTAGCGATAGTCCTAGAAGCATAAGTTGGCGAGACGACAATGCTACGATGGAAATCAAAGTGTCGCACCGGTGACGATGGTGATCATGACGGTGCTTCGGAGAAGAAGGTCACAAGCACAACATGATGATGGCCATATGATATCACTTATATTAATTGCATGTGATATTTATCTTTTATGCATCTTATCTTGCTTTGATTGACGGTAGCATTATAAGATGATCTCTCACTAAATTATCAAGGTATAAGTGTTCTCCCTGAGTATGCACAGTTGCGAAAGTTCTTCGTGCTGAGACACCACGTGATGATCAGGTGTGATAGGCTCTACGTTCAAATACAATGGGTGCAAAACAGTTGCACACGCGGAATACTCTGGTTAAACTTGACGAGCCTAGCATATGCAGATATGGCCTCGGAACACTAAGACCGAAAGGTCGAGCGTGAATCATATAGTAGATATGATCAACATAGTGATGTTCACCATTGAAACTACTCCATCTCACGTGATGATCCGACATGGTTTAGTTGATTTGGATCACGTTATCACTTAGAGGATTAGAGGGATGTCTATCTAAGTGGGAGTTCTTAAGTAATATGATTAATTGAACTTAAATTTATCATGAACTTAGTACCTGATAGTATTTTGCTTGTCTATGTTGATTGTAGATAGATGGCCCATGCAGTTGTTCCGTTAAATTTTAATGCGTTCCTTGAGAAAGCAAAGTTGAAAGATGATGGTAGCAATTACACGTACTGGGTCTGTAACTTGAGGATTATCCTCATTGCTGCACGGAAGAATTACGTCCTGGAAGCACCGCTAGGTGCCATACCTGCTGCAGGAGCAACACCAGATGTTATGAACGTCTGCAGAGCAAAGATGATGACTACTCAATAGTTCAGTGTGCCATGCTTTACGGCTTAGAACCGGGACTTCAACGATGTTTTGAACATCATGGAGCATATGAGATGTTCCAGGAGTTGAAGTTAATATTTCAAGCAAATGCCTGAATTGAGAGATATGAAGTCTCCAATAAGTTCTATAGCTGTAAGATGGAGGAGAATAGTTTTGTCAGTGAGCATATACTCAGAATGTCTGGGTATAACAATCACTTGATTCAACTGGGAGTTAATCTTCTGGATGATAGCGTCATTGATAGAATTCTTCAATCACTGCCACCAAGCTACAAGAGCTTCGTGATGAACTATAACATGCAAGGGATGGATAAGACAATTCCCGAGCTCTTCGCAATGCTAAAGGCTGCGGAGGTAGAAATCAAGAAGGAGCATCCAGTGTTGATGGTCAACAAGACCACCAGTTTCAAGAAAAAGGGCAAAGGGAAGAAGAAGGGGAACTTGAAGAAGAACAACAAACAAGTTGCTGCTCAGGACAAGAAGCCCAAGTCTGGACCTAAGCCTGAGACTGAGTGCTTCTACTGCAAACAGACTGGTCACTCGAAGCGGAACTTCCCCAAGTATTTGGCGGATAAGAAGGATGGCAAGGTGAACAAAGGTATATGTGATATACATGTTATTGATGCGTACCTTACTAATGCTTGAAGTAGCACCTGGGTATTTGATACTGGTTCTATTGCTAATATTTGCAACTCGAAACAGGGACTACGGATTAAGCGAAGATTGGCTAAGGACGAGGTGACGATGCGCGTGGGAAATGGTTCCAAAGTCGATGTGATCGCGGTCGGCACGCTACCTCTACATCTACCTTCAGGATTAGTTTTAGACCTGAATAATTGTTATTTGGTGCCAGCATTGAGCATGAACATTATATCTGGATCTTGTTTGATGCAAGACGGTTATTCATTTAAATCAGAGAATAATGGTTGTTCTATTTATATGAGTAATATCTTTTATGGTCATGCACCCTTGAAGAGTGGTCTATTTTTGTTGAATCTCGATAGTAGTGATACACATATTCATAATATTGAAGCCAAAAGATGCAGAGTTGATAATGATAGTGCAACTTATTTGTGGCATTGCCGTTTAGGTCATATTGGTGTAAAGCGCATGAAGAAACTCCATACTGATGGACTTTTGGAACCACTTGATTATGAATCACTTGGTACTTGCGAACCGTGCCTAATGGGCAAGATGACTAAAACGCCGTTCTCCGGAACTATGGAGCGAGCAACAGATTTGTTGGAAATCATACATACAGATGTATGTGGTCCGATGAATGTTGAGGCTCGCGGCGGGTATCATTATTTTCTCACCTTCACAGATGATTTACGCAGATATGGGTATATCTACTTAACGAAACATAAGTGTGAAACATTTGAAAAGTTCAAAGAATTTCAGAGTGAAGTTGAAAATCATCGTAACAAGAAAATGAAGTTTCTACGATCTGATCGTGGAGGAGAATATTTGAGTTACGAGTTTGGTCTTCATTTGAAACAATGCGGAATAGTTTCGCAACTCACGCCACCTGGAACACCACAGTGTAATGGTGTGTCTGAACATCGTAATCATACTTTACTAGATATGGTGCGATCTATGATGTCTCTTACTGATTTACCGCTATCATTTTGGGGTTATGCTTTAGAGACGGCTGCATTCACGTTAAATAGGGCACCATCGAAATCTGTTGAGACGACGCCTTATGAACTGTGGTTTGGCAAGAAACCAAAGTTGTCGTTTCTTAAAGTTTGGGGCTGCGATGCTTATGTGAAAAAACTTCAACCTGATAAGCTAGAACCCAAATTGGAGAAATGTGTCTTCATAGGATACCAAAGGAAACTGTTGGGTACACCTTCTATCACAGATCTAAAGGCAAAATGATTGTTGCTAAATTTGGATCCTTTCTAGAGAAGGAGTTTCTCTCGAAAGAAGTGAGTGGGAGGAAAGTAGAACTTGATGAGGTAACTGTACCTGCTCCCTTATTGGAAACTAGTTCATCAGAGAAATTGGTTCCTATGACACCTACACCAATTAGTGAGGAAGTTAATGATGATGATCATGAAACTTCAGATCAATTTGTTACTGAACCTCGTAGGTCAACCAGAGCGAGATCCGCACCAGAGTGGTACGGTAATCCTGTTCTGGAGGTTATGTTGCTAGACCATGACGAACCTACGAACTATGAAGAAGCAATGGTGAGCCTAGATTCCGCAAAATGGCTTGAGGCCATGAAATCTGAGATGGGATCCATGTATGAGAACAAAGTGTGGACTTTGGTTGACTTGCCAGTTGATCAGCAAGCCATTGAAAATAAATGGATCTTCAAGAAGAAGACCGACGCTGACGGTAATGTTACTGTCTATAAAGCTTGACTTGTTGCAAAAGGTTTTCGACAAGTTCAAGGGATTGACTACGATGAGACTTTCTCACCCGTAGCGATGATTAAGTTTGTCCGAATCATGTTAGCGATTGCTGCATTTTATGATTATGAAATTTGGCAAATGGATGTCAAAACTGCATTCCTGAATGGATTTCTGGAAGAAGAGTTGTATATGATGCTACCAGAAGGTTTTGTCGATCCAAAGGAAGCTAACAAAGTGTGCAAGCTCTAGCGATCCATTTATGGACTGGTGCAAGCCTCTCGGAGTTGGAATAAACATTTTGATAGTGTGATCAAAGCATATGGTTTTATACAAGCTTTGACACTGATCCGGGCGATTCTAAATCGCAAACCGTATACGTGTTTTTATTGAACGGTGGAGCTGTTAGTTGGTGCAGTTCTAATAAAAGCATCGTAGCGGGATCTACATGTGAAGCGGAGTACATAGCTGCTTCGGAAGCAGCAAATGAATGAGTCTGGATGAAGGAATTCATATCTGATCTAGGTGTCATACCTAGTGCTTCGGGTCCAATGAAAATCTTTTGAGACAATACTGGTGCAATTGCTTTAGCAAAGGAATCCAGATTTCACAAGAGAACCAAGCACATCAAGAGATGCTTCAACTCCATCCGGGATCAAGTCCAGGTTGGAGACATAGAGATTTGCAAGATACATACAGATCTGAATGTTGCAGACCCGTTGACTAAGCCTCTTCCACGGGCAAAACATGATCAGCACCAAGGCTCCATGGGTGTTAGAATCATTACTGTGTAATCTGGATTATTGACTCTAGTGCAAGTGGGAGACTGAAGGAAATATGCCCTAGAGGCAACAATAAAGTCATTATTTATTTCCTTATATCATGATAAATGTTTATTATTCATGCTAGAATTGTATTAACTGGAAACATGATACATGTGTGAATACATAGACAAAACAGAGTGTCACTAGTACGCCTCTACTTGACTAGGTCGTTGAATCAAAGATGGTTATGTTTCCTAACTATAGACAAAGAGTTGTCATTTGATTAACGGGATCACATCATTAGGAGAATGATGTGATTGACTTGACCCATTCTGTTAGCTTGGCACTTGATCGTTTAGTTTGTTGCTATTGCTTTCTTCATGACTTATATATGTTCCTATGACTATGAGATTATGCAACTCCCGTTTACCGGAGGAACACTTTGTGTGCTGCCAAACATCACAACGTAACTAGGTGATTATAAAGGTGCTCTACAGGTGTCTTCGAAGGTACTTGTTGGGTTGGCGTATTTCAAGATTAGGATTTGTCACTCCGATTGTCGGAGAGGTATCTCTGGGCCCACTCACTAATACACATCACTTAAGCCTTGCAAGCATTGCAACTAATAAGCTGGTTGCGGGATGATGTATTACGGAACGAGTAAAGAGACTTGCCGGTAACGAGATTGAACTAGGTATTGAGATACCGACGATCGAATCTCGGGCAAGTAACATACCGATGACAAAGGGAACAACGTATGTTGTTATGCGGTTTGACCGATAAAGATCTTCGTAGAATATGTAGGAGCCAATATGAGCATCTAGGTTCCGCTATTGGTTATTGACCGGAGACGTGTATCGGTCATGTCTACATAGTTCTCGAACCCGTAGGGTCCGCACGCTTAAAGTTCGATGACGGTTATGTTATGAGTTTATGTGTTTTGATGTACCGAAGGTAGTTCGGAGTCCCGGATGTGATCACGGACATGACGAGGAGTCTCGAAATGGTCGAGACATGAAGATTGATATATTGGACGACTATATTCGGACGCTGGAATGGTTCCGGGGTTATCGGATATATACAGGAGTATCGGGGGGTTACTAGAACCCCCCAGGAGGTTAATGGGCCTCATGGGCCCAATTGGTGGAAGAAGAGAGGTAGGCCAAGGGGCAGCCGCGCGCCCCTCCCCTCCCATGTCCGAATTGGACTAGGAAGGGGCGGCGCCCCCCCCCTTTCCTTTCTCCCTCTTTCTCCTTCCCTCTCCTCTCCTACTCCAACATGGAAAGGGGGGAGTCCTACTCCCAGTGGGAGTAGGACTCCTCATGGGGCGCGCCAAGGGTGGCCGGCCCCCTCCCCCTCCTCTACTCCTTTATATACGGGGAGGGAGGCACCTCCTAGAGACACAACAATTGATCTCTTGGATCTCTTAGCCGTGTGCGGTGCCCCCCTCCACCATAATCCACCTCGGTCATATCGTATTAGTGCTTAGGCGAAGCCCTGTGTCGGTAGAATATCATCATTGTCACCATGCCGTCGTGCTGACGGAACTCTCCCTCAAAGCTCGGCTGGATCGGAGTTCGAGGGACATCATCGAGTTGAATGTGTGCAGAACTCGGAGGTGCCGTGCGTTCGGTGCTTGATCGGTCGGATCGTGAAGACGTACGACTAGATCAACCGTGTTGTGCTAACGCTTCCGCTTTCGATCTACGAGGGTACGTGGACACACTCTCCCCTCTCGTTGCTATGCATCACCATGATCTTGCGTGTGCGTAGGAATTTTTTTGAAATTACTATGTTCCCCAATAGGATAAACTCAAACAATATGGTATAAACCCCATCCTTTTATCCTTGATGGCAACAATACAATACATGCCTTGCTGCCCCTACTGTCACTGGGAAAGGACACCGCAAGATTGAACCGAAAGCTATGCACTTCTCCCATTGCAAGAAAGATCAATCTAGTAGGCGAAACTAAACTGATAATTCGAAGAGACTTGCAAAGATATCAAATCATGCATATAAGAATTTAGAGAAGAACCAAATAATATTCATAGATAATCTTGTGCATAAACCCACAATTCATCGGATCTCGGCAAACACACCGCAAAAGAATATTACATCGAATAGATCTCCAAGAACATCGAGGAGAACTTTGTATTGAGAATCAAAGAGAGAGAAGAGGCCATCTAGCTAATAACTATGGACCCGAAGGTCTGTGGTAAACTACTCACGCTTCATCGGAGAGGCTATGGTGTTGATGTAGAAGCCCTCCATGATCGATTCCCCTCTGGGAAATCGCCGAAAGATGCCCCAAGATGGGATCTCACGGGTACAGAAGGTTGCGGTGGTGGAAAAGTGGTTTTGTGGCTCTCTGCGATCAATCTAGGGTATAAGAGTATATATAGGCGAAAGAAGTACGGCGGTGGAGCTACGAGGGGCCCACGAGGGTGGGGGCGCGCCTACCCCCCTGGGCGTGCCTTCCTGCCTCGTGGCCGCCTCATAGAGTTCCAGACTTCAACTCCAAGTCTTCTGGTTTGCTTTCGGTCCAAGAAAGATCATCGCGAATGTTTCATTCTGTTT
This sequence comes from Triticum urartu, assembly GCF_056163025.1. NCBI lineage: Eukaryota > Viridiplantae > Streptophyta > Magnoliopsida > Poales > Poaceae > Triticum > Triticum urartu. The sequence continues at coordinate 588,095,199 of NC_141874.1, read as the reverse complement.
GGACTCCGTTTGGTATTCCTTTTCTGCGAAACCATAAAATAGGCAAAAAAAACAGAAACTGGCACTGGGCCTCCGGTTAATAGGTTAGTCCCAAAAATAATATAAAAGAGCATATTAAAGCCCATTAAACATCCAAAATAGATTATATAATAGCATGGAACAATAAAAAATTATAGATACGTTGGAGATGTATCAAAGCCCATCATTGGAATATACAAGCCAAGTTCTATAATGAAAAATTCCCACTAGTATATGAAAGTGACAACATAGGAGACTCTCTATCATGAAGATCATGGTGCTACTTTGAAGCACAAGTGTGGTAAAAGGATGGTAACATTGTCCCTTCTCTCTTTTTCTCTTTTTATTGATTGGCTTCTTTGGCCTCTTTTTTTTATTTCCTCACATGGGACAATGTTCTAATAATTATGATCATCACACTTTTATTTACTTACAACTCAAGAATTACAACTCGATACTTAGAAAAAATATGAATCTATATGAATGCCTCTGGCAGTGCACCGGGATGTGCAATGAATCAAGAGTGACATGTATGAAAGAATTGTGAACGGTGGCTTTGCCACAAATATGATGTCAACTACATGATCATGCAAAGCAATATGACAATGGTGAAGCATGTCATAATAAACGGAACGGTGGAAAGTTGCATGGAAATATATCTCGGAATGGCTATGGAAATGCCATAATAGGTAGGTATGGTGGCTGCTTTGAGGAAGGTATATGGTGGGTGTATGGTACCGGCGAAAGTTGCGTGGTACTAGAGAGGCTAGCAATGGTGGAAGGGTGAGAGTGCGCATAATCCATGGACTCAACATTAGTCATAAAGAACTCACATACTTATTGCAAAAATCTATTAGTCATGAAAACAAAGTACTACACACATGCTCCTAGGGGGATAGATTGGTAGGAAAAGACAATCGCTTGTCCTCGACCACCACTCATAAGTAAGACAATCAATAAATAAATCATGCTCCGACTTCATCACATAACGGTTCACCATACGTGCATGCTACGGGAATCACAAACTTTAACACAAGTATTTCTACAATCCACAATTACTCACTAGCATGACTCTAATATCACCATATTTATATCTCAAAACAATCATAAGGAATCAAACTTCTCATAGTATTCAATGCACTTTATATGGAAGTTTTTATTATATCCCTCTTGGATGCCTATCATATTAGGACTAAATTCATAACCAAAGGCAAATTACCATGCTATTTAAAGACTCTCAAAATAATATAAGTTAAGCATGAGAGTTCATCAATTTCTTCAAAATAAAACCACCATCATGCTCTAAAAAGATATAAGTGAAGCACTAGAGCAAATGACAAACTACTCCAAAAGATATAAGCGAAGCAAATGAGTAGTTGAATGATTATGTAACTATGTGAAGACTCCTTATCATAAATAAAATTTCAGATCTTAAGTACTTTATTCAAATAGCAAGAAAAACAAAATAAAATGACATTGCAAGGATAGCACATATCATGTGAAGAAGTAAAAACTTAGGCTCAACCAAAACTGACCGATAGTTGTTGAAGAAGAAAGGTGGGATGCCAACCGGGGCATCCCCAATCTTAGATGCTTGAGACTTCTTGAGATATTAACTAGGGATACCTTGGGCATACCCAAGGTTGAGCTTTTGTGTCTCATTAATTCCTTTCATATCGCGGTTTCCCTAAATCTCAAAAACTTCATCCACACAAAACTCAACAAGAACTCGTGAGATAAGTTAGTATAAATCCATGCTAAACCTTATCATTCTCTACTGTAGAAAACTAAAATTATAATTTGACATTGCATACTAAATGCCTCTGCATATTTAATACTACTAACCTCAAATAGAATCATTAAACAAGCAAACATATGGAAACAATGCAATCATAACAGCAATTTGTCTAAACAGGATAGTCTGTAAAGAATGCAAGAGGAATCATACTTCTTTAACTCCAAAAATTCTAAAAATTACCACACTTTAGATAATTTGCTGTTACTCATTGTGTAAAAATTTCAAGATTTATCATGTTCTGACTATTCACAAATATTTAGACAATGATAGAAAACTTTCTATTTTCAAAACAACAACATATAGACTTGTAAAATAAGCATGGTAAAGGCTATACTTGACCTTTTTATTGAAATAAAAGATGCAAAACATTACTCTAAATAACAGCAAGAAAATCCTTATAAAAGAAAATGACGCTCCAAGCAAAACATATATCATGTGGTGAATAAAAATATAGCTCCAAGTAAGGTTACAGATGAACGAAGATGAAAGAGGGGATGCCATCCGGGGCATCCCCAAGCTTAGGCTCTTGGTTGTCCTTGAATATTACCTTGGGGTGCCTTGGGAATCCCCAAGCTTAGGCTCTTGCCACTCCTTATTTCATAGTCCATAAAAACTTGAAAACTTGAAAACTTCACAACACAAAACTCAACAGAAAACTCAAAATAAGCAAACAACACGATGAAAACAGAATCTGTCAACAACAGAATAGTCTGTAGTAATCTGGAAACTTTCCATACTTATATAACTCCAAACATTCTAAAAAATTAGGACAACCTAGGAAATTTGTATATCAATCTTGTGCCAAAAGAATCAGTATTTTATCACGCTTCTGTAAAAAATGAAAATTATTTTACTGGGCGCAAAAGTTTCTGTTTTTTAGCAAGATCAAATTAACTATCACCATAGACCATCCCAAAGGTCTTACTTGGCACTTCATTGAAACAAAAGCTATCAAACATGATTAATACAGTAGCCTAATCACATGAACACACAAAAACAGTAGATACAAATGTTGGGTTGTCTCCCAACAAGCGCTTTTCTTTAAAGCCTTTCTAGCTAGGCATGATGATTTCAATGATACTCACATAAAAGATAAGAATTGAAACACAAGGAGAGCATCATGAAGCATATGACTAGCACATTTAAGTCTATCCCACTTCCTATGCATAGGGATTTTGCGAGCAAACAATTTATGGGAGCAAGAATCAACTAGCATAGGAAGGCAAAAGAAGTGTAACTTCAAAACTTTCAACATAAAGAGAGGAAACTTGATATTATTGAAATAGGTAAAAGCATATGTTCCTCTCTCATAGTAATTTTCAGTAGCATAATGAATAAATTCAACAATATAACTACCACATAAAGCATTATTTTCATGATGCACAAGCATAGAAATTTTGCTACTCTCCACATAAGCAAATTTATTCTCATCAATAGTAGTGGGAGCAAACTCAACAAAATAACTATCATGTGAGGCATAATCCAATTGAAAATTAAAATCATGACGACAAGTTTCATGGTTATCATTATTCTTTATAGCATACGTGTCATCACAATAATCATCATAGATAGCAACTTCGTTCTCATAATCAATTGGAACCTCTTCCATAATAGTGGCTTCATCACTAAATAAAGTCATGACCTCTCTGAAACCACTTTCATCAATATTGTGAAAAGATTCAACACCCTCCAAAATAGTGGGATCATTACCTAGAGTTGACACTCTTCCAAACCCACTTTCATCAACATACTCATCATAAATAGGAGGCATGCTATCATCATAATAAATTTGCTCATCAAAACATGGGGGACTAAAAATATGATCTTCATCAAACATAGCATCCCCAAGCTTGTGGCTTTGCATATCATTAGCGTCATGGATATTCAAGGAATTCATACTAACAACATTGCAATCATGTTTATCATACAAATATTTAGTGCCAAACATTTTATTGACTACTTCTTCTAACAGTTGAGCACAATTTTCCTTTCCATAATTTTCTCAAAATACATTAAAAAGATGAAGCATATGAGGCAACCTCAATTCCATTTTTTGTAGTTTTATTTTGTAAGCCAAACTAGTGATAAAACAAGAAACTAGAAGATTCAATTGCAAGATCTAAAGATATACCTTCAAGCACTCACCTCCCCGGCAACGGCGCCAGAAAAGAGCTTGATGTCTACTACGCAACCTTCTTCTTGTAGTCTCGTGTTGGGTCTCCAAGCGCAGAGTTTTGTAGGACAGTAGCAATTTTCCCTCAAGTGGATGACCTAAGGTTTATCAATCCGTGGGAGGCGTAGGATGAAGATGGTCTCTCTCAAACAACCCTGCAACCAAATAACAAAGAGTCTCTTGTGTCCCCAACACACCCAATACAATGGTAAATTGTATAGGTGCACTAGTTTGGCGAAGAGATGGTGATACAAGTGTAATATGGATGGTAGATATAGGTTTTTGTAATATGAAAATATAAAAACAGCAGGGTAACTAGTAACGAACGTGAGCAAAAACAGTATTGCAATGCTTGAAAACAAGGCTTAGGGTTCATACTTTCACTAGTGCAAGTTCTCTCAACGATGATAACATAATTATATCATATGGCAATCCCTCGACATGCAACAAAGGATCACTCCAAAGTTTCCATCGGAGAATGTAGGACAAAAATGTGCATCAACCCCTATGCATATATTACCCCAATGTCACCTCGAGAATCCGCGAGGTGAGTGCCAAAACAAACATTAAGTGAATCAATAGAACATCCCATTGTCACCACAGATATCCCATCGCAAGACAAACATCAAGTGTTCTCAAATCCAATACTCAATCCAACATAATGAAACCTCAATGAGCAAGACTCAATTCATCACAAGAAAGCTAGAGGGGGAAGAACACCGTAAGATCCAACTATAGCAACAAAGCTCGCTGAACATCAAGATCGTGCCAAATCAAGAACACGAGAGAGAGAGAGAGAGAGAGAGATCAAACACATAGCTACTGGTACATACCCTCAGCTCCGAGGGTGAACTACTCCCTCCTTGTCATGGAGAGCACCGGGATGATGAAGGTGGCCACCGGTGATGGTTTCCCCCTCCGGCAGGGTGCCGGAACAGGCTCCCAGTTGGTTTTTCATGGCTACAGAGGCTTGCAACGGCGGAACTCCCGATCTAGGTTTATTTCTAGGGGTTTCTATATTTATATAGGAATTTTTGGCGTCGAAACAAGTCAGGGGGGTCCACGAGGCGACAACAAGACAGGGGGCGCGCCCTCCACCCTTGTGGATGCCTCGTGGCTCTTCTAGCCCAACTCTTTTGCTTCGGGGGCTTCTTCTGGTCCATAAAAAATCACCGTAAATTTTCAGCTCATTTGGACTCCGTTTGATATTCCTTTTCTGCGAAACTCAAAAACAAGGAAAAAGCAGAAATTGGCACTGAGCTCTAGGTTAATAGGTTATTCCCAAAAATAATATAAAATAGCATATAAATGCATATAAAACATCCAAGATGGATAATATAATAGCATGGAACAATCAAAAATTATAGATACGTTGGAGACGTATCACGCGGCCGGCCAAAAACTCGAAGGCAGCCACGACGGCTCGGGCCGACGACTCGCAGCTACGGCCGGCCACGTCCTCCAATAGCCAAGTAGACTTTCCTCCACCTCCGCCGCCGCCACCGCCGGCCGTAGAGGAAGATGCGGCCACGCCGACGGCCACATCCTCCAACATGTTCAATGAAATGTCGCAAAGGTAAAAAACTTTGATTGGGACGTTGCACTTTTGGTAGAAGGATTTCAAATTATGATGATGTTGATGATGCACTTTTGTTATGATTTGAACTATGATGATGATGCACTTTATTCCAAATTTGAAATGATATTTGAACGCAAAACTGCGGCTGTACAGTGGCTGAATAGCAGTCGTGCGGCCGCCGGGCGGTTTTGCATCTTTGTTTTGGACCATCCGTTGGAGATGCTCTTTTATTTACATCTCCGTTTTGGACCATCTATTGGAGTTGAGCCTTTCTCGGAGATGTAAAAAGCACTTTTTGGTGCTTCAAATTTGGACCATCACCGGTTTGGACCACCAAAATATACATCATCTATTTGAGAAGCTCTAAACGACAACTTTAGACAAATTATCATATGGTCCGCCTTGTGTCCAATAAGTCAGACGCTCTGGCAAATAAGACGCGTTAGCCGGTCCTTCAGGCCAGCAGGACTATGGAGGCATCCAGATTAAAAGTCAGACTCTCTGGCATCATAACTATAAACGCCTAGAAAAAAGGTTGTCATCTTTGCAAAACGACTAATTGTATGACGTAATAGGAAAACAGAAAACACGTCGTTTCATCTGTCGCTTCACATCGGCGCCACGCTGGCAGCATGACCGACGACCGTGGACCGTGACCGGTCAAAAGCGCCTTAGTAGGCCGCATGGAAACATGCAAATTAGACGCCTATCAACCAGGCACAAATTGGGCGCGGGGGGGGGGGGGGGGGAGGGGGGGGGGCAGGTGACAAAATAAGTTTATTTGGGGGTCAGTGCACGGCATAAGATCCTCCAGGGGTCATTTGGTAAAAATAATACCCCTTTGTCTGGGCTACAGATTCCTAAGAATCACATTCCTACGAATTCCTAAGAATCAGTTGTGGCTCTAAATTATTGAGAATCAAAATCTGGTCGTTTGTTTACCTTGTTGTTTGTTAGCTTTAGGAGTTGTGGGTGTTGTGAAATGTCGGTAACGTCCTCGACCGCTGATTATGATGTTTATATGCAGATTAAAGCAGAAGTTATTGAAAATCCATTTTGGCTCCCGAGAGCACGTGCTCCTGCACGTGGAAAATGATTTTTGAAATGTCAAAAGAAAATCCTAACAAATTTTTTATGTATGATAGTGACATCCAAATGCTGCCTCCAAATTTTTACGCAAAGGTTAAATATTTTGGCCTGTGCAAAATAAAATAAAATTAAACACCAAATGTTACCCAAAAATGGCACCCCAAAATTGTTTTTTCCACCGCTGAAACACTACAACTCCGTTTTGCACGAAAATTCATAAGCATGCTTGCGACACTAGCATGAACATTTTAAAAAAATACCACTTTTTGAGGTACTGTTCATCCTGGAGCAAATGCTCCCGGGAGCCAAAATGCCATCCCCGGCATTTTGTATTTTGACTCGATAAAGTAAGAATTAGCAAAAACACATAATATATGGATACATTTTTCTTGAAATGTCATGATGATATGAATATATCTTCCGAGATATGCATACAAAACATAACATCCAAAAAAATCAACCCTTGTAGTCTTCTATACAAAAATATATAATCCATATATGTATCACCCATCATAGTCTTACATACGTGGACATATCGTCCAAAATATGCACTAAACATCATAGTCTTACATACGTACACATATCATCCAAAATATGTACCAATCACCATAGTCTCATCAAGTAATATGTGAAACTATACTTGATCCACCATCGATCCATTAGCAATCGCCTCACGAGTTGCTTTCATGGTTGCATCGTCACCAACCACAATGTTGGAAACATGTCCTTTGGGTAGTGGTTGTAAATTCCCTGGCATGTAGTTTTCATCATGATCACATTTGTCAAACTCCAACTCTCTCAAATTGCTTTCTCTAATGCAATTATGAAATGCTATACATGCAATGATGATCCGAGCTTGCTTCTCAGGAGGGTAGCTTGGCATTTTCAGTAAAATACGTCATTTCATCTTCCAAACACCAAAGGAACGCCCAATAACATTGCACAGAGATGAACGTGCAAAGTTAAATGTTTCCTTTTTCAAATTCGGTGGGAGACCTTGGCGAAATCCTGGCACATGGTACTTTTGCCCTTTGTATGGAGCTAAATATCCATCACAATTGGGGCAACCAAGTCAACAAGATAATACCTCCCTGCATAAAGTAATACTAGCATATATGCTCGTGCGTTGCAGCGGGAGAAATATTTTTTCGAGAAGCAACGAGAGAGATAAATTATGTGTTCACCAAAAACGGTATCAAGGGTATCCACAGTGGTGGGGCGACAGAGCGAGGAGTTGTGGTCTTCTCGCGAGTCATGTTTGTCCCGCGAGATCTTGATAGTGGTGGCATTAGTCGGCATGGCGGCGACCACCCAACTTGTGTTTTTTTCCTTCAGGTTCATCTCCATGTCAGGGTTGTGGTTGTCTCTTCATTTTGCAGCTGTGCGGCGACCTTCGGGGCACGATTGCTTCGACCACTCTCACCGACGATAACGTAACCGGATGGATTACGCATAAATCCTGTTTTATTAGCATAATCCATGCATAACCAGACAACCCCTTCTTTATCAGGGTTTATTCTCTTTAATTATTTTCAACGCTCACGTGTCCACAATTCTTCTTACTTAGACCAAACCAGCATATTCTCTTTTATTGGCACGTGCCCACAATATATTTCAATTATAGCCAACAAGCATATCTCCTGGGATGCTCAACAGTTCACATCTAGGCCAGCCCATTAGCAGGCACCGAAACGACCTATGTTTGTAGGGCACGATATAAATTTGAAAATTGACGTGTTGAAGGATCGAACTCGTGACCTCAAAAACTCGTCCACGGGCTGCTAGCCACTCGAACAAATGGGTCCCGCTAACCAATTAATATTTATGAATTGCCAAATATTTTTGTAAACATGAACAATTTTTGAAACCCCGAACAGTTTTCAAGAATACGAATCATTTTTTAAAAATAACATTCATTTTTGGAAAAAGACGAACATCATTTGAGACAGGTAGATTTAAAAAAAATCATAAACATTTTTTGACAACATGAACCTTTTGAAAAAACACGAACATTTGTTGAATGTGTGAACATGTTTTGAACATTTAGAACAAGTTCAGAAAATGTGTTTTTTAACCACAAACATTATTTTGAATTTGTGAACATTTCACTAAAATAATTTCTAAAATATGTAATATTTTTAAATGCAACTTATTTTCAAAATCTTGAGTTTTTATAATACACAAACATTTTCTGAAAAAGTGAGCACTTTTTAATTTTGAACACATTTTGGAACGGGAACAAAAAAGTAAAGTTTTGAACATTTTACAAGAGAGTGGGACAAAAAAATTAATTATGATTTTTTTTCTAAAATCTGCAAAAAAAAGTGAAAATTTCGAACGGTTTTTTCAAAATTTTAATTTAAGAGAAAAGGGAAATTAATCTAAAATTTGTAGTAAAAAAGAATCATGAAAGAAAAAAGAAAAGAACGGGAAAAAAATAGAAGCAGAACAAATAGAAAAAGAACATGGGCCGGCATAGTCTTGGACGTCCTCTGCGAAGTACCAACTATTTAACGCTTCATGCAGCAAATAGGATTTCTCTAAATGAAAAAAATGTCGCGTTGAAAAATCGAACTCGCGACCTAAAAAACTCGACCATGGACTGCTAGCCACTCGAACAAATGGGTCCTGCTAACCAATTAATATTTAAGGATATGCTCTAGCGTCAGATTCAAAACCTTTTTGTTTTTTTTCAATTTTTTTCGAAAATAAATTAATATTTATGAATTGCCGAATATTTTTAGAAACATGACAATTTTTGAAACCCCGAACAGTTTTCAAAAATATGAGCCATTTTTGAAAATTTCATTCATTTTTGGAAAAAGACGGACATCATTTAAAATAGGTAGATTTTTTTAAAAAATTCATAATTTGTTTTGACTACATGTACCTTTTGAAAAAACACGAACATTTTTAAATGTATGAACATGTTTTGAAAAAGTCCAGAACATATTTTTTTAACCACAAACATTATTTTAAATTTGTAAACATTTCACTAAAACAAGAATATTTTTTAAAATGCAGCTTATTTTGAAAATCTTGATTTTTTTTGTGAGACATAAAAATTTTAGGGAAAATGGGGACATTTTTTAATTTTGAACACATTTTGGAATGGGAACAAAAAAAATAACATTTTGAACACTTTACAAGATAGGAACAAAAATTTTGAATTCTGACTTTTTTTCTAAATATGGGAAAATTAAAATGTTGGACAATTTTTTCAATATTTAAATTTCCGAGAAAAGGGAAAATAATTTAGAATTGGTAGGAAAAAGAATCATGAAAGAAAAGGAGAAAGGAACAGGAAAAAAAATAGAAACAGAACACAGAGAAAAAGAAAATGGGCCGGCCCAGTCTTGGCCGTCCTGTGCGAAGCTCCTACTATTTGACGCCGCGTGTGGCAAATAGGCTTTCACAGTTGTCTATGCAGATAAATAAGTGGGCTGGCTTCGCCGGGCCACAGCGTGCGCGGCCCATGTACGAAAATTGTTTTATCTTTTTCTAGCAGAAGGATGCACAAAAATTTAGTACCACCTGATAGAAAAAAACTTTACATAGGTGAAGGACGGAAAAAATCGAAGAAACGCACCTTGCTTTATTAGTAGGTATAGAGTTTTACACATGAGATCAACTAGATAACTAAAACAATATTGTCGTGCACATGTAAATGAAATGGATACCAATGGGTAGATGTGGAAACCTATCTGTAAAACCGCAGATTCCGGCTTCCGGGCGCGTCTAGTGCATTTTGCAGAATCGATTCTACGAAGATGAGGTAGGGAACTGACTATTTTTTTGACAATCAGATTTTGAAAGAGCTAGAATCCAAGAATCACTATCTGTAGCCCAAACAAAACAAAGGCCACCTAACTCTCTTAGTGTACCAAATAAAGTGAACTTCGAAGCACATACAGAACAAGTCCTTGTCGCCGTAGGTTTTAGTGGGGATGCAGCTACCTACACATTATAACACAGACTAGTTTCACCGGGGAGCAAATACACAGTTAACTACGTCCCCGACGCCTTCACCTTCGTCCCTTTAACAGTACTCCACATCACCTTCGACCCCGACGTCCATCGGAGATGAGCATCCAGGAGGAACCCTTTGTCGTTGACGTCACCGCGTCGGACATGGACGTGACAGACAAACTTGTTGTCCCCGAGCTCATCGCGTCTGACGTACACACCACGGATGAGCCCACACCGCCACGGATTCGAACCAATCTGTCACCATCTACATCCCCCGGACATCGACATCCCCCATCAGAGACTGCATGCCCTTGCCAGCCAACTGGTGATGGATGACCAGCTACTTGTGATCGTCAGCAAGCCGAAGGAAGTATGTGTGTTTCTCTACACTGCGTACGTGGTCGTTGGTATGATTTTCACATGCAACGCACTGATGGGAGTGATCGCGAAAACGGTGCCAACAGTGGGGCGGCCTCTCGCCCACCCCACTGTCTTCTCTGTCCCATGATCAATCACCGTACTATCCTCTATGATGGGTAACATTCTTTTTACCAAACCTCATTTATGTTATTCAGATCACTAGCAATTATGGCTGAACCAGCCCCCCTGCTTCCGCTTCGAAACCTTCTGGATGAACCAGCCCGGGTTTGCCGCTGCGGTGGCCGCACGTTGGCGCGAGGCACGCGAAGCACCCCATTGATCCCTCTCGGCCGTAGATTCCTGGCATTTTTGTGCTAAGCGGTCGCGGCAATTCATGAAAGGTTGGGGTGCCAACTTGGGCCGTGACATTCGGGAGCGAAGGAAAGCTCTCCTTGAGGGCATCCAGTCCCTTGACCTCCAGGCCGATGCCTCAGGCCTCTCTTCCGAGGAATGGATGCTTAGGTACGATTTGGACGACCAACTCACGGTTATTTACACGGACGAGGATGCATACTGGTGCCTAAGGGGTACGCAGAATTGGGTCCTCAAGGGGGATGCGAATACCGCTTACTTTCAGGCCATCGCCAACGGCCAGCGGTGCCGTAACTCCATCCCGCTTCTCTGGGACGGAGAGACCCTTCTGCAGCAGCCGGAGACCATTCGGGCCCATGTAGATGGCTTTTACAGAGACCTATTGTCTGCCTCCCCTCGGGGAGGGCTTGCCCTTGCTCATGATATATGGCCTCCTCGCTGTTGTGTCTCGGCTGCGGATAACGTGGCTCTGACAGCCCCGTTCTCCGAGGCAGAAGTGTGGGCGGCCATTAAGGGCATGAACTCGTCCTCGGCGCCTGGCCCCGACGGCCTTTCGGCCAAGTTCTTCCTGACCATCTGGGAGGTCATCAAACCTGGGGTGATGGCCCTTTTTGAGGAGTTCTACGTAGGATCATTGATCTCTCCGGGCTCAACTTTGGGATAATCACACTTATCCCAAAAGTTACCGGCGCTTCGGATATCCGCCAATTTCGCCCGATCACGGTGATCAATGTCATCTTCCGCATCCTTGCGAAGGGGTACACCAATAGGGTGGCCCCAATAGCTGACCGGATCACCCACCCTCATCAGTCGGCCTTTATCCAGGGACGATATATCCTTGACGGAGTCCTAGTGTTTCACGAAGCACTCCACGAGGTGCATGCCAAACACCTCAAGGGCGGTTGTCGGTGTCAAAACCGGCGGATCTCGGGTAGGGGGTCCTGAACTGTGCGTCTAGGCCGGATGGTAACAGGAGGCAGGGGACACGATGTTTTACCCAGGTTCGGGCCCTCTTGATGGAGGTAAAACCCTACGTCCTGCTTGATTGATATTGATGATATGGGTAGTACAAGAGTAGATCTACCACGAGATCGGAGAGGCTAAACCCTAGAAGCTAGCCTATGGTATGATTGTATGTTGTGGTTGTTGTCCTACGGACTAAAACCCTTCGGTTTATATAGACACCGGAGAGGGTTAGGGTTACACAAGGTCGGTTACAAAGGAGGAGATATCCATATCCGTATTGCCTAGCTTGCCTTCCACGCTAAGTAGAGTCCCATCCGGACACGAGACGAAGTCTTCAATCTTGTATCTTCATAGTCTAACAGTCCGGCCAATGGAGATAGTCCGGCTGTCCGGAGACCCCCTAATCCAGGACTCCCTCAGTAGCCCCTGAACCGGGCTTCAATGACGATGAGTCCGGCGCGCAGTATTGTCTTCGGCATTGCAAGGCGGGTTCCTTCTCCGAATACATCACAGAAGAATTTGAAAACGAGGATAGTGTCCGACCCTGCAAAATAAGTTCCACATACCACCTTAGAGAGAATAATATTTTTGCAATTCTAATTTGCTGACTTGTCTTGACAGTATGACGTTATGTCATGGCCCGGTGATTATTCGAACCGTTCCCTTTAACCAGCCCCGCACATAACGCGAGGCAGTTTTTCGACACGTCTTGTCAAAGCAGAGATCGTGTCCCCTTATTACGGGATTCTCATCAATACGGGCGTGGGTAACCCAACCGCACCGTCAATTACGGCGCTTGGGGGATAAGCGAGTTTTACCAGGCAAGTGGGGACGCTTAGCTTCGTCCGCCCATATAAAGGGATAAGGATTCACCTTTCTATCCACGCCTTCTTCCTCCTTCGATCATCCGTTTTCGCACACTCGAACTCTAGCGCCCAAGTCCGCTCTTCCCACCTCAACCTTCTCCAACCATGTCCGGAGCGGGAGGCAGGTGGATGGTCTCCTCCGTCACGAAGGGAGACATCAAGAAGCTGCCCGGAGCCGGATACTTAGCCGCGAACATCGCGCATCGGCTGCCCGCTGCGAGGCAGATCGTCCCTACCCCGGAACCTCACGAGAGGGTAGTTTTCCTTCACCACTTCCTCCGCGGACTAGGGTTTCCCCTCCAGCCATTCGTCCATGGTCTCATGTTCTACTACGGACTGGACTTTCATGATCTGGCCCCGAACTTCATCCTCAACATTTCGGCGTTCATCGTCGTGTGTGAGGCTTTCCTCCGCATCCAGCCCCACTTCGGCCTATGGTTAAAGACCTTCAATATCAAGCCAAAGGTAGTATGAGGCCAACAAGTAGAATGCGGCGGAGCCATGGTGGGCAAGATGCCCAACGTCATATGGCTCAAAGGCTCCTTCGTGGAGACAATAAAGGGATGGCAATCGGCGTGGTTCTACATCACCGAGCCGTGCGACGCCAAATGGGCGGCAGCCCCTGAGTTTCGATCTGGATTCCCAACACGGCTCACTTCCTGGAAAGAGAAGGTGTCGGTGTCAAAACCGGCAGATCTCGGGTAGGGGGTCCCGAACTGTGCGTCTAGGCCGGATGGTAACAGGAGGCAGGGAACACTTTGTTTTACCCAGGTTCGGGCCCTCTCGATGGAGGTAATACCCTACTCCTGCTTGATTAATATTGATGATATGGGTAGTACAAGAGTAGATCTACCACGAGATCAAGGAGGCTAAACCCTAGAAGCTAGCATATGGTATGATTGTTGTGTATGGAGTTGATTGCCTACGGACTACAACCCTCCGGTTTATATAGACACCGGATAGGGTTAGGGTTACATAAAGTCGGTTACAATGGTAGGAGATCTTGAATATCCGCATCGCCAAGCTTGCCTTCCATGCCAAGGAAAGTCCCATCCGGACACGGGACGAAGTCTTCAATCTTGTATCTTCATAGTCCAGGAGTCCGGCTGAAGGTATAGTCCGGCTACCCGAACACCCCCTAATCCAGGACTCCCTCAGTAGCCCCCGAACCAGGCTTCAATGACGATGAGTCCGGCGCGCAGATTGTTCGGCATTGCAAGGCGGGTTCCTCTCCAAATCTTGTGTACCTGTAGGAATAATGTCCGATTTTTGTAATGTAGTGCTCCTCGGCTTCCACGCCCAATAATGGCCGTCTTCCACGTGTTCAAACGAATGCGAAAAGCCGGGGTGTTTTTACATCCACACCCCTAGCCGTATAAACGAGCCGCCTATTTAACGGGATGGGGATTTAGGTCCAAACCACATCTTCTCCTTTCCACGAGTTATCATCAGAGTGCTTCCAGCAAAGGTCCATTCCAACATGACCAACCGTCGCAGCTCCTCCCCTCGCCCCTCCGGTCCAAAACCCGGGGACTGGGAGAGTTGCACCATCCCGCGTAGCGAGTTAGCGTCACTTCAGGCCAAGGGATTTCTCCCTCAGGCATACATGGTCCCGGTCCGAGCCGGTCTCGCCACCTATAATGGCGGAAAACAAGCGGAGAGCACCCCAATCCTTCTAAAGGAGAGCGGGTGTGCCTTGTCCCCTATCTAATAAGGGGACTGGGATTTCCAATTCACCCATTTCTCCACGGGCTTCTGGAGTTCTACAGCCTCCAGCTGCACAACCTCACGCTCGCCTCCGTATTGCATATTGCGGGTTTCGTCGCCCTTTGCGAGCTATTTTTAGGCGTTGAGGCTCGTTTCGCGCTGTGGAAGAGGTTATTCTGCCTGGTGCCCCGTTCTAAAGAGGGGTCTATATACCAAGTGGGCGGAGCCGAAGTATGGCGCATCGCCGAGACCGGATACCTATCCAGAACCCCGAAGAAGGCGTCCGAGGACTGGCCTTCGGAATGGTTTTATATAGATGACGTCCCGCTACTAGACCCTATCCGGGTCGGTCTCCCTGAGATCAACAGTGCTCCATTGAAGAAACGCTTGAGCTGGAGTCCGCGGAGCTCTCAGAGAGAAAGCGACAGAGACGTCCTTTACCTGATGGGCCGGATAAGACTGTTGGCTCATTCCGGACTAACCATGATTGGAGTCATGGCCGCATGCATTATGCGGGGGGTGCAGCCACTTCAATATAGAGGCCACCCCATGTGGGATTTCAACGGGGAGGATGACGCCACCCGTTATGGTCGTAAGGGGCCGGCTTTAGCTGCCGCCCTAGTAAAGATCTTATCATCTTTGTACAAGGGAGAAAAGGAGGAATTCCTCCGCGTCAACCCGCAGGCCGGATTTACTATGTACGATCCTCCAAGTTGGGTAAGTGAACAACTGCGCTTGCCCGTTTGTTTTGTACTCCCACGGTTAGATATGTAGTCTAACGACTTCAATGCAGGAACTGCGACAGGTAGTAAAGGATATAAACAGCCGCCCTCCACAACCCGAGGACCCAGAACGGTCCCTCGATCCGGACTCCGAAGGGGATCTGGACATATCGGTGGAGCTTATCGACGGGGTGTTCCATCAGCTAAGCAAGGACAATACCTTGGTAGCCATCACGGCTGATTACCCAGGGTTAATCCCGGCCTCCCAGGTGACAGAAACCGGAGTCTCATTCCCTTGAGAGAGATTCCACTCTCACGTATTCCGGTGTTTCTGACGACAACCGTGTTTTGCAGGGGAGATTTCCGAGGCAGGAGGCCGAACCTGCGGCGGCTAGCCAACAAGGGGCCGCAGGGCCCCGGGGGGCAAAAAGGAATGTAGTCCGGACTGAGATGCCGGCGCAAAGGTATAGCGCACTCTCTGCTTCCCTGGTGTTATTCTGTCCGGGCATATTAACGTTCGTGATATCTTCAGAACGAAGAGACCTCGCCGGACTATATCCGGAGAGGTTGCCAATCGCGCCTCCACCAGCCAGGCTCCAACGTCTGGCCAGGAAGCGGAGGCGAGCACAAGGCGCGCACCGGACGCTCCTCCGACAGAGGATGCGGACAGGCTGTCTGCCACAAATTCTGAAGTGGAGAGTGCCATGAACCACAGGCGTCGCCGGACAGTTCTACGCGACGCTTGTTTCTCCCAAGAGGCTTTAGATTCCTTTAATTCGGGAGATGCGTACCTCCGTGCCGCTCAAAATGGTTTAGCCAGAGCCACGGAGCAGTATGTAAAAGACATACGGGTAAGAAATTTTGGTCAATATATATATACCCGTAGCCCCCGAGACTTGAAACAGTTAGAGCAACTGATTTAAGGATCATTGAATATTCAGGTTCTTACAGAGAAGAATACTGTACTGTCCCAGGAGCTAGAAAAGTGCAAGGCCCAACTAGAGGCCGCACTAGCCGCAGCAGGGGAGTCCAAAGAGACCCCCTCAGGTAAGATACACTTCGAAAGATTAGTATTGTGCGGTGTGGGTGCAAATCTGACAAATCATGTTGCAGATGGCGCCGGACTCGATCCGGAAAAGCAACAACTCTTACGCCGGCTAAAGGCCGGTGAGAGTACGTTGACAAAGGTGAGGCGAGAGAAGAATGATCTTCAGGATGCCAACACCAGGCTGGACGTCGAACTTAAAGATGTTCGTGGCCAGCTGTCGGACTCCACGAAGGAGAATCAGCGGCTTCGACGCGGCATATTTAGTAAGTGCTTGAACGAACTTTGAAAAAAGAGTTCGGCGAGGAAGTCGACTAACAGAGTAATGTCTGTAGGTATGCTCACAGGTCGTCCTGCAGAGGAGATGCCCGGTTCTACAGGTGACCTTCTTCCCGAACTCATGCAACTGCACGAGCGAATTCGGCAGGCGATGCGAGGTGTTGCCCAAGCCTTATGGCCTGCCCACTCCATGCCCGAGGGCCTCGGAGAGCTTGCGGAGAAGCTGAAGGGAGCTCGGCGGCGCTTCCGGTTGTGGAAGATATCGGCCTGCCGACAAGGCGCTAGGGAAGCCTAGGCCATGGTGAAAACCCGTTTTACGAAGTCTGACCCAAACCACATGGCCGAGGTCGGACCAGTGGGGCCTGACGGGAACGAGATCCCTGTGAGCTTAGTATACGGCCAAGTAGAGTTGGCCGCGAAGTATTCCCAGCAGGACTGTAAATTAGACAGCCTGTTAGATGGTATAGAAGAGGAATACAATCAGTCAGAATGACTATGTAATTTTGAATTGACATGTGTAATGCCTTCTAGCCGGATTGTAGATCGTTTGTCGTTGCCGACCTTTTCGCTTCAACCTCGGGACCTGACGGTCCGGAGTGTGTCCGAATACCAGAGCGGTTATATAAGAACCGTGGTATGCGTGGAGACCAGGCGTAGGGGTCATTAGTGCTTTATCAGACAAGTGCCCAACTAGTTATGTTATATTACATGGTTAGTAAGAAACATCTTCCAGAGAGAATAGTTCCGTTAGGGGTTCCTTTCGCTGGGAGGCATGCCCTAAAGTGCATGTCCGGACTGCATAAAAAGACGCAGAAAAAAGCATCTGGGGGCGCATAGAATGAGTAAAAAGATCATCTTTTATCTCACCGACCGAATATTCCCTTAAGAACGCTAGCTTTCGGCTTCACCCAGTCTGAGGTACACATCCGGCTGACCCGGCAGTAACAATCGCAGAGGTGCTCCCTTTACCGCCTAGCCGAACAATTGGGAACGTAGGGGTAAGCACAGGAGCCAGGCAACCCAGCTTGGCCAAAACTTAAGTCATATCGATGCATATAATGGTGAAAAAAAGGGTACATGCGGAAGTTTGACGATTGTGTTGGGCGTGAAGCCCATATAAATAAGCTTCTGTTAAAGAAGCCCCCAGGTTTAATGAGCGCGGGTGGCGCGTCACTAGATGAGCCTTTAAGGGCTATAAAATAAAAGAGGGGAAGGAGAGAAATGTAAGACAGAAAAATGCAAAAAATGGACAGAGGAAGGAGACGAACACAGAGTCCGGCGCTAGGCATAGAATCTTCGGAGACGGGTGGCGTTCCACGGGTTCGGCTCGAGTCGGTTATCCGACGCATCTCGCAGGCGGTACTCCCCGCCAGTCAGGACTTGGTCGATTATGAATGGACCTTCCCACTTGGGCTTGAGTTTGTCCTTTTTCTTATCCGGCAGGCGTAGAACTAGTTCGCCAACATTGTAATTTTTGGCATGTACTTCTCTGCTTTGATATCTTCGGGCCTGCTGTTGATAAAATGCGGAACGGGCTTTTGCCACGTCACGCTCCTCCTCCAGGGCGTCCAAGTTGTCCTGCCGATTGAGCTCGGCTTCTCTTTCTTCGTATATGCGCACTCTAGGTGAGTCATGAATTATGTCGCAGGGCAGAACTGCCTCTGCGCCGTACACCATAAAAAATGGTGTGTATCCGGTGGTGCGATTTGGCGTGGTCCGCAGCCCCCATAGCACGGAGTCGAGCTCCTCTACCCAGTGCGTGTTAGATTCCTTGAGGGACCGCACTAGTCTGGGTTTAATGCCGCTCATGATAAGACCATTTGCATGTTCGACCTGGCCGTTGGTTTGTGGGTGATAGACGGAAGCATAATCGAGCTTGATGCCCATGTTTTTGCACCAGAGTTTTACCTCGTCGGCGGTAAAGTTTGTACCGTTATCGGTTATGATGCTGTGGGGGACGCCATAACGGTGTACAACCCCGGATATGAAGTCTATCACAGGCCCGGATTCGGCCGTTTTAACAGGCTTGGCTTCTATCCATTTGGTGAATTTATCCACCATGACCAGTAAGTATTTTTTCCTATCGGTCCCACCTTTAAGGGGTCCGACCATGTCAAGCCCCCAGACCGCAAAAGGCCAGGTGATGGGTATAGTTTGGAGTGCGGTGGGTGGCATATGGCTTTGGTTGGCAAAAAGTTGGCAACCAGCGCATCGTTGGACTAGGTCCTGAGCGTCTGCCCAGGCCGTCGGCCAATAAAAGCCTGTACGGAAAGCCTTGCTAACAAGGGACCGAGCAGCGGCGTGGTGACCACCGAGTCCGGCATGAATTTCAGCCAGAAGGTTCCGCCCTTCCTCTTCGGAGATGCACCTTTGAAGGACTCCGGTAGCGCTTTTCTTATAAAGCTCTCCCTCATGGACTCTGTAGGCTTTAGATCGCCGCACTATGCAGCGGGCCTCGTTTTGGTCCTCCTGGAGTTCCTGCCTAGTAAGGTAGGCTAGGAATGGTTCTGTCCACGGGGCGATGACCGCCATTATTACGTGGGCTGAAGGTGTAATTTCATTGGCAGAGCCTCCAATTGTGTCAGATTGTTCGGCGTCGAGTGGTGCGACTGGGTCCGGGCTGTTATTTGCGGGTTCCCCCTCCCATGCTACGAATGGCTTGAACAATCTTTCCAAAAAGATGTTGGGGGGGACTGCATCGCGTCTTGCTCCGATGCGTGCCAGGACGTCCGCTGCTTGATTGTTTTCTCGGGCTATATGGTGAAACTCCAGCCCTTCGAACCGAGCTGACATTTTTAGGACGGCGTTACGGTAAGCTGCCATTTTTGGGTCCTTGGCGTCGAAGTCTCCATTTATTTGGGATATCGCGAGGTTTGAATCCCCGCGTACCTCTAGGCGCTGGATACCCATGGATACTGCTATCCGGAGGCCATGTA
The DNA here is from genome assembly GCF_056163025.1 of Triticum urartu. Classification (NCBI taxonomy): domain Eukaryota; kingdom Viridiplantae; phylum Streptophyta; class Magnoliopsida; order Poales; family Poaceae; genus Triticum; species Triticum urartu. The sequence goes on along the minus strand of NC_141874.1, from coordinate 588,075,320 downwards.
GGAGGGCCTCATATTCGGCTGCATTGTTGGAATCCATGTACATGATCTGGAGCACATATTGGACTGTGTCTCCTGTGGGGGACGTCAGGATGACGCCAGCCCCCAGTCCGGCCAACATTTTGAGCCGTCGAAATGCATAATCCAGTTTGAATATGTGTCGTACTCTTTAGGGAGCTCGGCCTCCGTCCATTCTGCGATGAAGTCGGCCAAAACTTGCGATTTAATAGCTCGCCGTGGCTTATAGGTTATATCGAACGGGAGAAGCTCGATGGCCCATTTTGCAATCCGGCCCGTTGCATCGCGGTTGTTGATAATATCATTGAGTGGTACTTCCGAGGCTACTGTTATGGAACACTCTTGAAAGTAGTGTCGTAGCTTCCGGGATGCCATGAATACCGCGTATGCAATCTTTTGATAATGCGGGTACCGTGATTTGCATGGAGTGAGGACGGTTGATACATAGTAGACCGGCTTTTGAAGGGGGAATTTGTGTCCATCCGTTTCCCGCTCGACAACGAGTACTGCGCTGACAACTTGATGTGTTGCTGCAATGTACAATAACATTGGTTCGCCGGTGTTCGGTGCGGCCAGGACTGGGTTTGTTGCCAATATGGATTTTATTTCATCAAGTCCGGCCGTGGCGGCCTCCGTCCACTCGAAGTGTTCGGTGCGCCGAAGGAGGCGATAGAGGGGTAGTGCCTTTTCTCCCAAGCGGGAGATGAAGCGGCTTAAAGCCGCCACGCATCCGGTTAATTTTTGTATTTGTTTGAGGTCCTTTGGGATATCCAATTGTGACAAAGCTCGGATCTTGGCTGGATTTGCTTCAATTCCTCTACCGGATACAATGAAGCCCAAGAGCTTTCCGGCTGGGACGCCGAAGACGCATTTTTCCGGGTTGAGCTTGATGTCATATTTTCGGAGGTTATCGAATGTAAGCCTCAAGTCGTCTACTAGAGATTCAACATGTCTTGATTTGACGACCACATCGTCCACATATGCCTCCACTGTTTTGCCGATCTGATTTGCTAGACATGTCTGGATCATGCGCTGATATGTTGCGCCAGCATTTTTTAGCCCGAAGGGCATTGTGTTGAAGCAGAATGGGCCGTATGGTGTGATGAATGCTGTTGCAGCTTGGTCTGATTCTGCCATCTTGATTTGATGGTAACCGGAGTATGCGTCGAGGAAACACAACAAATCGTGTCCTGCGGTGGCATCGATAATTTGGTCGATGCGGGGGAGGGGGAAGGGATCCTTTGGGAAAGCCTTGTTAAGGTCTTTAAAGTCAACACACAGGCGCCAGGATTTGTCCTTTTTTGGTACCATCACCAGGTTTGCTAGCCAGTCCGGATGTTTTATGTCTCTGATGAATCCGGCCTCCAATAGCTTGGCTAGCTCCTCTCCCATAGCCTGTCTCTTGGGTTCGGAAAAACGCCGAAGGGCTTGTTTGACAGGTTTAAATCCTTTTAGGATATTTAAGCTGTGTTCGGCCAGCCCGCGTGGGATCCCTGGCATGTCTGAAGGGTGCCAGGCGAAGATGTCCCAGTTCTCTCGTAGGAACTCTCGTATTGCGGCGTCTGCATCAGGGTTCAGTCTTGCCCCAATTGAAGCTGTTTTATTGGGGTCCGTTGGATGGACCTGGAATTTGACTATTTCGTCGGCTGGCTTGAAGGATGTGGATTTGGATCTCTTATCGAGTATCACATCATCTCTGTTAACCGTGGAGCGCAGCGCAGTCAGTTCCTCGGCCACTAAGGCTTCGGATAGCGCCTCAAGGGCTAATGCGGCCGTCTTGTTTTCGGCGCGGAGTGCTATGTCCGGATCACTAGCTAGAGTGATAATTCCATTCGGCCCGGGCATCTTAAGCTTCATGTACCCGTAATGGGGTATTGCTTGGAAGATTGTGAATGCTTCTCGCCCTAGTAAAGCGTTATATCCGCTCTTAAACGGGGCCACCTGAAACGTGACTTCTTCGGACCTGTAATTATCTGGCGTGCCGAACACCACATCTAGTGTGATTTTTCCTGTGCAGCGCGCTTCCCGACTGGGGATTATTCCTCTAAAGGTTGTGCTGCTTCGCTCGATGCGGTTCCAGTCTATTTCCATTTTTTGAAGGGTTTCCTCATAAATGAGGTTCAGTCCGCTGCCTCCATCCATGAGCACCTTGGTGAGGCGAAAGCCGTCCACTATGGGACTGAGGACCAATGCGGCTGGTGCTCGGGCTGTTCAGAATCTAGGTTCATCACTTGCGTTGAAGGTAATAGCAGTGTCGCTCCATGGATTTATTGTTGCAACTTGATAGACTTCGCGAGGCTGCGGAGTGTTCTTTTTCACATATTGTTTGATGCGAAAGTCTTGAAGAATGTGAGAACGGTACTGGTGTCCTCGGGCTGGCTTTCTGCGGCCTCCAGAATTAAGAGGTCCTCGCCAATTTTGGCCACCTGCCGGAGTATCCAACACGCTCTAAGGCTGTGAGTTGGTGTGGCGTCCTCTGTACTGTGAATTCTACAGGGTCCATCAAGCCACCTTTCCAGTACGGTTCCATGCCCTGTAGAGGGTTTTGGTTTTTTGGTGTTTATCCCGGGTGTCCTATGATGATGCACCCTCTTAGTTCGGACGAGATTACTATTCAAGGCCGGATTATCCCAAAACTTTATTTCGGTTTTCCAGGCGCTTTCCATCGCACAGTATTTTTGTATTATGGATGCCAAGTCAGCGAAGCGTGTAATATCACGACGACTTACGGCATTAAGGATTCCCTCGTCCGTGCAATTACTGCAGAAAATTGAGATTGCGTCTCCCTCGCGGCAATCCTTTATCCTGTTCATAACCAGGAGGAATCTGGCCCAGTAATGATGTACTGTTTCCTCGGGCCTCTACCTGATTTGGGAGAGATCGCTTATGTTCGGGTGGGTGGGTGTCGTTGAATCTGAAACCTCGCCCAATCCAAGATTCGGAGGCCGAAGAGTTTCCGAACTCTGAAGTTCGGATTCTTGGATGTTGTCCAACGAATCTAGCCCGTTGCCTGATCCTAAGCTCAGGTCTTGAGTTACATCTCCTCTCCGCGGGTATCCGTCTTGGAGGAGTCGGGAATTCGGACGTAGCTAGTCCTTAAAAAGATGAAGGGTCGCCGCACTGCGCCTCTACCACGGCAACGTGGTGGGTGACTTGGGGAGAGTTAATTTCTCTTAGATCGGGTTTAAGCCCAACCTGGTCGTAATCCGTGGCGACCCCCAGGGCGGCGATGTGATCCAAGAGCTCGTTTACGGAAGAGAGCTCCATTGGATCTAGCTGCTCGATGAGCTCCGAGCTGACGTGTAGGTTGCTTTTGATGACCCGAGAGGTCACCGTCGGCGCAACAGCCGAACAGGCGGTCATGAGGAAACCACCTAGCCGGAGGGTTTGGCCGACAGCCAAGGCTCCCTTAGCAACGGCGTCGTCTTTAAAGACGGGAGGAGGCATCCTTCTTGATTGTAACGGCACAGAGGAACTCTCAATGAAAGCACCAATGTCGGTGTCAAAACCGACGGATCTCGGGTAGGGGGTCCCGAACTGTGCGTCTAGGCCGGATGGTAACAGGAGGCAGGGAACACTTTGTTTTACCCAGGTTCGGGCCCTCTCGATGGAGGTAATAACCTACTCCTGCTTGATTAATATTGATGATATGGGTAGTACAAGAGTAGATCTACCACGAGATCAAGGAGGCTAAACCCTAGAAGCTAGCCTATGGTATGATTGTTGTGTATGGAGTTGATTGCCTACGGACTACAACCCTCCGGTTTATATAGACACCGGATAGGGTTAGGGTTACATAAAGTCAGTTACAATGGTAGGAGATCTTGAATATCCGCATCGCCAAGCTTGCCTTCCACGCCAAGGAAAGTCCCATCCGGACACGGGACGAAGTCTTCAATCTTGTATCTTCATAGTCCAGGAGTCCGGCTGAAGGTATATTCCGGCTACCCGAACACCCCCTAATCCAGGACTCCCTCAGAAGGGCTTGTCGTGGGGTTCATCGGTGGAGCTGGATGGACTCCAGAAATGTATCCGGAGCATGGCGAGCAAGAAGCTCAAGCTTGTCAACATAGTCCAAGTTATGCTCATCCGCCGGATCCTCCCGTGTCAACAACGGGATTTTACCTTGTGGGAGTTCGTCCCAGCCCAGCACCAGACTCTGAGCGAGCTCTTTGATACGACGCACAAGGACGTCTGGAAGGTGCTGTTCAAGGGTGCCGAGGTCCCCCCTTCTCTCACCGAGGACCGCGGACTAAGCGCAAAGCGCCTAGCGCGTTCGGTGAGTTCAGTATGTACCGTAGGACATTTATTTTCCCTAGCTTAATTATGTGCGGGGTCTAATCTCCATGACTTTGATAGGACTGGGTGGAGATGTCGGGGCAGATTAACTATCCGGCCCCTTTGCCCGAAGACACCGCGGGCGCTCTCCTGACAGAGATGCTGGCTCCGGCTCCTTACAAGGTGCCGGAGAAGACCAAGAAGGCCAAGGGAACCCGAAAGAGTTCCTGACACCAGGTGTTATCGGACTCATCGTCCGATAACTCCGCGGCACACTCTTCCCCTGAAGACGAGGAGGAAGAAGAAGATGCTCCCCCTCAAGGCTGGGGAGACAAGAAAAGGAAGGCCGCCCCAACTAGGGAGGCCGAAGGGTCCAAGAAGGGAAGGACTCTCCTTCCGGACAGTTCCACTGCCGCCGACAAGGGCGAAGATGAGTGGTTGCCCCGGGCCAAGCCCCCGGGGAGATCGTAAGTATTCGGATACCAGAGTAACTCATAGAATTCCTTTGTCGCACTGTTTTTCCTAACGCTGAATGTAATTATACAGGCCGCCACGAGCCAGTATCGATGTATCATCGGACGGCTCCCTGGGCTCGTCGGACATGGATAGCGATCCAGTCCCGACCGCCACCTCCCCTCATCCTGCTGACGACGCCGAGGTGCTGTCTCAAGAGGCACCAGGTCGAGGGGAGACAGTCCTAGAGGCGCCTCAAGGCGACCTTCCGGACTCCGGGAGCCGAGGGGACGGGGCCCCTGAGAGCTCCGAGTTCGGCCCTCAGCCAAACACCGCGCCGGACCCTCCAGCGGTTCCGGGCTCGGGCAGGCGGCCTCCTTCTAAGAGGGGCAAGACGCCTGTGCCGGTGACCTCTATCCATCTAGAGGCATCGGACAATCTGCTAGAAGCGCTTCGCAGCGCTTCCATCGACGAGGAGCACCGCACTATCATGAGTGCGGTGATCCAGAAGGTTCAGTCCGCCAAGAGCGGATTGACTGAAGCCTATGCCAGCCTTCTAACAGGCTTTGAGGTAAGTGTTTTAAAATGTAGTAAAAATATTACCGCATAAACAGTAGCCCCTGATGCTTTGTTCGGTGTTCACAAATAAAAGCCGAACAGAGGATCAAATAATATCCCAGGAGTCTAATGTAAGTATGTCAATATGCATATGCAGGCTTCACTGCTGGCGTCCGCCGCACTGACTGCGGAGGTCGCCGTACTGAAGCAGGACGTCAAGGGGTCCAGGAAAGAGCTTGGCCTTGCCAAGAGGCAGCTCGAGGAGAACAAGGGTAAATAATACCCTATCTATAGATATGTATATATAAAAGAAGATGCGATTGCAAAATGACAGAATCATCGTATATTTGCCAGGGGCCATGACCAAGGTGGCGACCCTGAAGCAAGTGCTAACCAAGGCTGAAGATAAAGCGGCCAAGGAGCGCGCCGAGCGAGAGAAGCACGAGGCTCGGGTGGGCGAGGTGCAGCAAGAGCTCCAGGCTCTCGTGGCGAAGCACGAGGCATTGGAACTTGACTCAAAGACGCAGGAGTCTGAGCTTGCCGCGGCCCTCGAGAGCCTTGGAGAGATCGACGCGATGAAGAAGATAGCGGCGGGTAAGGCTTTCTTTATGCAAAGCAAGCATGTAAAAGTAAATTACCGATTACTTGCCCGAATCCGAAGCTCTCCCGGAGCATTCGCAGATTTGCCCCGCAGCATGTCCGATGCCGCACAATTTTACCAGGCTAAGGATGGAAGCTCAACGGAGAAGCTGTTCTGGTCTCAGTATGCTAAGGCCGAACACCCGGTGCCAATGAGCGACCAGCTGAAGCAGATGGTCGAGCTACATAAGGCGGCCGATCGGGCCATGAAGAGCTTTATAGTCCGGCTATGGCCTGGCGACGCCCTTCCGAACAGCTTCTTCGGCCTGGTGAGGCGGCTTGTGGATGCCTACCCGCGGCTGGAGGTCGTCAAGCGACCTGTCTGCATTGAAGGTGCACGCCGGGCTTTCGCCCGTGTGAAATTGAAGTGGGTCAAGCTAGATGCCATGAAGCTGATCAAGGAGGGGCCGCCGGAGGGAAAGAAGCACCGCCACCCCGAGATGTACTACGAGGGTGTTCTGCCGGGTGCCCATCTCATCGCGTATGAGTGTGCAGAAGATGTAATATTTGAATGAGACTTGCTCGTTTTATCCTGTATTTATGAAAACTTGTTTCATATGCGCTATGCAACGCTTGTTTGAATTTAAAATATTACCTTCTGTTTGGCTGTTTATCCAATCTGAGAGATGGCTAGTCCTCGGCTTCTGCCCCCATGCCACGAGTGCTGGGGTGTTCGGGATAAACCTGAGCACTCTTGTTCCCATGTTTGGGTCCTTCGAGGGAGGTGCTTAGAACAGCGAACAAGGCAACCGGACTAATAATGCTTTATCACTCTCACTTAGCCATAGAATTCTATAATTTTAAATTTCGGCGAAGCCCCTGGTATTTGGAAGGCCGAATTTGGGGCGCGATACACGCCTTTAAGCCGGACAGGGCCGGCCCCTCGCTCTAAGCGGCATAAGTCTTTAGGGACTCGAAAACCTCACCGAACAGCGACCAGTCTCTCGCCTTATCATGACAGTCAGTTTTAGCTTTCTCTACTGAGGTGCTGAACCCAGCAGAACCGGGGCACAATCGCAGTAGTTCTCCTAGTGCTACCTTAGCCGATAGAGCGGAACGTAAGGTACCAAAACATAGGAGCCGGGCAAACCCAACATTTGACCAAAGACATGATTCGGAGCTGATGCATATAATGCTATAAGTTCGGGGTGCCGCACTTGTGAAAGTGTTCGGACTTTTCACACCGTATTGTGAGGTACATAAACCCCTGGTGTATTAGCCGTACCAAGGTGTACGGTTGCAAGGCGTCATTAATGAACACATAGATATATATATATATAACAAGAATGCAATAATAGTCGTAATGTCATGCGTTGTTTATTAAAAAATTGCGTTAAAGCAGAGTGATACACATAGTGCGATAAGCAAAGAGTAGGACTATGTCCCTTCCAAGGGCAAGCTGAGGAATGATATTAAATTGAATATTTCGCTCGTTACTGTAATCAACCTGGGAATTCCGTGGTATGACGTAGCTGTCTGCCTCCTTGGTTGCTGCATCATGTGTTCGGCAATAGTGCTGCCGGACAGTGTTTCTAGAGATTAAGGTCTTGAAAAAAAATAACCAAACGGGAAGCCCCTAGTGCGGTTTAGGCCGCGTCTTGGGGCGTGCGACAGTTGTGCCCCCTCCCCACTTGTGCCCATGGTATTTTTAATACGTAATTATGTACGCGCGGCACGAGTTTCGCCGTTGGGCTGGGATTGGGGTGGCCGCCGTATTGCTACGCGAGCTCAGATCGCGCCAGGCGGTCTATTTGCCGATTGCCCCGAGCGCGCTTGAAGGTGTCTGGGCTTTGAAGCGCCGAACTGGTTGATTGCCTTGAGAGGCTGCTTTGCGCTTCTACTGCGCGGGCCGCGGTGTGCTCCTCTGTTCGGAGAGAGTGCTCTGTGTTTCCATTGACTATAATAACTCCGCGAGGTCCTGGCATCTTGAGCTTGAGGTATGCATAATGCGGTACCGCATTGAATCTAGCAAATGTGGTTCGCCCGAGCAGCGCGTGATAACCACTACGGAACGGGACTATATCGAAGATTAACTCTTCGCTTCGGAAATTATCCAGGGAACCGAAGACCACTTCCAGTGTAATTGAGCCTGTGCAGTGGGCCTCCACACCTGGAATGACGCCTTTAAAGATCGTTTTTGTGGGTTTGATCCTTGAGGGGTCTATACCCATTTTGCGCACTATGTCCTGATAAAGCAGGTTCAGGCTGCTGCCGCCATCCATAAGGACTCGAGTGAGGTGGAATCCGTTAATGATTGGGTCTAAGACCAGTGCGGCAAATCCGCCATGACGGATACTAGTGGGATGGTCCCTACGATCGAAGGTGATCGGACAGGAGGACCAAGGGTTGAAGTTTGGGGCGACTGGCTCCAACGCATATACATCCCTGAGCGCACGCTTCCGCTCCCTCTTGGGGATGTGGGTTGCGTATATCATGTTCACCGTCCGCACTTGCGGGGGAAACCTCTTCTGTCCTCCAGTGTGCGGCTGCCGGGGCTCCTCCTCGTCATCGCTATGCGGCCCCTTGTCCTTGTTTTCGGCAATTAACTTGTCGGCATGCTTGAACACCCAACAATCCCTGTTGGTGTGATTGGCTGACTTGTCTGGGGTGCCGTGTATTTGATAGGAGCGATCGAGTATACGGTCCAAGCTGGACGGACCCGACGTACTTTGTTTGAATGCCTTTTTCCGCTGACTGGGTTTAGAGCCTTTGAATCCGGCATTGACTGCCGTATCCTCAGTATTTTCACTGTTAATGCGGCGCTTATGTTTGTTGTGACGTGACCTGCTATTGCTGTCCTTGGTATATGAGGTACCATGGTTCTTTGATATGTTATTACTGCGAGCCCGCCAGCTGTCTTCTCCCGCACAAAAGCGGGTCATGAGCGTCGTGAGAGCTGCCATACATTTCGGCTTTTCCTGACCAAGGTGCCGGGCTAGCCGCTCATCTTGGATGTTGTGTTCGAAAGCCGCTAAGGCCTCCGCATCCGGATAGTCGACCATTTGATTTTTCTTTGTAAGGAACCGAGTCCAGAATTGCCTGGCCGACTCTTTTGGCTGCTGAATTATGTGGCTCAAGTCATCGGCGTCTGGTGGTCGCACATAAGTGCCCTGAAAGTTGTCGAGGAATGCGGCTTCCAGATCTTCCCAACAGCTAATGGAGTCCGCTGGCAAGCTGTTAAGCCAATGTCGCGTTGGTCCTTTGAGCTTTAATGGGAGGTATTTGATGGCGTGTAAGTCATCACCGCGGGCCATGTGGATGTGGAGGAGGAAATCCTCAATCCATACTGCGGGATCTGTTGTGCCATCGTATGATTCAGTATTTACAGGTTTGAAACCTTCTGGGAATTGATGTTCCATTACTTCGTCTGTGAAGCATAAGGGGTGTACGACGCCTCTGTATTGGGCTATATCACGACGCAGCTCGAATGGGTCTTGCCCGCTGTGTTCGGCCCGGCCGGATTTGCTTTTACTGTATCCGGCGTGACGTTTATCGTCTCGCAGAGTAGTGCGCCCTCGTGATCCGTAGATCGATCTTGCATGCTTTGCTTTGTCCTCCAATATGTCTTGCAGGTCTGGCGTATCTCCCCATGCCTTTTTATTTGAATGGCGTCGGGGTGGAGGCTGAGCTTTTGGCTGGAATGCCTCTCTATCGCGGCCACGAGGTGGCCGATCAGCCGTATCATACGCTTCTTCCTCCAGTGAGGGTAGTAACCTGCACTTTGGGTAATTCTTGGAGGGGCGCTCGAGTTTATATTCCTCGGCCGCGAGGACTTCAGTCCATATGTCAGCTAGCAGATCTTGATCAGCTTGAAGCTGCTGCTGCTTTTTCTTCAGGCTATTTGCCGTGGCCATAAGCCGGTGCTTGAAGCGCTCTTGTTCGACGGGATCCTCTGGTACGGCGAATTCATCGTCGCCGAGGCTTGCCTCGTCTTCGGAGGGGGGCATGTAATTGTCATCCTCCTCCTCTCCGTCTGCCGCTCTCTCAGGAGAGTTGGCTCCTCCATCCTCCTGCTCTAAATCATGCTGGAGGGGATTGTTGTTGTCTTCGGCACTATACGGAGTGTTATTATCTCCTGTGCTGGTATCACCACTTTTGCTTTGGCGGGACTTAGAGCGGCGCCGCTGACGTCGGCGCTTGGGTTGCTTCTTGGAGGGGTCATCCTCCGCTATCTCGTCGCCATTGCCTTTGTTGGCTGTATCCACCATGTATATGTCATATGACGAGGTGGCTTTCCAGTGCCCTATAGGCGTTGGTTCATGTTCGTCTCCTACATCGTCGTCCATACCGTCGATGTCTTCGAAGTCGAAGTCGAGCATGTCGGTTAAATCATCGACAGTAGCTACAAAGTGTGTGGTGGGTGGGCGTCGAATTTCTTCGTCGTCCGCATCCCAATCCTGTTGGCCATAGTCCGGCAAGGGCTCTCTTGACAAAGAGAGAGACCTTAGTGAATTCAGAATGTCACCGAAGGGCGATTGCTGAAAGATATCCGCGGCGGTGAATTCCATGATCGGCGCCCAATCGGATTCGATTGGCAGGGGCGCGGACGGTTCGGAGTCCGGAAAAGAGTCCGGTACCTTGGAGTCACGGGTTTCGCAGACGATTAGGATGGTGTTCGGCTTGATCGCCGTTGAAACTACAGCCCCTGAGGCGTTGTCTAGCCACCCGTCCTCGATTGGCACAGTTGGCTCCGAGCTAAGGATCGGAGCTGATGCGGGCGCGGCCTCTGGGGTACTGTTCGGCGACAGAGCTAGGTCATACCCGTTGTGACAGTGCGGCGCGCCCGGCTGTAGCTCGAATCCGTCGAAGATCAAGTCTCCGTGGATGTCAGTCGTGTAGTTCAAACTTCCAAATCTGACCTGACGGCCAGGGGCGTAGCTTTCAATCTGCTCCAGATGGCCAAACGAATTAGCCCGCAGTGCAAAGCCGCCGAATACGAAGATCTGTCCGGGGAGAAAAGTCTCGCCCTGGACCGCATCGCTATTGATGATAGTAGGAGACATCAAGCCTAACGGCGATGACACAGAGGAACTCTCAATGAAAGCACCAATGTCGGTGTCAAGACCGGCGGATCTCGGGTAGGGGGTCCCGAACTGTGCGTCTAGGCCGGATGGTAACAGGAGGCAGGGGACACGATGTTTTACCCAGGTTCGGGCCCTCTTGATGGATTTAAAACCCTACGTCCTGCTTGATTGATATTGATGATATGGGTAGTACAAGAGTAGATCTACCATGAGATCAGAGAGGCTAAACCCTAGAAGCTAGCCTATGGTATGATTGTATGTTGTGGTTGTTGTCCTACGGACTAAAACCCTTCAGTTTATATAGACACCGGAGAGGGTTAGGGTTACACAAGGTCGGTTACAAAGGAGGAGATATCCATATCCGTATTGCCTAGCTTGCCTTCCACGCCAAGTAGAGTCCCATCCGGACACGAGACGAAGTCTTCAATCTTGTATCTTCATAGTCTAACAGTCCGGCTGTCCGGAGACCCCCTAATACAGGACTCCCTCAGCGGTCTTCCTGAAACTCAACTTCCACAAGGCATATGATACGGTTAGTTGGGATTTACTTTGGGAATGCTTGCTTCGGAAGGGTTTCAACGATCGTTGGGTGACTCGCGTGATGCAATTGGTCTCCTCGGGCCGGACCGCAGTCAACATCAACGGCGAGATTGGCCCTTACTTCCCCACCTTCTGTGGGGTGAGGCAGGGCGACCACTGAAGGAAATATGCCCTAGAGGCAATAATAAAGTTGTTATTTATATTTCCTTATATCATGATAAATGTTTATTATTCATGCTAGAATTGTATTAACCGGAAACATAATACATGTGTGAATACATAGACAAACAAAGTGTCACTAGTATGCCTCTACTTGACTAGCTCGTTGATCAAAGATGGTTATGTTTCCTAACCATAGACATGAGTTGTCATTTGATAAACGGGATCACATCATTAGGAGAATGATGTGATTGACTTGACCCATTCCGTTAGCTTAGCACTTGATCATTTTAGTTTACTGCTATTGCTTTCTTCATGACTTATACATGTTCCTTTGACTATGAGATTATGCAACTCCCGATTACCGGAGGAACACTTTGTGTGCTACCAAACGTCACAACGTAACTGGGTGATTATAAAGGTGCTCTACAGGTGTCTCCGATGGTACTTGTTGAGTTAGCATAGATCGAGATTAGGATTTTTCACTCTGATTGTCGGAGAGGTATCTCTGGGCCCTCTCGGTAATGCACATCGCTATAAGCCTTGCAAGCAATGCAACTAATGAGTTAGTTGCGGGATAGTGCATTATGGAATGAATAAAGAGACTTGTCAGTAACGAGATTGAACTAGGTATTGAGATACCGACGACCTAATCTCGAGCAAGTAACATACCGATGACAAAGGGAACAACGTATGTTGTTATGCGATTTGACTGATAAAGATCTTCATAGAACATGTAGGAGCCAATATAAACATCCAGGTTCCACTATTGGTTATTGACCGGAGACGTGTCTCGGTCATGTCTACACAGTTCTCGAACCCGTAGGGTCCGCACGCTTAACATTCGATGATGATCGTATTATGAGTTTATGTGATTTGATATACCGAAGGTAGTATGGAGTCCCGGATGAGATCGGGGACATGACGAGGAGTCTCGAAATGGTTGAGACGTAAAGATCGATATATTGGACGACTATATTCAGACATCGGAAAGGTTCCGAGTGATTCGGGTATTTTTCGGAGTACCGGGGAGTTATGGGAATACGGGGAAGAAATATTAGGCCTCATGGGCCAAGTGGTGGAAGAGAGGAGGCAGGGCGCCCCCCCTAGCCCAAACCGAATTGGACTAGGGGGCCGGTTCCTCCTTTCCTCCATCTCCTTCCTTCTCCCCTTCCCCCTTCCTTTCCTCCTCCTAGTAGGAGTAGGAAAGGGGAATCCTACTCCTACTAGGAGGACTCCTCCTCCTAGCGCACCCTAGGAGGGCCGGCCGGCCTCCCCCCTTACTCCTTTATATACGGGGGCAGGGGGCACCCTAGAACACACAAGTTGATCATTGATCCCTTAGCCGTGTGCGGTGCCCCTCTCCACCATAATCCACCTCGATCATATCATAACGGCGCTTAGGCCAAGCCCTGCATCGGTAGCAACATCATCACTGTCATCACGCCGTCGTGCTGATGGAACTCTCTCGTGAAGCTCTGCTGGATCGGAGCTCATGGGACATCATCAAGCTGAACGTGTGCTGAACTCGGAGGTGTCGTGCCTTCGGTACTTGGATCGGTCGGATCATGAAGACGTTCGACTACATCAACCGCGTTCTCATAACGCTTCCGCTTACGGTCTACGAGGGTACGTGGACGATATTCTTCCCTCTCATTGCTATGCATCACTATGATCTTGCGTGTGCGTAGGATTTTTTTTGAAATTACTACGTTCCCCAGCAGTGGCATCCGAGCCACGTATATGCGTAGATGTTATATGCACGAGTAGAACACAAAGGAGTTGTGGGCGTGGGTATATACATATTGCTTGCCGTCACTAGTTGATTCTTGATCCAGCGGCATTGTTGGATGAAGTGGCACAGACTGACATTACGCGTACACTTACGCGAGACTGGTTCTACCGACGTGCTTCGCACATAGGTGGCTAGTGGGTGTCTGTTTCTCCAGCTTTAGTTGAATCAGATTCAATGAACGGGGTTCTTTCTGAAGATCAAAAAGCAATCACTATACCGTGTTGTGGTTTTTGATGCGTAGGTAAGAACGGTTCTTGCTCAGCCCGTAGCAGCCACGTAAAACTTGCAACAACAAAGTAGAGGACGTCTAACTTGTTTTTGCAGGGCATGTTGTGATGTGATATGGTCAAGACGTGATGAGATATAAGTTGTTGTATAAGATGATCATGTTTTGTTGAAGTTATCGGCAACAGGCAGAAGCCTAATGGTTGTCTCTTTATTGCATAAGATGCAAGTGTCAAATAATTGTTTTACTTTATCACTATGCGATAGCAATAGTTGCAAGAACAATAGTTGGCGAGACGACCATGTGACGACACGTTGATAGAGATCAAGATGATGGAGATCATGGTGTCATGCCGGTAACAATAGAGATCATGATGGTACTTTGGAGATGGAGATCAAAGGCACAAGATGATGATGGCCATATCATGTCACATATTTTTGATTGCATGTGATGTTTATCCTTTTTGCATCTTATTCTGCTTTGATTGACGGTAGCATTATAAGATGATCTCTCACTAAAAATTTCAAGATACAAGTGTTCTCCCTGAGTATGCACCATTGCAAAAGTTCATCGTGCCGAGACACCACGTGATGATCGGGTGTGATAAGCTCAATGTTCTTATACAACGGGTGCAAGCTAGTTTTGCACACGCAGAATACTCGGGTTAAACTTGACGAGCCTAGCATATACAGATATGACCTCGGAACACTGAGACCGAAAGGTCGAGCGTGAATCATATAGTAGATATGATCAACATAGTGATGTTCACCATTGAAAACTACTCCATTTCACGTGATGATCGGTTATGGTTTAGTTGATTTGGCTCACGTGATCACTTAGATGATTAGAGGGATGTCTATCTAAGTGGGAGTTCTTAAGTAATATGATTAATCGAACTTTAATTTATCATGAACTTAGTCCTCGTAGTATTAGCATATCTATGCTGTAGATCAATAGCTCGCGTTTAGCTCCCCTGTTTTATTTTTGATATTTTCCTAGAGAAAACTAAGTTTAAAGATGTTAGTAGAAATGATGCGGATTGGATCCGTGATCTGAGGATTATCCTCATTGCTACACAGAAGTATTATGTCCTTGATGCACCGCTAGGTGACGGACCTATTGCAGGAGCATATTCAAATGTTATGAACATTTGACAAAGCTCGGTATGATGACTACTTGATAGTTTAGTGCACCATGCTTTACGGCTTAAAACCGAGACGTCAAAAATGTTTTGAACGCCACGGAGCATATAAGATGTTCCAAGAGCTGAAATTGGTATTTCAGACTCATGCCCGAGTCAAGAGGCATGAGACCTTTGACAAGTACTTTGCCTACAAGATGGAGGAGAATAGCTCAGCTAGTGAGCATGTGCTCAGAATGTCTGAGTACTACAATCACTTGAATCAAGTGGGAGTTAATCTTCCAGATAAGATAGTGATTGACAGAGTTCTCTAGTCACTATCGCCAAGTTACTAGAACTTCCTGATGAACTATAATATGCAAGGGATAACGGAAACGATTCACAAGCTCTTCGTGATGCTAAAATCGACGAAGGTAGAAATCAAGAAAAGCATCAAGTGTTGATGGTTGGCAAGACCACTAGTTTCAAGAAAAGGGCAAAGGGAAGAAGGGGAACTTCAAGAAGAATGGCAAGCAAGTTGTTGCTCAAGTGAAGAAGCCCAAGTCTGGACCTAAGCCTGAGACTAAGTGCTTCTACTACAAAGGGACTGGTCACTGGAAGCAGAACTGCCCCAAGTATTTGGCGGATAAGAAGGATGGGAAAGTGAACAAAGGTATATTTGATATACATGTTATTGATGTGTACTTTACTAGTGTTTATAGAAACCCCTCATTATTTGATACTAGTTCAGTTGCTAAGATTAGTAACTCAAAACGGGAGTTGCAGAATGAACAGAGACTAGTTAAGGGTGAAGTGACGATGTGTGTTGGAAGTGGTTCCAAGATTGATATAATCATCATCGCACACTCCCTATACTTTTGAGATTAGTGTTGAACCTAAATAAATGTTATTTGGTGTTTGCGTTAAGCATGAATATGATTTGATCATGTTTATTGCAATATGTTATTCATTTAAAGTCAGAGAATAATTGTTGTTCTGTTTACATGAATAAAACCTTCAATGGTCATACACCCAAGGTGAATGGTTTACTGAATCTCAATCGTACTGATACACATATTCATAATATTGAAGCCAAAAGATGCAAAGTTAATAATGATAGTGCAAATTATTTGTGCACTGTCGTTTAGGTCATATTGGTGTAAAGCGCATGAAGAAAATCCATGTTGATGGGCTTTTGGAATCACTTGATTATGAATTAGTTGATGCTTGCGAACCATGCCTCATGGGCAAGATGACTAAGACTCCGTTCTCCGGAACAATGGAGCGAGCAACAGACTTGTTGGAAATAATACATACTGATGTATGCAGTCCGATGATTGTTGAGGCTCGCGGCGGGTATCGTTATTTTCTGACCTTCACAGATGATTTGAGTAAGATATGGATATATCTTCTTGATGAAACATAAATCTGAAACATTTGAAAAGTTCAAATAATTTCAGAGTAAAGTGGAAAATCATCGTAACAAGAAAATAAAGTTTCTACGATCTGATCATGAAGGAGAATATTTGAGTTACAAGTTTGGTCTTCATTTGAAACAATGCGGAATAGTTTCGCAACTCACGTCACCTGGAACACCACAGCATAATGTTGTGTCCGAACATCGTAACCGTACTTTATTAGATATGGTGCAATCTATGATGTCTCTTATCGATTTACCACTATCGTTTTGGGGTTATGCATTAGAGACAACTACATTCACGTTAAATAGGGCACCATCTAAATCCGTTGAGACGACGCTATATGAACCGTGGTTTGGCAAGAAACCAAAATTGTCGTTTCTTAAAGTCTGGGGTTGCAATGCTTATGTGAAAAAGTTTCATCCTGATAAGCTCAAACACAAATCGGAGAAATATGTCTTCATAGGATACCCAAAGGAGATAGTTGATTACACCTTCTATCACAGTTCCGAAGGCAAGACATTCGCTGCTAAGAATGGATCCTTTCTAGAGAAGGAATTTCTCTCGAAAGAAGTGAGTGGGAGGAAAGTAGAACTTGATGAGGTAACTGTACCTGCTCCCTTATTGGAGAGTAGTACATCACAGAAACCGGTTCCTGTGACACCTACACCAATTAGTGAGGAAGCTAATGATGATGATCATGAAACTTCAGATCAAGTTACTACCGAACCTCGCAGGTCAACCAGAGTGAGATCCGCACCGGAGTGGTACGGTAATCCTGTTCTGGATGTCATGTTACTCGACCATGATGAACCTACGAACTATGAGGAAGCGATGATGCACCCAGATTCTGTCAAATGGCTTGAGGACATGAAATCTGAGATGGGATCCATGTATGAGAACAAACTATGGACATTGATTGACTTGCCCGATGATCGGTGAGTCATTAAGAATAAATGGATCTTCAAGAGGAAGACAGACGCTGATAGTAGTGTTACTATCTACAAAGCTCGAATTGTCGCAAAATGTTTTCGACAAGTTCAAGGTGTTGACTACGATGAGATTTTCTCACTCATATTGATGCTTAAAAGTCTGTCCAAATCATGTTAGCAGTTGCCGTATTTTATGAAATCTGGCAAATGGATGTCAAAACTGTATTCCTTCATGGATTTCTTAAAGAAGAGTTGTATATGATGCAACCAGAAGGTTTTGTCGATCCAAAAAGGTGCTAACAAAGTGAGAAAGCTCCAGTGATCCATCTAGGGACTAGTGCAAGCATCTCGGAGTTGGAATATATGCTTTGATAAAGTGATCAAAGCATATGGTTTTATACAGACTTGCGGTGAAGCCTGTATTCACAAGAAACTGAGTGGGAGCACTACAGCATTTCTGATAAGTATATGTGAATGACATATTGTTGATCGGAAATAATGTAGAATTTCCTGGAAAGCATAAAGGAGTGTTTGAAAGGAGTTTTTCAAAGAAAGACATCGATGAAGCTGCTTACACATTAAGCATCAAGATCTATAGAGATAGATAAAGACGCTTGATAAGTTTTTTCAATGAGTACATACCTTGACAAGATTTTGAAGTAGTTCAAAATGGAACAGTCAAAGAAGGAGTTCTTGCCTGTGTTGCAAGGTGTGAAGTTGAGTAAAGACTCAAAACCCGACCACAGCAGAAAATAGAAAAATAATGAAAAGTCATTACCTATGCCTCAGTCATAGGTTCTATAAAGTATGCTATGCTGTTTACCAGTCCTATTGTATACCTTAGCATCTTTCTGGCAAGGGAGTACAATAGTGATCTACGAGTAGATCACTAGACAGCGGTCAAAATTATCCTTACAGGACTAAGGAAATATTTCTCGGTTATGGAGGTGATAAAAGAGTTCGTCATAAAGAGTTACGTCGATGCAAGATTTTTACATCGATCTAGATGACTCTAAGTCTCGATCTGGATACATATTGAAAGTGGGAGCAATTAGCTAGAGTAGCTCCATGCAGAGTATTGTAGACATAGAAATTTGTGAAATAAATACGAATCTGAATGTTGCAGACCCGTAGACTAAACTTCTCTCACAAGAAAAACATGATCACTCTTTGGGTTTTAATCACATAAGCCATCTGAACTAGATTATTCACTCTAGCAAACCCTTTGGGTGTTAGTCACATGGAGATGTGAACTATTGGTGTTAAATCACATGACGACATGAACTAGATTATTGACTCTAGTGGACGTAGGAGACTGAAGGAAATATGCCCTAGAGGCAATAATAAAGTTGTTATTTATATTTCCTTACATCATGATAAATGTTTATTATTCATGCTAGAATTGTATTAACCGGAAACATAATACATGTGTGAATACATAGACAAACAAAGTGTCACTAGTATGCCTCTACTTGACTATCTCGTTGATCAAAGATGGTTATGTTTCCTAACCATAGACATGAGTTGTCATTTGATAAACGGGATCACATCATTAGGAGAATGATGTGATTGACTTGACCCATTCCGTTAGCTTAGCACTTGATCGTTTTAGTTTACTGCTATTGCTTTCTTCATGACTTATACATGTTCCTATGACTATGAGATTATGCAACTCCCGGTTACCGGAGGAACACTTTCTGTGCTACCAAACGTCACAACGTAACTGGGTGATTATAAAGGTGCTCTACAGGTGTCTCTGATGGTACTTGTTGAGTTGGCATAGATCGAGATTAGGATTTGTCACTCCGATTGTCGAAGAGGTATCTCTGGGCCCGCTCTGTAATGCAGATCACTATAAGCCTTGCAAGCAATGCAACTAATGAGTTAGTTGTGGGATAGTGCATTACAGAACGAGTAAAGAGACTTTCCGGTAACGAGATTGAACTAGGTACTGAGATACCGACGATCGAATCTCGGGCAAGTAACATACCGATGACAAAGCGAACAACGTATGTTGTTATGCGGTTTAACCGATAAAGATCTTCGTAGAATATGTAGGAGCCAATATGAACATCCAGGTTCCGCTATTGGTTATTGACCGGAGACGTGTCTCGGTCATGTCTACATAGTTCTCAAACCCGTAAGGTCCGCACGCTTAACGTTCGGTGATGATCATATTATGAGTTTATGTGATTTGATATACCTAAGGTAGTTCGAAGTCCCGGATGAGATCAGGGACATGACGAGGAGTCTCGAAATGGTTGAGACGTAAAGATCGATATATTGGACGACTATATTCGGACATCGGAAAGGTTCTGAGTGATTCGGGTATTTTTTGAAGTACCGGGGAGTTACGGGAATACGGGGAAGAAGTATTGGGCCTCATGGGCCAAGTGGTGGAAGAGAGGAGGAAGAGCGCACGGCCCCCCTAGCCCAAACCGAATTGGACTAGGGGGGCGGCCCCCCTTTCCTCATTTCCTCCCTCTCCTTCCTTCTCCCCTTCCCCCTTCCTTTCCTCCTCCTAGTAGGAGTAGGAAACGGGAGTCCTACTCCTACTAGGAGGAGGACTCCTCCTCCTGGCACGCCCTAGGAGGGCCGGCCGGCCTCCCCCCTTGCTCCTTTATATACGGGGGCAGGGGGCACCCTAGAACACACAAGTTGATCATTGATCCCATAGCCGTGTGCGGTGCCCCCCTCCACCATAATCCACCTTGATCATATCGTAGCGGTGCTTAGGTGAAGCCCTGCGTCGGAAGCAACATCATCACCGTCATCACGCCATCATGCTGACGGAAGTATCTCGTGAATCTCTGCAGGATCGGAGCTCGTGGGACGTCATCAAGCTGAACGTGTGGTGAACTCGGAGGTGTCGTGTGTTCGGT
Source organism: Triticum urartu (assembly GCF_056163025.1). Classification (NCBI taxonomy): domain Eukaryota; kingdom Viridiplantae; phylum Streptophyta; class Magnoliopsida; order Poales; family Poaceae; genus Triticum; species Triticum urartu. The sequence continues at coordinate 588,055,281 of NC_141874.1, read as the reverse complement.
ACTTGGATCGGTCGGATCGTGAAGACGTTCGACTACATCAATCGTGTTCTCATAACGCTTTCGCTTACGGTCTTCGAGGGTACATGGACAATACTCTTCCCTCTCATTGCTATGCATCACTATGATCTTGCGTGTGCGTAGGAATTTTTTTTAAATTACTATGTTCCCCAACAACCCCTTCTCCCCGTTCCTCTTCAACATGGTTGTCGATGCCCTGGCATCCATCTTAGATAAAGCTAAGGCCGCGGGGCATATCAAGGGCATAGTACCGCACCTGGTTGGCGGGAATGGGCTCTCCCTCCTCCAATATGCGGATGACACCATTATAATGGTAGAAGGCTAGTGACATCACGAACTTGAAGGTTCTCCTATTCTGCTTTCAGCAGATGTCTGGTCTCAGGATTAACTTCGATAAGAGTGCGGTGATGGTCTTAGGCTAACCCCAAGACGAACGCGAGAGCATCGCGGACCAGCTTAACTGTCAACTTGGGAGCTTCCCCACGACTTATTTGGGGATCCCCATTAGTGACACGCGGCTCACGGTGTCCGAGCTGCGCCCTACGGTGGGAAAGCTCCAACACCGCATCGAGCCTTGGCAGGGACGGTGGCTTTCTAAAGTTTCCCGGATGGTGCTCATTAACTCGTCCTTATCTAGCGCTCCTATTCATTATGAGCTTCTACAGCCTGCTTGAGACGCTGCACCATGAGATTGCTAGAGTCCAGGGACGCTTCTTTTGGGCTGGCGAGGGCGATAAGCAGAAGTACCACATGGTTCGGTGGACTGAGATCTGCAAGCCTCGTGATCAGGGCGGCCTTGGGATCATGTCCTCCAAACGCATGAACATTTCTCTACTTACTAGGTAGCTCTGGCGGATTGCCAACGAAGAGGGTGGCTTTGTTGGGGAACATAGTAATCTCAAAAGACTTCCTACGCAGATGCAAGATCATGGTGATGCATAGCAACGAGAGCGGAGAATGTCGTCTACGTGCCCTCGTAGACCGTAAGCGGAACCGTTATGACAACGCGGTTGATGTAGTCGTATGTCTTCACGATCGACAGATCCTTAGTACCGAACGTACGGCACCTCCGTGTTCAGCACACGTTCAGCTCGATGACGTCCCGCGAACTCACGATCCAGTAGAGCTTCCAGGAAGAGCTTCGTCAGCATGATGGTGTGGTGACGGTGTTGATGAAGCTACCGACGCAGGGCTTCGCCTAAGCACCGCTATGATATGACCAAGGTGGATTATGATGGCGGGGGGCACCGCACAGGGCTAAGGGATCAATGATCAACTTGTGTCTATGAGGTGCCCCTTGCCTCAGTATATAAAGGAGGAGAGGAGGGGAGGCCGGCCGGCCCTAGAGGCGCGCCCAAGTGTGGAGTCCTACTAGGACTCCAAGTCCTAGTAGGAGTCCACCAAGAGGAAGGGGGAAGAAGGAAGGAGAAGGAGGAAAGGGCGAAAGGGGGCCGCCCCCTAGTCCAATTCGGTTTGGGCTAGGGGGGCGCGTGCCCTGCCTTGTGCTGCCTCCTCTCTTCCACCACTTGGCCCATGAGGCCCAATACTTCTTCCCCCGTATTCCCGTAACTCCCCGGTACTCTGAAAAATACCCGAATCACTCAGAACATTTTCGATGTCCGAATATAGTCGTCCAATATCGATCTTTATGTCTAGACCATTTCGAGACTCCTTGTCATGTCCCCGATCTCATCTGGGACTCCGAACTACCTTTGTACATCAAAACACATAAACTCATATTACCGATCGTCACCGAACTTTAAGCGTGCGGACCCTACGCGTTCGAGAACTATGTAGACATGAACGAGACACGTCTCCGGTCAATAACCAATAGCATAACCTAGATGCTCATATTGGTTCCTACATATTCAACGAATATCTTTATCGATCAAACCACATAACAACATACGCTGTTCCTTTTGTCATCGGTATGTTACTTTCCCGAGATTCGATCGTGGTATCTCAATACCTAGTTCAATCTCATTACCGACAAGTCTCTTTAATCGTTCCGTAATGCACTATCCCACAACTAACTCATTAGTTGCATTGCTTGCAAGGCTTATAGTGATGTGCATTACCGGGAGGGCCCAGAGATACCTCTCCGACAATCGGAGTGACAAATCCTAATCTTGATCTATGCCAACTCAACAAGTACCATCGGAGACACCTATAGAGCACCTTTATAATCACCCAGTTACGTTGTGATGTTTGGTAGCACACAAAGTGTTCCTCCGGTAATCGGGAGTTGCATAATCTCATAGTCATAGGAACATGTATAAGTCATGAAGAAAGCAATAGCAGTAAACTAAAACGATCAAGTGCTAAGCTAACGGAATGGGTCAAGTCAATCACATCATTCTCCTAATGATGTGATCCCATTTATCGAATGACAACTCATGTCTATGGTTAGGAAACATAACCATCTTTGATCAACGAGCTAGTCAAGTAGAGGCATACTAGTGACACTTTGTTTGTCTATGTATCACACATGTATTATGTTTCCGGTTAATACAATTCTAGCATGAATAATAAACATTTATCATGAAATAAGGAAATAAATAATAACTTTATTATTGCCTCTAGGGCATATTTCCTTCAGGCTTGTGGTGCCGCATCATCCAACAGAAATACCTATGTGGCCAGCCACTCGCCTTTTGTCAGCGGTCCGGGGGCTCCCAGTTCTGACAATCCATCATACAACTCCTCCCAGTCCTCCGCATAGGGACCTCGATTGCGGTTGGATCTGGCACCGCTACACTGTTTTGGTTCGATCGTTAGGCTGGGGATGCTCCCTTCGCGGCTCGCTTTCCTAGCTTGTTCGCCATTGCGGTAGAGCCGCGGATATCTGTCGCGGTGGCCCTTATTGACTTAGGGCAACTAGTGTTCCGGCGACCGTTCGGACCCGCAGAGACCACCGATTGGCATGACTTGCTTGAATGCATCGCACTTCACGAGCCTGATTTGGATATGGGAGATGACTGCACCAGGTGGCTGCTACCTCTTGAGCACTCGCGTTGGTTTTCCCTTGAAGAGGAAAGGGTGGTGCAGCAAGGTAGCGTAAGTATTTCCCTCAGTTTTTTAGAACCAAGGTATCAATCCAGTAGGAGGCTACGCGCGAGTCCCTCGCACCTACACAAAACAAATAAATCCTCGCAACCAACGCGATAAGGGGTTGTCAATCCCTACACGGTCATTTACGAGAGTGAGATCTGATAGATATGATAAGATAATATTTTTGGTATTTTTATGATAAAGATGCAAAGTGAAATAAAAGGCAATGAAAATAACTAAGTATTGGAAGATTTAATATGATGAAGATAGACCCGGGGGCCATAGGTTTCACTAGTGGCTTCTCTCAAGAGCATAGGTATTTTACGGTGGGTGAACAAATTACTGTTGAGCAATTGACAGAATTGAACATAGTTATGAGAATATCTAGGTATGATCATGTATATAGGCATCACGTCCAAGACAAGTAGACTGACTCCTGCCTGCATCTACTACTATTACTCCACACATCGACCGCTATCCAGCATGCATCTAGAGTATTAAGTTCATAAGAACAGAGTAACGCCTTAAGAAAGATGACATGATGTAGAGGGATAAACTCATGCAATATGATGAAAACCCCATCTTGTTATCCTCGATGGCAACAATACAATACGTGCCTTGCTGCCCCTACTGTCATTGGGAAAGGACACCGCAAGATTGAACCCAAAGCTAAGCACTTCTCCCATTGCAAGAAAGATCAATCTAGTAGGCCAAACCAAACTGACAATTTGAAGAGACTTGCAAAGATAGCCAATCATACATAAAAGAATTCAGAGAAGATTCAAATGTTGTTCATAGATAAACTTGATCATAAACCCACAATTCATCGGTCTCAAAAACACACCGCAAAAGAAGATTACATGGAATAGATCTCCACAAGAGAGGGGGAGAACTTTGTATTGAGATCCAAAAAAAGAGAAGAAGCCATCTAGCTAATAACTATGGACCCGAAGGTCTAAGGTAAACTACTCACACTTCATCGGAGAGGCTATGGTGTTGATGTAGAAGCCCTCCGTGATCGATGCCCCCTCCGGTGGAGCTCCGGAACAGGCCCCAAGATGGGATCTCGTGGATACAGAAAGTTACGGTGGTGGAATTAGGGTTTTGGCTCCGTATCTGATCGTTTGGGGGTACGTAGGTATGTATAGGAGGAAGAAGTACGTCGGTGGAGCAACAGGGGCCCCACGGGGGTGGAGGGCGCGCCGTGGGGGTAGGCGCGCCCCCCTACCTCATGGCCTCCCTGTTGGTTGCTTGACGTAGGGTCCAAGTCTCCTGGATCTTGTTCGTTCCAAAAATCACGTTCCCAAAGGTTTCATTCCGTTTGGACTCCGTTTGATATTCCTTTTCTTCGAAACCCTAAAATATGCAAAAAAAAGCAGCAATTCTGGGCTGGGCCTCCGGTTAATAGGTTAGTCTCAAAAATAATATAAAAGTGGATAATAAAGCCCAATAATGTCCAAAACAGAAGATAATATAGCATGGAGCAATAAAAAATTATAGATATGTTGGAGACGTATCAAGCATCCCCAAGCGTAATTCCTGCTCATCCTCGAGTAGGTAAATGATAAAAACAGAATTTTTGATGTGGAATGCTACTTGGCATATTTTCAATGTAATTCTTCTTAATTGTGGTATGAATATTCAGATCCGAAAGATTCAAGACAAAAGTTCAATATTGACATAAAAATAATAATACTTCAAGCATACTAACTAAGCAATTATGTCTTCTCAAAATAACATGGCCAAAGAAAGTTATCCCTACAAAATCATATAGTCTGTCTATGCTTTATCTTCACCACACAAAGTATTTAAATCATGCACAACCCCGATGACAAGCCAAGCAATTGTTTCATACTTTTGACATTCTCAAAACTCTTTCAATCTTCACGCAATACATGAGTGTGAGCCATGGACATAGCACTTTAGGTGGAATAGAATGGTGGTTGTGGAGAAGACAAAAAGGGGGAAGATAGTCTCACATCAACTAGGCATATCAACGGGCTATGGAGATGCCCATTAATAGATATCAATGTGAGTGAGTAGGGATTGCCATGCAACGGATGCACTAGAGCAATAAGTATATGAAAGCTCAAAAAGAAACTAAGTGGGTGTGCATCCAACTTGCTTGCTCACGAAGACCTAGGGCATTTTGAGGAAGCCCATCATTGGAATATGCAAGCCAAGTTCTATAATGAAAAATTCCCACTAGTATATGAAAGTGATAACAAAGGAGACTCTCTAATATGAAGATCATGGTGCTACTTTGAAGCACAAGTGTGGTAAAAGGATAGTAGCATTGTTCCTTCTCTCTTTTATTCTCATATATATATATATATGTATATATTTATTTATTTATTTGGGCCTTTTCTCTTTTTTATTGCCTCTTTTTTTTCGTCCGGAGTCTCATCCCGACTTGTGGGGGAATCATAGTATCCATCATCCTTTCCTCACTGGGACAATGCTCTAATAATGATGATTTTTGATGTGGAATTCTACTTGGCATATTTTCAATGTAATTCTTCTTAATTGTGGTATGAAAATTCAGATCCGAAAGATTCAAGACAAAAGTTCAATATTGACATAAAAATAATAATACTTCAAGCATACTAACTAAGTAATTATGTCTTCTCAAAATAACATGGCCAAAGAAAGTTATCCCTACAAAATCATATAGTCTGGCTATGCTCTATCTTCACCACACAAAGTATTTAAATCATGCACAACCCCGATGACAAGCCAAGCAATTGTTTCATACTTTTGACATTCTCAAAACTCTTTCAATCTTCACGCAATACATGAGCGTGAGCCATGGACATAGCACTTTAGGTGGAATAGAATGGTGGTTGTGGAGAAGACAAAAAGGGGGAAGATAGTCTCACATCAACTAGGCGTATCAACGGGCTATGGAGATGCCCATTAATAGATATCAATGTGAGTGAGTAGGGATTGCCATGCAACGGATGCACTAGAGCAATAAGTATATGAAAGCTCAAAAAGAAACTAAGTGGGTGTGCATCCAACTTGCTTGCTCATGAAGACCTGGGGCATTTTAAGGAAGCCCATCATTGGAATATGCAAGCCAAGTTCTATAATGAAAAATTCCCACTAGTATATGAAAGTGATAACAAAGGAGACTCTCTAATATGAAGATCATGGTGCTACTTTGAAGCACAAGTGTGGTAAAAGAATAGTAGCATTGTTCCTTCTCTCTTTTATTCTCATATATATATATAGGACATCACTATTCTAATCCTGGGATTAGAATAGTTATTTGGATCACAGCCGGCTCTATATATAGAGGCCGACGAGGACCTACCGAACTCCAGAGAAACAAAACGCGAAAAAAGACCCTGCATCCCCTACAACCCGCACTCTCCCACGATGCGCCGCTGCTCCCCGCCCCCAATCCCGCCTCCTCCGCTACGCTGCCGCGCACCCCTGCCCAACCCCGCCTCCACCCATGCGCCGCCATGCAACCCCCCAACCACACCTCCTCCGCCGCGCCGCCGCGCATCGCCGCCCCCAACCCCGCCTCCTTTGCGGCACATCCCCGCGCCAAAATGCCGCCGACTCCGCCTTGCCGCCATGCATATCCGCCGCCCGCCGCCTCCCCCAGTGCGCAGCCCACCTCCAGGCCACGCGCCCTGGTGAACTGCCGCCTACAGTCCCCTCCGCCTCTCCTACTCCGGCTCTGCCTGTTGATGCGTGCCACCACTAGCGACGCTCAGGTGCCTCCTGCGGTCCTGCCATCTTGCGATACGCGCCGCCCCTCCTTTTGTCCCTCCTTCCGGTGAAGCTCCACGTCACCATCGTCTGCCCACTCCGGCGACCAACACGCATCGGTTGTTCTTCTGGCGATGGCCACCTTGAACTTCCTGATGCAGGTTCTTCGTAGCGGCAACTCCTCACAAGAGCGACAAGGCCGACTATTCATTAGGAAATCCTCCATTTTTGGTGAAATTTCTTGCTATCTGGCATCGAGATCATGAACTTCCTTGGCGAGAAGAAGGTAGTTTCTTTTTTCTTGACCAGTCACACTCAGATCCACAAGCTTGACCAAACAAATCAGATCGTCGAGCTTGATTTAGGGGTTTTGTGATGCTTTGATCTGGGCCTGTTCATAGAAAATGTCTTCTTCTGGCTTACTCCGTAGCAGAAATTTGCGGATAGATAGTCAAAATAGAAAATGACTTCTTCTGAGCTGGGCATGTGCATAGAAAATATCTGATAGTGTTGTATTTCATTCAAAAAAACGGAATGGACTTGTTTATAAATAGTCAAATATCGTCCACTGTCATGGCGAGATGTGCGTGTGCAGTGTGCACACATCTTACTTTCTGATTGATATGGCGGCACCGCATAATCAGTTGAGATTAGATGTAGCATCATTTGTGTAAAAAGCAGTGGATGGATAGGCTCGATGTGTGTGTGTGTTGTACATCGAGCCATGGATAGCAGATCGACGTCATCAACACACTCAACACCTGATGTATGTCATGTATGTCACTGCCGGCAAGCAGAAGCACATCATCGCCATGGACATTTACCAAGGCAAGGTGATTGGGAGCTTTTCGCTTCAAAACCAATACCATTCACTTACCATGTGTTCTTCCACCTTGGCCTGGATCAAGCCAGATCCCTACAGTGGGTAATCATTCACTTCCTTGTTATGTTTCAATTTTGCAATATCTTGGAGGCTTTGTGCTGTTGTGGATATAATTTCTTTGCAAGGTTGTACTTGTTAGGATTGTTGTTATTGATGTGCTTCCATAGTCTTGATGTAGATTGATAGTTCTCTGTTTGGTAGTCAAGTTCACTTAAGCAAGTGCAAAAATCATCTTTCCTTGGTACTTGCACCTGTTATTATTTTCACACATAATTTTGATTCTAGATTAGCACAATGGCACATTCTCTTCTTTTAAAATAATTCCCGTGCACACATGAACTAATTCATAGAGCAACATGTATGCATTATTTTAAAATCATATATATTTATGGTATTTCAACCATGTTGTGGCTGGAGCCTTCTGTATTTAGTTAAGTAGGAGCATTCCCATACTATATGGTGTTTTTCTCTCTCATTTATGCTCAAAAGATTTTGTCTCCAGGAACCTCCGCGCCACTCTACTGTTCCCTACCCATGTGAACAGAGGAAGGAAGAAGGTCATCGTGTGGCAGGGGAGAAGGTCACACATGAGGTGCAGGGGACAAACTGTGTATGAGTTGATGCCATCTACCTACTTGATGTTATACTTTCGACAACTGTGTGACCGTGCACGTGCGTTCTGTGTGTATGTTCATGCAAAAATTGGGTGGTTATATTTTCTTTTTGTGTATATAAGAGAAAGAAGTTCAAATATTAGAAATGGAAAAGTTTGGAACATGTAAAAGAATAAAAAAGTTCGTGTATGGAATTTGTGTGTAGAAATAAATGTAATTTCACAATGAAGTTCATATATATAAAAAGTTGAAGTTCACGTAGAGAAAAATGTGCCTTTCTGAAAAGGCTGTATTGAAAAGTACATGTTCTCTAATTCCTGATGCTTATATGGTCGGTCCCCGAGGAGCAAAAATGCAAAGCTTCAGACACAACATAATGATAATTAAAAATATTGTTCAAGTATTGTCCTCCAGAAAAGTTCATGCATATAATAATATGAATTCGGGAGGTTAGAAAAAATCAAAACCGTCAATGAAAAATGTACCTAAAAAGGAAAAAGGTGAAAAAATATACCTAAAAGGGTTAAAAAAAGTAGACCTTCAAATTTAAAAACAGAGTGGCTCGATGTTTAATAAAGCAACTTGGACCTTTTTTGTTATTAAAATAAATAAAGCAAGAAGTCCAAAAAAGGGGAGCAGTTCGATGATTATACAAAATGCGGATTTCCTTGTCATTAAAGAATGGAAACAAGAAGTTCAAAAAAATAATAATGTTGTTGTTCGATGTATAGAAGTCGGAAAATCCAAATCCACTTAAAATAAGATTATAGGAAGTTCAAACAAAAATAACAGAGCAGTTCAAAAAAGAGCACTTAAAAGCGGATATTTCACCGTTAGTAAAAATAAAAAAAAGAGAAGTTCAAATATTAAAAATAGAGAAGTTCAAAAATCATAAAAAGGAACTTTCATTGTTTCTAAAATAAAAAACTCTAGAAGTTGAAATTAAAATAATGGACAATTCAATATTATCATAAAACTAGGATATTGTCTTTACTGAAATAAATAAACAAGGAAGTCCAAGTTACAAAAATATAGAAGTTTCATATTTATGACAAAACTCATATTTTCCTTATTACTAAAAATAAAATGAAGAAGTTCAAATTAAAAAAGGAGAAGTTCGATGGATATAGAAAAACTCAAATTCTTTCCATTTCTTGAAAAAATAAAAGTACAAAGTCTATTTTTAAAAAAATGTTTGACGCTTATTTAAAAACATATTTGTTTCTACGAATAAGACTAAGAAGTTCAAATTAAAATAAAAAGAGAAGTCCAAAGATTATGAAAAACTCAGATTTTTCTTGTTTCTAAAGTACAAAACGAAGTTCAAATTAAAAAAAGGAACAACTAAAAAAGGTTTAAAACTAGATTTTCCCCATTTCTAAAAAATTTAGAAGTTCAAATGAAAATAATGAAGTGGTTCGATGTTTATTTAGAAACTAAGATTTTACCGTTACTAAAATACTCGAATATCCCTTAGTATTGAAGAATCAACCATGACGTTCAAATTCAAAAAAGATTAAGAAATAAAACCAGGAAGTCCATATTAAAAAGATGGAGAAGTTCGATGATTATAGAAAACTCAGATTTTCCTCTTTATTAAATAATGGAAACAAGAAGTTCAAAAATAAAATAATAAGAAGTTCAGCTATTTAAAAATAGAGCGCTTCAAAATTTCGTAAAAAATATTAAGAAAAAACCCAGGAAGTCCATATTAAAAAAATGGAGAAGTTCGATGATTATAGAAAATTCAGATTTCCCTCATTATTAAAGAATGGAAACAAGAAGTTCAAAAATAAAATAAAAAGAAGTTCAACTTTTTAAAAATAGAGCGCTTCAAAATTTCATAAAAAAGATTTAAGAAAAAGTAGATTAATATTAATAAACTCATATATTTTCACGTAACCGAGAGAAGTTCAGATTGATAACTGCTAGAAGTTCACGTACTACACGGTGTGCATTTTGTATTAAAAAAAGAATGAAAAAGCAAAGGCTAAAACGTTTGTTGCTAGAAGTTCAAGTCCTCGGTCGGAGAAAGTTAAAAAAATTATTGTGAGAGGGGTTTGTACAAAAGGAATACCATTTGTGTAACACTAATAAATGGATGAGAAAATTACAAACGAAAATATGTCACAGAAGTTCAACGTGAAAACAGCAGGAAGTTCAACTACTACACTAAATGAATTTCAGATGAAAAACTTTTAAAACCATCGTGAGTATGAGAAAATAATCAACACGGGAAAGTTGCATGTTTACAGCAGCTTTCCATCGGTATATCACTCATTGAATTCCGGGGAGTGGATGAAGAACTACGAGTAGTGGATGGAGATCTGCGAGCAAAAAAAAGCACATCGAAAACAGAGTGAAGTTCAGGTAGATATGCTGAGAAGTTTAGGTTCTTCACGCGGTGCATTTTCGAAGAATCTGTTTCGCGATAGAGGCAGAACGAATGATCCCGCCGTTTTCGAAATTACTTGAAAACGGCTAAGAATCGGAGAAAACCATCAACATGAAAAAGTTTTGCATTTTCCGTAGCTTTTCAAAGGTATATTATTTGCCCAATTTTGATAAAGTTTGTAGAAATTACGGCGAAAATACGTTTTTCGCCATTTTCGAAACTGACTTAAAACCATAGAGAACTGGGAGAAACAATACATACCAAAAAGTTTCGCATTTGTTCAAGCTTTCTAACACCATATCATTTGCTGCATTCGAACGCATGGTTAAAAAATTAGCTCGAAAATACGAACTCGGTAGGACTTGGACCATTTTCTAAATTACTCTTAAACCATTCAAAATTAGAAAAAAACTTTCAAGATGAAAAAGTAGCGCATTTTCATAAGTTTTCCAACGCCATATTATATGCCTCCATTGGATTAGCTGTTTAGAAATGACATCGAAAAAACCAACTCAGCTGTTCGGTTTACAAAATTTTACATTTTTTCAAATTACTCTTTAACCATAGGGAATTAGAGAAAACTTTCAACATGTGGAAGGAGCGGTTTTGCAGCAGCTTTCCAATGCCATATTATATGCCTCATTCCGATAAACGGTTTAGAAATGCGATCGAAAATACGATTCATATTTTTTGTGCGAAGAAAAACGGTTTTCAAAACTGCTCTTAAACCGCTTATATTTTGCCAAAAAATTAAGTTGGGTCATGATATTGGTGTCCATAGCTTTCCAACGGTATATCGCAAGCCCCATTTGGGCAATGTTGGCGGAAGTTCAACCTAGTTCACAGGGAAGTTCAACGTACTACTACCGGGGCAGGTCAGGTCGTGATCAGAATAGTGTTTATGTATTTATTTATTTATTTATTTGGGCCTTTTCTCTTTTTTGTTGCCTCTTTTTTATTTTTTATTTTTGATCCGGAGTCTCATCCCGATTTGTGGGGGAATCATAGTCTCCATCATCCTTTCCTCACTGGTACAATGCTCTAATAATGATGATCATCACACTTTTATTTTCTTACAACTCAAGAATTACAACTCGATACTTAGAACAAGATATGACTCTATATGAATGCCTCCGGCGATGTACCGAGATATGCAATGACTCATGAGTGACATGTATGAAAGAATTATGAACGGTGGCTTTGCCACAAATACAATGTTAACTACATGATCATGCAAAGCAATATGACAATGATGGAGCGTGTCATAGTAAACAGAACGGTGGAAAGTTGCATGGCAATACATCTCGGAATGGCTATGGAAATGCCATGATAGGTAGGTATGGTGGCTGTCTCGAGGAAGGTATATGGTGGGTGTATGATACCTGATACGTCTCCGTCGTATCTATAATTTTTGATTGTTCCATGCCAATATTATTCAACTTTCATATACTTTTTGGCAACTTTTTATATTATTTTTGGGACTAACATATTGATCCAGTGCCCAGTGCCAGTTCCTGTCTATTGCATGTTTTTGGTTTCGCAGAATATCAATATCAAACGGAGTCCAAACGGAATAAAAACGGACGGAGCTTATTTTTGGAAAATATGGAAAATTTGGAAGGAAAATCAACGCGAACCAGTGCCCGAGGTGGTCACGAGGGAGGGGCCCCCCTAGGGCGCGCCCCCTACCCTCGTGAGCCCACCGTAAGGCGGTTGACGCTCTTCTTTTGCCGTAAGAAAGCTAATATTCGGAAAAAACTCACGGCAAAGGTTTCAGGCCAATCAAAGTTACGGATCTCCATATATATATATATACAAAATGGTGAAACAGAGCCAGGAGAGAACGCAGAAACAGAGAGAGACAGATAGACATATCCAATCTCGGAGGGGATCTCGCCCCTTCCACGCCATGGGAGCCAAGGACCAGAGGGGAAACCCTTCTCCCATCTAGGGAGGAGGTCAAGGAAGAATAAGAAGAAGGGGGGCCCTCTCCCCCTTGCTTCCGGTGGCGCCGGAGCGCTGCCGGGGCCATCATCATCACCGCCATCTTCACCAACAACTTCACCGCCATCATCACCAACTCTTCCCCCCTCTATGCAGCGGTGTAACCTCTCTCTTACCCGCTGAAATCTCTACTTAAACATGGTGCTCAATGCTATATATTATTTCCCAATGATGTATGGCTATCCTATGATGTTTGAGTAGATCTGTTTTGTCCTAATGGCTATTTGATGATCAAGATTGGTTTGAGTTGTATGTTTTATTATTGGTGTTGTCCTATGGTGCTCTCCGTGTCGTGCAAGCGTGAGGGATTCCCGCTGTAGGGTTTGCAATATGCTTATGATTTGCTTATGGTGGGTGGCGTGAGTGATAGAAGCACAGACCCGAGTAAGTAGGTTGTTTGCGTATGGGATAAAGGGGACTTGATACTTTAATGCTATGGTTGGGTTTTACCTTAATGAATATTTAGTAGTTGCGGATGCTTGCTAGAGTTCCAATCATAAGTGCATATGATCCAAGTAGAGAAAGTATGTTAGCTTATGCCTCTCCCTCAAATAAAATTGCAATAATGATTACCGGTCTAGTTATCAATTGCCTAGGGACAAATAACTTTCTTGTTGACAAAAGCTCTCTACTAAAACTAATTTAGTTGTGTCTTTATCTAAACAGCCCCTAGCTTTTATTTTCGTGTTCTCTACTTTCTTGCAAGCTTACCCAAAAACACCTACAAAGTACTTCTAGTTTCATACTTGTTCTAGGTAAAGCGAACGTCAAGCGTGCGCAGAGTTGTATCGGTGGTCGATAGAACTTGAGGAAATATTTGTTCTACCTTTAGCTCCTCATTGGGTTCGACACTCTTACTTATCGAAAGAGGCTACAATTGATCCCCTATACTTGTGGGTTATCAAGACCTTTTTCTGGCACCGTTGCCGGGGAGCAATAGCATGGGGTGAATATTCTCGTGTTTGCTTGTTTGCTTTATCACTAAGTAATTTTTATTTGCTGTTCTTAGTTGTTTTATATCTTTAGTTATGGGTAGGAAACGCAAAATACCAAAAAAATTAGTTGTACCTACTGAACCAATGGTTGAAGAACCACTCAAAATCTATCACACTGCTGAAGCTTATTACTTGGATCATCTTCGATCCCTATGTGCTCGTGCTGAAACCCCAACTAGCTTAGTTGAGGGAAAATCTTTATATGAGCATGCTTGTTATGTGCGACACCGAATATCTGAAAAAGGGAAAACTTTACTGGATCAAATTCATCGTTTGCAATGCTATGCTTGGAATTTATGTGAAATATATGATTATACTTGTTGTTCTGAAGACCCTAAGAAACACCTTCCCTACCAATGTTTGTTTAGTGATAATGGAATCGTATCCTCTTATGCTAAGGGTGTTTATAGTTACTATGATGTTCAACAAATTGAAGAATTTGTTGCTTTTAAGGGTGCTTACGAAATTGCTTCTTTTATTGAAAAGTATGATGCTACTCTTTACAAATCTGAAAATTTTGCCATATTTAAATATTGCTATGATAATTATGCTTCTAATGCCTATGTTGAACTATATATTGAGGACTACTCCGCAGTCCAAGAAGAGACTAATATTTTGCAGGAGTCTATGGAAGAAGAAATTGATGAAACTGTGAGCTCATTGGATGAAAAAGATGATGAGGAGAGCGAAGAACAAAAGGAGGAAGAGCGGATTAGCTACCCGTGCCCACCTTCTAATGAGAGTAACTCTTCAACGCATACATTGTTTAATTTCCCTTCGTGCTTACCGAAGGATGATTGCTATGATGACTGTTATGATCCCTTGGATTCTTTTGAAATATCCCTTTTTGATTATGCTTGTGGCCAAGATGCCAATATGAATTATGCTTATGGAGATGAACTTGCTATAGTTCCTTATGTTAAACATGAAATTGTTGCTATTGCACCCACGCATGATAGTCCTATTATCTTTTTGAATTCTCCCAACTACACTATATCGGAGAAGTTTGCCCTTATTAAGGATTATATTGATGGGTTGCCTTTTACCGTTACACATGATGATTTTGATGAATATAATATGCATGTTCTTGCTGCTCCTACTTGTAATTATTATGAGAGAGGAACTATATCTCCACCTCTCTATGTTTCCAATACGATAAAATTGCAAGAAACTGTTTATACTATGCATTTGCCTTTACTATGTGTGCATGAATTGTTCTTTTATGACATGCCGATGCATAGGAAGAGAGTTAGACTTCGTAATTGTATGATATATGTTACTTTGTGCTCACTACTAAATTACAAATCATTGTTAATTAAAATTGGCTTTGATATACCTTGGGATCCGAGTGGATTCATTACTTGAGCACTATATGCCTAGCTTAATGGCTTTAAAGAAAGCGTTGCCAAGGAGACAACCCGGAAGTTTTAGAGAGTCATTTATTTCTGTTGAGTGCTTTCATATAGTTTAAAAACAACAAAAATAAAGAGGGGAACCCAAAACTTTTTCTAAAAGAAAAGTGAAAGTGAGAGAAACGAGCATTGTGAATGTGGGGGACGTCCTTGAAATTTGTTCATGCCCATGGGAACTTTGCGAATCTCAATTACAGAAACCTTTCAACAAAAATAATTATCCCCTTGTACAATTCCATTGTATTATAAAAATAATGTGCCAAGGTTTGCCTTTAGGATGTTTACATTTGCTTAATGGTTTGTACGGTGCAGGACAGAAACTTTGGCTGTAGTGCGCGAATTTAAATTTTTAGATGGAACTTCAAATGGTTCTGATTCTTTTTGCACTGTCTTCCTACACAAATTTTTTATTTTTCCTAATTTTGGTAGAATTTTTCAGTTACCAGAAGTATGGTGAATATTCAGATTATTACAGACTGTTCTGTTTTAGACAGATTCTGTTTTTGATGCATAGTTTGCTTGTTTTGATGAAACTGTCAATTTATATTAGTGGATTAAGCCATGAAAAAGTTATATTACAGTAGACACAATGAAAAAACAAAATATGAATTGGTTTGCAACAGTACTTAGAGTAGTGATTTGCTTTATTATATTAACGGATCTTACCGAGTTTTCTGTTGAAGTTTTGTGTGGATGAAGTGTTCGATGATTGAGAAGGTTTCGATTTGAGAAGAAGGAAGAGAGGCAAGAGCTCAAGCTTGGGGATGCCCGAGGCACCCCAAGTAAATATTCAAGGAGACTCAAGCGTCTAAGCTTGGGGATGCTGGGAATGCATCCCCTCTTTCTTCAACAAATATCGGTATGTTTTCAGATTTGTTTCGTTCATGCGATATGTGCAATCTTGGAGCGTCTTTTGCATTTAGGTTTTCATTTTTCCTTTATGCACCATGCTGGTATGATATGGTCCTTGGTTGATTTATAGAATGCTCATTGCACTTCACTTATATCTTTTGAGTATGGCTTTATAGAATGCTTCATGTGCTTCACTTATATCATTTGAAGTTTGCATTACCTGTTTCTCTTCACTTAGACAACTGCCATTTGTAGAATGCTCTTTTGCTTCACCTATACTTGTTAGAGCGTGGGTATATCTTTTGTAGAAAGAATTAAACTCTCTTGCTTCACTTATATCTGTTTAGAGAGATGACAGGAATTGGTCATTCACATGGTTAGTCATAAAATCCTACATAAAACTTGTAGATCACTGAATATGATATGTTTGATTCCTTGCAATAGTTTTGCGATATAAAGATGGTGATATTAGAGTCATGCTAGTGGGTAGTTGTGGATTGTAAAAATACTTGTGTTGAGGTTTGTGATTCCCGTAGCATGCACGTATGGTGAACCGTTATGTAACAAAGTCGGAGCATGATTTATTTATTGATTGTCTTCCTTATGAGTGGCGGTCGGGGACGAGCGATGGTCTTTTCCTACCAATTTATCCCCCTAGGAGCATGCGCGTAGTACTTTGTTTCGATGACTACTAGATTTTTGCAATAAGTATGTGAGTTCTTTATGACTAATGTTGAGTCCATGGATTATACGCACTCTCACCCTCCACCATTGCTAGCCTCTCTAGTACTGCGCAACTTTCGCCGGTACCATAAACCCACCATATACCTTCCTCAAAACAGCCACCATACCTACCTATCATGGCATTTCCATAGCCATTCCGAGATATATTGCCATGCAACTTTCATCATCATCATATACATGACTTGAGCATTCATTGTCATATTGCTTTGCATGATCGTAAGATAGCTAGCATGATGTTTTCATGGCTTGTCTGTTTTTTGATGTCATTGCTACGCTAGATCATTGCACATCCCGGTACACCGCCGGAGGCATTCATATAGAGTCATATATTTGTTCTAGATATCGAGTTGTAATATTGAGTTGTAAGTAAATAAAAGTGTGATGATCATCATTATTAGAACATTGTCCCATGTGAGGTTATCAAAATAAAATTGGCCAAAGAAGCCCCCCAAAAAAGAGAGAGAGGCCAAAGAAGCCTAAAAAAATAAAAAGGAAAAAAAGAAAAAAAAATGAGAGAAAAAGAGAGAAGGGGCAATGTTACTATCCTTTTACCACACTTGTGCTTCAAAGTAGCACCATGTTCTTCATATAGAGAGTCTCTTGAGTTATCACTTTCATATATTAGTGGGTTTTAATTATAGAACTTGGCTTGTATATTCCAACGATGGGCTTCCTCAAATGCCCTAGGTCTTCATGAGCAAGCAAGTTGGATGCACACCCACTTAGTTTCAGTTTGAGCTTTCATATACTTATAGCTCTAGTGCATCCGTTGCATGGAAATCCCTACTCCTCACATTGATATCTATTAATGGGCATATCCATAGCCCGTTAATACGCCTAGTTGATGTGAGACTTTCTTCCTTTTTTTGTCTTCTCCACATAACCCCCATCATCATATTCTATTCCACCTATAGTGCTATGTCCATGGCTCACGCTCATGTATTGCGTGAAAGTTGAAAAGGTTTGAGAACGTCAAAAGTATGAAACAATTGCTTGGCTTGTCATCGGGGTTGTGCATGATGTGAATATTTTGTGTGGTGAAGATGGAGCATAGCCAGACTATATGATTTTGTAGGGATGAGCTTTCTTTGGCTATGTTATTTCAATAAGACATAATTGCTTGGTTGGTATGCTTGAAGTATTATTATTTTTATGTCAAAGGATAGACTATTGCTTTGAATCACTCGTCTTAATATTCATGCCATGATTAGACATATGATCAAGATTATGCTAGGTAGCATTCCACATCAAAAATTATCTTTTTTATCATTTACCTACTCGAGGATGAGCAGGAATTAATCTTGGGGATTCTGATACGTCTCCGTTGTATCTATAATTTTTTATTGTTCCATGCCAATATTATTCAAATTTCATATACTTTTTAGCAACTTTTTATATTATTTTTGGGACTAACATATTGATCCGGTGCCCAGTGCCAGTTCCTGTCTGTTGCATGTTTTTGGTTTCGCAGAATATCCATATCAAATGGAGTCCAAACGGGATAAAAATGGATGGAGCTTATTTTTGGAAAATATGGAAAATTCGGAAGGAAAATCAACGCGAACCAGTGCCTGAGGTGGTCACGAGGCAGGGGGGCGCGCCCCCTACCTTCGTGAGCCCACCGTAAGGTGGTTGACGCTCTTCTTTTGCC
Organism: Triticum urartu; assembly: GCF_056163025.1. NCBI lineage: Eukaryota > Viridiplantae > Streptophyta > Magnoliopsida > Poales > Poaceae > Triticum > Triticum urartu. The sequence goes on along the minus strand of NC_141874.1, from coordinate 588,036,939 downwards.
GCAAGAAAGCTAATATTCGGAAGAAAAATCACGGTGAAGGTTTCAGGCCAATGGAGTTACGGATCTCCATATATATATACGAAACGGTGAAACAGAGCCAGGAGAGAACGCAGAAACAGAGAGAGACAGAGAGACATATCCAATCTCGGAGGGGCTCTCGCCCCTCCCACGCCATGGGAGCCAAGGACCAGAGGGGAAACCCTTCTCCCATCTAGGGAGGAGGTCAAGGAAGAAGAAGAAGAAGGGGGCCCTCTCCCCCTTGCTTCCGGTGGCGCCGGAGCGCTGCCGGGGCCATCATCATCATCGCCATCTTCACCAACAACTTCACCGCCATCATCACCAACTCTTCCCCCCTCTATGCAGCGGTGTAACCTCTCTCTTACCCGCTGAAATCTCTACTTAAACATGGTGCTCAACGCTATATATTATTTCCCAATGATGTATGGCTATCCTATGATGTTTGAGTAGATCTGTTTTGTCCTAATGGCTATTTGATGATCAAGATTGGTTTGAGTTGTATGTTTTATTATTGGTGTTGTCCTATGGTGCTCTCCGTGTCGCGCAAGCGTGAGGGATTCCCGCTGTAGGGTTTGCAATATGCTTATGATTTGCTTATGGTGGGTGGCGTGAGTGACAGAAGCACAAACCCGAGTAAGTAGGTTGTTTGCGTATGGGATAAAGGGGACTTGATACTTTAATGCTATGGTTGGGTTTTACCTTAATGAATCTTTAGTAGTTGCGGATGCTTGCTAGAGTTCCAATCATAAGTGCATATGATCCAAGTAGAGAAAGTATGTTATCTTATGCCTCTCCCTCAAATAAAATTGCAATAATGATTACCGGTCCAGTTATCGATTGCCTAGGGACAAATAACTTTCTTATTGACAAAAGCTCTCTACTAAAACTAATTTAGTTTTGTCTTTATCTAAACAGACCCTAGCTTTTATTTTCGTGTTCTCTACTTTCTTGCAAGCTTACCCAAAAACACCTACAAAGTACTTCTAGTTTCATACTTGTTCTAGGTAAAGCAAACGTCAAGCGTGCGTAGAGTTGTATCGGTGGTCGATAGAACTTGAGGAAATATTTGTTCTACCTTTAGCTCCTCGTTGGGTTCGACACTCTTACTTATCGAAAGAGGCTACAATTGATCCCCTATACTTGTGGGTTATCAAGACCTTTTTCTGGCACCGTTGCCGGGGAGCAATAGCGTGGGGTGAATATTCTCGTGTGTGCTTGTTTGCTTTATCACTAAGTAATTTTTATTTGCTGTTCTTAGTTGTTTTCTATCTTTAGTTATGGGTAGGAAACGCAAAATACCAAAAAAATTAGTTGTACCTACTAAACCAATGGTTGAAGAACCACCCAAAATCTATCACACTGCTGAAGCTTATTACTTGGATCATCTTCGATCCCTATGTGCTCGTCCTGAATCCTTGTCAAATCTTTGTTCCATAATATTATCTTGCCACTCCTTGTTCCATAATCCATCAAATCTTTACCCAAAACTTGAAAACTTCACAAGACAAAACTTAAAGTAGAAAATCTCGTGAGCTCCGTTAGCGAAAGAAAACAAAACACAACTTCAAGGTACTGTAATGAACTCATTCTTTATTTATATTGGTGTTAAACCTACTGTATTCCAACTTCTCTATGGTTTATAAACTATTTTACTAGCCATAGATTCATCAAAATAAGCAAACAACACACAAAAAATAGAATCTGTCAAAAACAGAACAATCTGTAGTAGTCTGTAGCTAGTGCAAGATCTGGAACCCCAAAGATTCTAAAATAAATTTATGGATGTGAGTAATTTATCTATTAATCATCTTCAAAAAGAATTAACTAAATAGCACTTTCTAAATAAAAATGGCAGCAGTTCTCGTGAGCGCTAAAGTTTCTGTTTTTTACAGCAAGATTAACAAGACTTTCCCCAAGTCCTCTCAACGGTTCCACTTGGCACAAACACTAATTAAACACAAAAAACACAACCAAAACAGAGGATAGATAAATTATTTATTGAATAACAGCAAGGAAAAAAAATGAGTTGTCTCCCAACAAGCGCTTTTCTTTAAAGCCTTATAGCTAGGCATAAGATTTCAACGATGCTCACATGAAAGACAAGAATTCAAGCACAAAGAGAGCATCATAAAACACGTGACAAACACATCTAAGTCTAACATACTTCCTATGCATAGGCATCTTATAGGCAAACAAATTATCAAGTTAAGCAAAAACTAGCACATGCAAGGAAGCGGAAAGAAACAATAGCAATCTCAACATAACGAGAGGTAATTTAGTAACATGGAAATTTCTACCACCATATTTTCCTCTCTCATAATAATTACATGTAGGATCATAAGCAAATTCAACAAAATAGCTATCACATAAAATATTTTCAACACGATCCACATGCATGCAAAGTTGACACTCTTCCAAAATATTGGGATTAACATTAACTAAAGTCATGACCTTTCCAAACCCACTTTCAATGTTATTGCAAACATTATAATCAATCTCATATTCATCATGGGGCTTAAATAAATTTTCAAGATCGTAAGAAGAATCACCCCAATCATGATCATTGCAACAAGTAGTAGACACAGCAAAAATAGCATCCCCAACCTTAGGGTTTTGCATATTATAAGCACAATTGACATTAATAGAATTTATACTATCATCATTGCAATCATGCTTTCTATTCAAAGATCCATCATGAATCACACCATAAAGTACTTCATCACAATTTCCAGATTCACGAATTTCAAGCAAAACTTCATAAAGATAATCTAGTGCACAAAACTCACTAGCAATTGGTTCATCATAATTGGATCTCTTAAAAAGATTAGCAAGCGGATGAGGACCCATAGATGTTTAGGTTATCTGTTTAGTAATAAATAAACAACTATTCCAACCAAACGAGCAAATGAGCCAAGTAAGACATCATAGCAAATGGAAATACGAGCAGAAGAAGGGCAAATAAAACGGCAAGGGTGAAGTGCGGGAGAGGAAAATGAGAGGCAAATGACAAATAATGTAATGCGGGAGATAAGGGTTTGTGATGGGTACTTGGTATGTTGAATTTTGCGTAGACTCCCCGGCAACGGTGCCAGAAATCCTTCTTGCTACCTCTTGAGCACTCGTGTTGGTTTTCCCTTGAAGAGGAAAGGGTGGTGAAGCAAAGTAGCGTAAGTATTTCCCTCGGTTTTTTAGGACCAAGGTATCAATCCAGTTGGAGGCTACGCACGAGTCCCTCGCACCTACACAAAACAAATAAATTCTCGCAACCAACGTGATAAGGGGTTATCAATCCCTACACGGTCACTTACGAGAGTGAGATCTGATAGATATGATAAGATAATATTTTTGGTATTTTTATGATAAAGATGAAAAGTAAAATAAAAGGCAATGAAAATAACTAAGTATTGGAAGATTTAATATGATGAAGATAGACCCGGGGGCCGTAGGTTTCACTAGTGACTTCTCTCAAGAGCATAGGTATTTTACGGTGGGTGAACAATTACTGTTGAGCAATTGACAGAATTGAGCATAGTTATGAGAATATCTAGGTATGATCATGTATATAGGCATCACATCCAAGACAAGTAGACCGACTCCTACCTGCATCTACTACTATTACTCCACACATCGACCGCTATCCAGCATGCATCTAGAGTATTAAGTTCATAAGAACAGAGTAACGCCTTAAGCAAGATGACATGATGTAGAGGGATAAACTCATGCAATATGATGAAAACCCCATCTTGTTATCCTCGATGGCAACAATACAATACGTGCCTTGCTGCCCCTACTGTCACTGGGAAAGGACACCGCAAGATTGAACCCAAAGCTAAGCACTTCTCCCATTGCAAGAAAGATCAATCTAGTAGGCCAAACTAAACTGATAATTCGTAGAGACTTGCAAAGATAGCCAATCATACATAAAAGAATTCAGAGAAGATTCAAATATTGTTCATAGATAAACTTGATCATAAACCCACAATTCATCGGCCTCAACAAACACACCGCAAAAGAAGATTACATCGAATAGATCTCCACAAGAGAGGGGGAGAACTTTGTATTGAGATCCAAAAAGAGAGAAGAATCCATCTAGCTAATAACTATGGACCCGAAGGTCTGAGGTAAACTACTCACACTTCATCGAAGAGGCTATGGTGTTGATGTAGAAGCCCTCCATGATCGATGCCCCATCCGCCGGTGCTCTGGAACAGGCCCCAAGATGGGATCTCGTGGATACAAAAAGTTACGGCGGTGGAATTAGGGTTTTGGCTCCGTATCTGATCGTTTGGGGGTACATAGGTATATATAGGAGGAAGAAGTACGTCGGTGGAGCAACAGGGGGCCCACGAGGGTGGAGGGTGCGCCTGGGGGGGGGGGGTAGGCGCGCCCCCTACCTCGTGGCCTCCCTGTTGGTTGCTTGACGTAGGTTCCAAGTCACCTGGATCTTATTCGTTCCAAAAATCACGTTCCCGAAGGTTTCATTCCGTTTGGACTCCGTTTGATATTCCTTTTCTTCAAAACCCTAAAATAGGCAAAAAAAACAGCAATTATGGGCTGGGCCTCCGGTTAATAGGTTAGTCCCAAAAATAATATAAAAGTGGATAATAAAGCCCAATAATGTCCAAAACAGAAGATAATATAGCATGGAGCAATCAAAAATTATAGATACGTTGGAGACGTATCAGTGGTGACTAGAGCCATCTGGCCAATTCTCCACCAAATCCCTTTACCAGGCGATCGCCCCCTCCCCGAGACCCGAGGCTCTCAGCACCATTTGGGAGATCCGACTCCCCCTGAAGATTAGAATTTTCTTGTGGCAATGGATCCGCGGCCGCCTTCCGTCCGGCGTGGAGGTCTTGAAGCGCAATGGCCCTGGCGACGGGCGTTGCCCGCTATGTGGGCCCGAAGAGGATTTAAACCATATCTTCTTCACATGTCTGTCCGCGGAGTTCTTCTGGAGCTGTTTCCACGAAATAGCGGGTGGCAATTGGGACCACAACAACTTCCCCGCTCTCTTTGCCAAACTTCAGGCATTAATACCCTCGTCTTGCCACATTAGGTGGTTGACCATCGGTGTGCTAGCCTGGACGTTGTGGACTGTTAGGAATAGGCTCGTGATTCAGCGTATACCTCTTCGTTGCGGTACTGACACTCTGTTCAAATGGTCTGGTTACTTGCAGCTTTGGCGACCGCTTAGCCATCCAAGGAAGAGAGACGCCATCACCTCCATCATTACCCAGCTTCGCGTGATGGCTCTCCGGATGGCTCCGCCACTTCCCCCACCACCACCGGAGCCGGATTAGATCTTCTCCGCGTCGTCGTCACCACCGTTTGTGTTGTTCGTGCATGTGTACCGGTGTGTTAGGCTTGTTGTACTGTGCCAACAGCTGAACCCGTTTGTTGTGTGTGTGCTTGTCTGTTAGACCTTGCATGCGGTGGCATTGTGTGTGTATGTGTTCGCGGTTGGTACTTTGTTGACTTTGTGATCGGTGGTTGCTTTATTTATAAAGTGGGGCGAAAGTCTTTTTCGGTAACAAGAGGTGATAGCAAAAGGAACACATCCAAATACAAAAAGATTTTGTTAACCAAGGATTGTTGGAATAGCTAGAAGTTATCTTATCATTTAACACTATACTACTTGAATATTCAAACTCAACAACATATTATTTCAGTAAGAAACAGTGTGTATTTTATATCATGTACTGACATACTGATCATCCCATGTGTCCGTTACTAGAAAGGCATAACCTGTTAAAAGCGAGATACTTCCACTTTAATTTGTTTAAATCGGGTTCACTATATGCTTATGATGATTGCAGTGTATTGCCTCTTGATGAAGTTTCGGAGCGAAAGAAACTTCAGGCTTTTTCTCCTGCTACTTCAAGCAGGCTCAACTTCATTGCTTATCGCGATTTTCAACTGGACTAACTTTGGTAGGATTTTCTTTCGTTGGTTATTATATCTCCGATGAAAGTTTTTGGTTCTAACGCGTTCTTTGTGCATGAAACTTATAGGAGACACTCTATTGGTTTCCTCCATTGAACTCTCCGTGATGTTTGTTTGCCTGGCCGTTTACACACTACGGAGCTTAGCGTAGACCAAGGGGGGCCATGCCCCCTTAGTTTTGGCATTCATTGAAGAGCATGCTAGCTTTTAGGCCTAATTAGTATTTCAACGAGTGATTAGCCCCTCCCGGCCTACTAATTTGTTCCCCTTTAGTCATGGCCCCCTCTTAAATTTTTCTCAAGATCTGCCATTGGGTTTACAGCTATTTTTTTTGTTGGTAAAGGCTATGCTTTCACCTACATGGCCCTATTTTTAGTCTCAACAATCCCCGCGATTCTCAGTCCTGATAGTCCAGGTAAACACTTATGCTTGATACTCTAAAATACTCAACAATAACAACATGTGGCAGTATTGTTTAATTGAGTACTCCTTTCATATGTTCATGCCCATGAAGATGCAAGTTTGGCTCTTTTCAGTCGCTGCAGGAATTTTTATCATTACCAGCACCCTAAGGAACGGCAAGAAAATGTTGATTAGGCATACCAGTGGCAAGGGGATTACATGAGGCATTCTATTATATGGATATGTTGTCCGCAGATTCTTAGGACACGTGTCCTTTCTTTTCTTCTAGTGGAACTAAAGTACATTTGCATTCTATAGACTTGTCAAGTCATTGTATAGTAACTGAGTGACTTACAAGTTACAACAGTGTGATGTACTTATCAACTTGGTGGTGGTTGCTTTGTAATTTACCCTTTTTGTCAATGTAAACATAATGAGCATTCTATCCATTGCACGGGGTTAGGCTGTCCACACCTGATGCTTGTTCTGTTCTGCTGTGTCCGCGTGCTAGATTGTTTTTCCATGTTAGTACAATCTTCTGTTTGCTGGGAGTGTGGTGGTTCTGCTGGTATGTGCCATTCTATGGAAGCTGCTGTTGTTCTGGTGCGGCGTGGGCTGGCTTGTCGCATGTACCTGGGGAGTAAATTGCAGAAAGCCACCACTTTGAAGGCTAGATTTGTAGAAAACACCACGTTACATTTTTTGACAGAAAACACCATGTCTTGCATAATCTTTTTGCAAAATGCACTGATCGGCGGATTTGGCTCGATTGAGCATGTTTATGACAGATTGGGCCTGCTAGTCAGGCTGACATGTCACCGCCTAAGTAATGACGATGTTGACTAACGTTATCATCAATGTGTGGCCCTATGGGGTCCACCTATCATTGAAAGAAAAAATCTAGTGCTCGTCAACCTCCCACCACTGGACCAATTCGTCCAGATCCGCTGCTGCTCGACGCGTCCACTGAGCGCCGTGCCCGCTGCAGTCCACGAAGGAGTATATGCGTGAGCTGCAGCCTCCGCTCCTCCCGACGATGCAGACACATGAACTTGACGAGCGGACAGCGGCCCGAGCAAGGCTGAGCCTCTCCTGGCAATGGAGGAGGAGGAGCTATGGGGAAGGGGCAGCGAGACAGAAAGGAATGCGAGCAGCTGGTTGCGGTTGAAGCCGACGGTGGTGCCAACGACGATGGCGGGAGAGAGAGAGATGTGCGGGATTGTGAGAGAGAATGAGAGGAAAGAGAGAGACCGAACCCTAGTGTCTCCCCTAATTGAGGATGGAGCAGCAAATAGATGTAAGGCACGTGGCACTGGCCATGGAAATACCACTGGTGCCCTCGGCGGGGCATGGAAATTACAGGTGGTGACACGTGATATTTTCACTAAAGGGCGCACTATTCATTGCTACAACGTCGTTTTTTTATCCAACGGCTGAGCTCTTCCATGCGTGAGATCCAATGACCGAAAACGCATCAGGCAACTGAAACGGATGGCCGGAGTCGTCTAATCTCTATGGGCGTCCCGGAGCTCCCTTGATTCTTGTTTCTGGATAAGGGTATGCGTTTGTGCTGTGTTAAAAAAGTAGAAGAAACATCGTGGTGTAAGTGGAAACGCCTTTTATCACTTCATCAAATCTCGAGTGCCATCTATTGGATTGGAGTACTAATATTCGTTCACCAAACCTCATGAAATGAAACTCCTAAAAGCAGCAACAACTTTCCCAAACGAGTGAACCAATACCAAACCACGGGAAACAAAAGCGCACGAGGTTGAGATTTTGGTTTCGTTCGGGCAACAAACAGCTTGGCCAGCAAAACTTCCTTACATTAGCCCCTTTCTTGGACAAATTCTTTAGGTTAACCCTAGCTCGGCGAAAGCACAGCCAACGCTGCCACAAATGTGATGTGAGGTCGTTTTCTTCTCCGGTTTTAAACGCCATCGCCGCGCCCCAACGGTCGTCTCGGCGCAGGACGCGTGGAGCAGCGCCCGCTTCTAGAAACCAATGGGGTGCCGTACCGAGCAACGGCGGGGGGGCCCATGGCCGTGACCCGTCAGTGCGCCACAGCCCTGCGATCCTCCCATCGGGCGGTCCAGACCGCTGTACTCCGACCAGAGAGAGCGGCCGCGCCCACCGGCGGGCCTGCCGTGCATGTTTTAAAGAGGCACGCGTCTGAGCCAGGTGAAGCCATGCCCTGACCCGAGTGAGACGGGGACGGAGCAGACAGAGCCAAGTAAAAAAGCACCACCAGCTCTGCACCGCCGTGGAGCCGTCTCCCTCCGCCGCCGGAGCTGTAGCACCGCCGGTGAGTCCTGCTCCTTCTTCCTTTATCCCCTCCCTTCCTCGCCCGTCCGAATTCCGGATGGCATTGTTGTTTAAGCTTCAGCGAGCCGGTGACCTCATCGATCCATGGCTTGTGAATTCCGCAGAACTCGACTCGAGCTTAGTGAGAAGACCATTTTGCTTGCCGAGAGCAGCAGCGGCATTGGGTCTACGAGAGGGGATATGATCAAGATACAAGCGCCGGAGCTGTACAGAGACAGCGGCGCGTACGAGGCGAGGAAGGGGCAGTCGCTGAGGGCGCGCTACGTCTACGGGCTCATCTTCTTCGCCACCAACCTGCTGGCCTGGTTCATCAGGGACTACGGGGCCAAGCTGCTCGGCGGACTGCACCGTACGTTCACCCTCCGCATTTCCTTCCAAACCTTCTGCATTTGCCATCAACGATGGGCGACACATTCTGAATCTGCTGTGCTCTGTACTGATCTGCTGTCTGCTGTGATCTTCAGATATCCCGGTCTGTGGAGCAGGGGACTCCAAATGCTTCCGCTCTGGAGGGGTGCTCCGGGTTAGCTTGGGTTGCTTCGTATCCTTGGTTTAAACTACAAAGTGGATAGGAATTCTTTTGTTTTGCACCTGAATTTCTGGCTGCAGTCTGCATACTGCCCTTTGAGTTTGTGTTCCTTTTGTTCACTTCCTTACATCAAGCGGCAGATATTTTTCTGGGTGATGTTTGCCACAACATTTGGAACACGCAAGCTCCAGGGAGTTCGTAATTCGTGGCATTCTGGATGCTGGACCCTCAAGTTTCTGGTGTATGCCGTGTCAATCGTCACCCCGTTTATCATCCCTAACATCTTCATCCAGCTCTATGGTAAGTTTCTTTTCGGCCCATAACTGTCACTTAGTTAACAGTAGTCACTTCTCTGCTCACTTGTGTGGTATGCCACATTGTAGTTGCTGCAAAGAGTGAATGGCATGGTTACCTTAATAGATGTGCACCAATGATACACTAAAAAATGTTGCCTCTCCTTCAGATGATAATCATCATATCTGCTACATTTCACCCAAAATAAGTTCATTTCGTTTCAGTGTACCATTGCAAAGGTGTTGTATTTGGAAACTGTAAATTTCTTACAAAGAGAGAAATAGTCAAACTTCCAATGGTACGTAGCCTTTTTTAGAACAAATTACCCAAACTAACCTCAAGGTGGAAATACAAAAAACGGGTTAAAACTTAAAAAGACGCTTGCATTATTTTTAAGAAGACTGAAATTCTATATGTAGATCGTTTGGTGAATGGTGAGCTTACAAATTTTGGGCAGGTAAAAGCGTCAATATGATATTTTATAAGAGAAAATAGGAGACATTCGGTGAAAAGCAACACCTTATTGCCTTTTGAATTTATTATATCAAGTCACATGTTGTTATTGTAAGGAAGGTATAGTCATTTTACTATGGTCAAACCCATTAACCCTAGTCAGAGACTCAGAGTGTTATAATGATCCCATTTCACTTTTTTTCAATGATAGTGCAGTAATTAGCATGTTTGCAATGATACATTGGCAATTCTCCCTTTTCTCTCAGCAATATATAAGAGAGGCTATGATTCAAGTGTCAGGGCCAAACCGGCAACTTACAGATCCTTTATTTGGAAACAAAAAAAATGAAAACATGACATGAAAACCAAGTTTAATTGATTCAGTAGCACTAGTTCCATTATAACTTTGCATCTGAGTAACAAGCCTAAACATTAGTGGGCTGAAGAAATCTACTCCATATCCTTTGCAGGTGAAATTGCTCGAATGGGTGCCGGGTAATTTTAATGATTCTTGTTTATATTACTGAGATTTGAGAAGTTTCAACCATTGCATATTGCAATTGTATTGAAATTTCCACTAAACTCACGTTGCATTACAGGTTTTAGTTAATTTATGTTTCGTATTCCTCCAGGATATTTCTCATTCTCCAGCTTATAAGCATGCTCCACCTCATATCATGGTGCAATAAACGTTGGATGCCAGCTCCTGGATCAAATCAATGGTACATAATTATTGAACGCTCGGACATTTAATTAGCTGTATTCTGGTGTCTCAATACTTCAACACAATGTTAAAACTATTTCAGGCCATGACAAGGATGATGTTTTGTGTGCTTTTCAGCGGCCTGTTCGGATTGTTCTTGTCAACTGTCTCCTTCATTGCCTCATTTGCCGGAATCCTCGTGCTATATATTATGTATGTTCCAAACTCATCATGTGTGTTCAACATCTTCACTATTATATGGACGGCAGTCCTTGTGAAGATAATGATGGCGGTGTCACTGCACTCAAAGGTACGAGAATATTGCAGCTCCAGGCCTCAACTTAGTTATAGAGTAGTTAGCGATACAGTATTCAACCGGGAACTTTTAAATTGAGATAAATGTTGACAAAAGAGAGGATTCAGAAAAAACATTGAAGTAGTATTAAGCATAACTAATAGGCAGATTTCAAATAAATGGCAAATGGTTGAAGTTACATGAACTTTGGGGCAAATGATCAGATGTCTCCCCTATCCCATCTCTTCCCATTACCACTCTAGAAACCTACTAAGTTCAGAACAACAGATCATTCCAATTGTATACTCTCTCCGTTCTAAAATAGATGACTCAACTTTGTACTAACTTTAGTACAAAGTTAGTATAAAGTTGGGTCATCTATTCTGGAACAGAGGGAGTACATTGGTGTGCCTGTGCTACTGTTCTACAACTGCAATCAATACTAGTGCCCTATTGCTGCAGTGCTGCACCTCTATGTTTAACCGATACCCAAAACTGTCCGTGTTCACTTGCTTTGCATTGCTTCAACCTTCATAATGTATATGATTTTAATTTACTTTGTTTGCTAAAAAGGTTAATGAGGGTCTTCTATCCTCTGGAATAATGGGCTCATATATTGTGTTCCTTTGTTGGTCTGCACTACACAGGTATTATCTTATTCTTAGATTTATATTCCCCATTTGCCCTTCTACTTAACATTGCATTTACGACTCATTTTCATGAATTGCAATGTGCAGCGAACCACGAACTGGAAAGTGCTACACTGAGATGAAAATTGGCAAGGATGGTAATTGGGCTACTATAATTGTAAGTGAAAAATGTTAGTTTCTAAACTATCACCTTGTTGCACTCTTGGGAGATTATTGTACCCTGAAATTAGCACCGAAATTTCACTGTACATTTTCTTGGTGTCAAGATTGAAGATTCCGAGCCTGCTCCACTAAGAAACAAAGATTCCCAGCCTGCAAAACTAGACCACCTCCTTTTCCAAAAAAAAAAAACTAAACCACCTAGCGCCTCACCTGAACTAATGAGAGGATCCTATTTGTTCAGCTTTATTAAGGGCCTACCGCAACTATGTCGGTGGTTCAGTCATACACATATCTTAGTGATGCGCATCATGTAGCATTGTAGGGGGTGGTGGGGTTCGCAACATATTTCCGATAGAGTGCACTCGCAATATATGTTAAGCAAGCATTTCACTGTTTTTTCTGGATGGGCATATCTTTTCTTTTAGTTCGTGCGAGTAAATGCAGTCTTGATGTTCTAATTAATCGCTTTGTGCTTTGCTAGAGCTTCATTATTGCGATTTGCTCCATTGTGTCGGCCACATTTTCTACTGGAATCAATAACAGATCCTTTCAAGTAAGTTCTAACTGTGAGTTTTCTGCATATAGTATTCAAGTTCTCAGTTGGTATGCAAATGATCGTTTCTTGGCACCTTATTTCATGCAAACAATCAGTTGTTCCACGCATCCATAGGTGGAGGGACCAACCTGGGCTTTGCCATTTTTCTTGATTATAAGCACCACTATGTGGAGCTCTTTTGCTAATTGCATCAAAAATACAGTTAGTTCATCAAGCAACCAATGTTGGGCTATTGGAACCTCCTTAATCAGTTATTCCAAGAATCAGAATTATAGTCTAGTACATAATACTCGTACTAAAGAAGAACCCACTCCCGTTCAAGGTCATGCAAATCTATGTTAGTAAAAAAAAATCTGAAAGAGAATTTTATTTAATACTAACTGTCATGAATCCCCTTAGTGTTGTACACATTACCCACGATACTAACAAAATGTTATATTTCCAGTTTCGAAGTGATGAGACCCGGTTGGAAGAGGATGTCCCCTACAGCTACGAGATTTTCCACATTGTGTTTGCGGTGGGGGCTATGTATTTTGCAATGCTATTCATAAGCTGGGAGCTTAACCATCCAATAACAAGAAAGTAAGTCGCATTGTGCAGAAATTTACCTATTGTCGATGCTTAATCGTCGATGCTCCATCTGTTACGAGATTTTCCTAATTTGAAGTGACAACATGCTTAATCGTCGATGCGGTTCTAATATAGTTGAGTTCTTGCCTTCAGTGGCATACTGCTTCATTGCCACATTCCATCTAGTAACATCCTCCCATTTCTCAAACAGATGGAGCATAGATGTTGGATGGGCAAGCACATGGGTAAAGATCATGAATGAATGGCTGGCATTTTGCATATACGGTAAGTCGCCATTTCCTGTTGTTTCCATGCAGCTCTGTTAACTGAAACATTTGCTTCCGCTTCACAAAACAGCTACCCCCTCTGTTCACTTTCAGTTTCAGTACACTACAAGCCAAGTTTTAGTGTGTTTGTTCACTCATTTCAGTTCGTATGTAGTCCATATTGAAATATCCAAAACATCTTATATTTGTGAACGGAGGGAGTAATTCTAAGGAATGTGGATCCTGTTTTTTTCGGAAACTGTCTGTCGCATTTGCAAATCCTCCTTCACTGTGAATTATTTACTTATTGTGCATGTGGTTGCAGAGGACATGGTCCGGGCTAGCATTGTTGCTGCAGTAAAACTGACGTTTTGTCCTCTGCACTCTGCAGTTTGGAGACTGATCTCCCCAGCCCTGTCGAGGAAACAACCTGCCAATGATGAAGAGTCTCCCTCCACAATATAGTATTGATGATAGCTAATTCTTTCTAACCATTTTTTTTGTAAGTCAATTCATATCTTCCGCATATATACGACAAAAAAAATGTCCGAGCATATTCTGTATGTTCTGTAAGTAACTAAAGTGACGTATTGTAGCCACACAATAGTGTGAAGTTTTGTATGAGTACTCAGACGTGTACTGCTAACCATAATCAAGGCCTGTGACTCCATCCAACTGCTCCCGAAATCAAATTCTTATTCCGATGGAGAATATTTAAAGAGTAGTACGTATATCTGTATAATGTTCTCACCCGCACCAACTACTTTGTTTTTTTAAGAACCCACACCAAGTACTGAAAGCAGAGAACGTTTCGAAAAGAAAATTTGAGGGGCAGAGAACGTTTCAAATGCTTGAATGGGTCTTGCTCAGGCCGAATTGTTCCATGGGCTCGTTGTGCGAAATGAGGGCCCATCTCAAGATGTTCCATTTTTCTCTCAACCGGCATAGCCATAATACGATTAAATTGCACAAAACCACCACTTTGAAGGCAAGGTTTGCGAAAACCACTACAATACATTTTTTTTTTTGCAGAAAACACCATCTCTTCCGTAATCTTTTTGCAGAAAGCACTGATCGGCGGATCGGGGTCAGTTAAGCTTGTTTATGACAGGTGGGGCCCTTTTTTTGCGTACGTGGCATCGTCGGCCGTCCCGACAGCCGTTAGACGGCGTCGTATGCCTCTGTTTGATGGACCGGTCAAAAGACCGGTCGGTGCTGCCCCCACTCCCCACTCCCCACTCTGTCTTGCTGCTCTCTCGCTCACTCCTCCTCTGTCTTGCTCCTCTGCTTTGCTCGCCGCACCCGCAGCCGCGTCGCCGCGCCCCCGCCGCGTCGCCATGGTGTCCTGGAGCGATGGGTCCGATAGCAGCGAGCACACCGTGGAGTACGTCAGCTCTGGTTCTGACGACGGCAGAATTAAGGTATCTGGTATTCCTATGCACTACAGATCCCTGCTACCACTGAAGACTCTGATTTCGCGGGACCTGAAACGGAGTTGCTTATTCTCTGCAATGAACATGGGAAGGCCGCAGAAAGGCGTGTTGCTTTCGAAGGAATCCACACTGGCAGGAGGTTTCTTTGCTGTGCTGAGAAGGTATATTGTGATTTGTTTTCTATGAATCTGCCTTTGTTTGTGTTGTGCCTTTGTTTTCTCTGGATCTGTACTGTGGTGGCAGGCATTGCAGTTTAGTGTTAGGTTTAGTTGTATTGTTTAGTTAGGAAAGTGGATCAGAAGCAATTGCTTACTCTGGCAGCATCTTTTCCCCTTGGTCTGGCAACATTGTTAAGTTAGGTCACTTTGTTTAGTGTAGCATGCTATAAATAATTTAAGACAGAATATGCATGGGTTACTGGAGCAGGACAGAGGATGCAACTTGTTTAGTATGACATGTTAGGTCATTTGATTGATTATGTTTACTTTATAGCAGGACAACATTGCTTAAGTAGCATGAGGACATGTTTAAGTAGCAAGCTCAAGCTCTGAATTTGATGATAGTAATTAAATAGTGTTGCTTGGAAGCATTCTAATGTTTTTGTTTATATTAATTCTGATTTTGTTCAGGAAGGTAGAAACTGTGGATTAGTTGAATGGATTGATCTAGCTTGGCCCAACACCCTTGAGAATGCATTAGCCAAGTTATGGTTTATGTATGAACAAAGTAGGAGAGACAGGACCGAGGAAAATCTTTTGCATTCATTTGCTGTTCATGACTTGACACAAGAGAAGAAGAAGCTACAAGAGAGCTATGAGAAGTTGGTTGAAGATGTGAATGGACTTTTGGATGCTCAGGAAAGGAGGGCAGAGGTAGAAAGGAAAGATCTTGAAACCAACAAGCTTCAGGAGAAGTATGACATGGTTAAGAACCTAGCAGTTGCTCAAGAAAATGTCATTAGGAACATGAAGCTCAAGCTAGCTGAAGAGAGGAAGAACTTGCAGAACCACATTGATGAGTTGAAGAAGACAGTTGAAGAGAGCAATGTGAAGCTGCAGGGAGTGAAGGCCATCATAAATGGATAAGCAGGTGGTTCTGGAAGAGAAGAATGGGCAATATCATTTGGCATTTGCTGACCTTTTGCAGAGTGTGGTTTGGCATTTGCTGTAATGATGGTAGATTAAATTCTCTGAACTATGAGTACTTCTGAACTATGGTGATGTAATGTAGTAATCTTCAACTATGATTATGTATGGATTTGAACTATTGCGAAATGTGGTGGTATTTGGAGGTGCTGAATGTGATCTTAAGTAAGATGCTTGCAAATTGATGATTGTGATCTTAAGTATGTTTCTGTGCAACTGGTGTTTTTTATCGACCTCGAGGCATCAAGTAGGATCACTTAGGTTTATTGGCTTTTTATCGACCCTGAGGCATCAACTAGGCTCAATTAGGTTTTTTGGCTTTTTATGGACCCCGAGGCATCAACTAGGCTCACTTACTGTTTTTTGGCTTTTTATCGACCTCGAGGCATCAAGTAGGCTCACTTAGGGTTTTTTGGCTTTTTATCGACCTCGAGGCATCAACTAGGCTCACTTAGGGTTTTTTGGCTTTTTATCGACCTCGAGGCTTCAACTAGGCTCACTTAGGGTTTTTAGGCTTTTTATCGACCTCGAGGCATCAAGTAGGCTCACTTAGGGTTTTTAGGCTTTTTATCGACCTCGAGGCATCAACTAGGCTCACTTAGGGTTTTTAGGCTTTTTATCGACCTCGAGGCATCAAGTAAGCTTTTTTGGCTTTTTATCGACGTCAAGGCATCAAGTAGGCTCACTTAGGTTTATTGGCTTTTTATCGACCCCGAGGCATCAACTAGGCTCAATTACTGTTTTTTGGCTTTTTATCGACCTCTAGGCATCAAGTAGGCTCACTTAGGGTTTTTTGGCTTTTTATCGACCTCGAGGCATCAACTAGGCTCACTTAGGGTTTTTTTTGGCTTTTTATCGACCTCGAGGCATCAACTAGGCTCACTTAGGGTTTTTTGGCTTTTTATCAACCTCGAGGCATCAAGTAAGCTTTTTGGCTTTTTATCGACGTTGAGGCATGAAGACTAGCATCACAAGGGTAAGTTATGGGTTTCTGGCTTCTTGGTCATTGGCACAACATTATCATCACAAGAGTAGCACCATCATCATAACTAGAGTAGCACTAGATTAGTTCATCATCCCAGTTGATCATCACAGGACTACTAGAATGCCATAGTTTGACAGAAGGATCATAACAGTACCAGAACCTAAGTTGGCCATTACAGTACCAGAACATAACTTGATGATCACTTGGTCATCAAAATAGAAGCAATATCATTGTTGGGGAATGTAGTAATTTCAAAAAAATTCCTACGCACACGCAAGATCATGGTGATGCATAGCAACGAGAGGGGAGAGTGTTGTCTACGTACCCTCGTAGACCGAAGCGGAAGCGTTGACGCAACATAGAGGAGGTAGTCGTATGTCTTCCCGGTCCAACCGATCCAAGCACTGTTACTCCGGCACCTCTGAGTTCTTGGCACACGTTCAGCTCGATGACGCACCCCGGGCTCCGATCCAGCAAAGCTTCGGGGAGGAGTTCCGTCAGCACGACGGCGTGGTGACGATCTTGATGTTCAACCGTCGCAGGGCTTCGCCTAAGCACCGCTACAATATGACCGAGGTGGAATATGGTGGAGGGGGGCACCGCACACGGCTAAGGAACGATCACGAAGATCAACTTCTGTGTCCTAGGGTGCCCCCTTGCCCCGTATATAAAGGAGCCAAGGGGAGGGGGCGGCCGACCAAGGAGGGCGCGCCAAGGGGGAGTCCTACTCCCACCGGGAGTAGGACTCCCTTCTTTCCTAGTTGGAGAAGGAGAAGTGGGAAAGAGGAAGAAGAGGGAAAGGAAAGGGGGCGCCGCCCCCCTCTCCTTGTCCTATTCGGACTAGGGAGGGGAGGGGCGCGCGGCCACCTCTTGCCTCCTTTCCTCTTCTCCCTTAGGGCCCATGTAGGCCCAATAACCCCCGGGGGGGTTCCGGTAACCCCTCGGTACTCCGGTAAAATCCCGATTTTACCCGGAACGATTCCGATATCCAAATATAGGCTTCCAATATATCGATATTTATGTCTCGACCATTTCGAGACTCCTCGTCATGTCCATGATCACATCCGGGACTCCGAACAACCTTCGGTACATCAAAATACATAAACTCATAATGAAACTGTCATCGTAACGTTAAGCGTGCGGACCCTACGGTTCGAGAACAATGTAGACATGACCGAGACACGTCTCCGATCAATAACCAATAGCGGAACCTGGATGTTCATATTGGTTCCTACATATTCTACGAAGATCTTTATCGGTCAGACCGCATAACAACATACGTTGTTCCCTTTGTCATCGGTATGTTACTTGCCCGAGATTCGATCGTCGATATCTCAATACCTAGTTCAATCTCGTTACTGGCAAGTCTCTTTACTCGTTCCGTAATACATCATCTCACAACTAACTCATTAGTTGCAATGCTTGCAAGGCTTATGTGATGTGCATTACCGAGAGGGCCCAGAGATACCTCTCCGACAATCGGAGTGACAAATCCTAATCTCGAAATACGCCAACCCAACATGTACCTTTGGAGACACCTGTAGAGCACCTTTATAATCACCCAGTTACGTTGTGACGTTTGGTAGCACACAAAGTGTTCCTCCGGCAAACGGGAGTTGCATAATCTCATAGTCATAGGAACATGTATAAGTCATGAAGAAAGCAATAGCAACATACTAAACGATCGGGTGCTAAGCTAATGGAATGGGTCATGTCAATCAGATCATTCACCTAATGATGTGATCCCATTGATCAAATAACAACTCTTTGTCCATGGTTAGGAAACATAACCATCTTTGATTAACGAGCTAGTCAAGTAGAGGCATACTAGTGACACTTTGTTTGTCTATGTACTCACACATGTATTATGTTTCCGGTTAATGCAATTCTAGCATGAATAATAAACATTTATCATGATATAAGGAAATAAATAATAACTTTATTATTGCCTCTAGGGCATATTTCCTTCAGTCTCCCACTTGCACTAGAGTTAATAATCTAGATTACACAGTAATGATTTTAACACCCATGGAGCCTTGGTGCTGATCATGTTTTGCTCATGGAAGAGGCTTAGTCAACGGGTCTGCTACATTCAGATCCGTATGTATCTTGCAAATCTCTATGTCTCCCACCTGAACTAGATCCCGGATGGAATTGAAGCGTCTCTTGATGTGCTTGGTTCTCTTGTGAAATCTGGATTCCTTTGCCAAGGCAATTGCACCAGTATTGTCACAAAATATTTTCATTGGACCCGATGCACTAGGTATGACACCTAGATCGGATATGAACTCCTTCATCCAGACTCCTTCGTTTGCTGCTTCCCAAGCAGCTATGTATTCCGCTTCACACGTAGATCCCGCCATGACGCTTTGTTTAGAACTGCACCAACTGACAGCTCCACCGTTTAATGTAAACACGTATCCGGTTTGCGATTTAGAATCGTCCGGATCAGTGTCAAAGCTTGCATCAACGTAACCATTTACGATGAGCTCTTTGTCACCTCCATAAACGACAAACATATCCTTAGTCCTTTTCAGGTATTTCAGGATGTTCTTGACCGTTGTCCAGTGATCCACTCCTGGATTACTTTGGTACCTCCCTGCTAGACTTATAGCAAGGCACACATCAGGTCTGGTACACAGCATTGCATACATGATAGAGCCTATGGCTGAAGCATAGGGAACATCTTTCATTTTCTCTCTATCTTCTGCAGTGGTCGGGCATTGAGTCTTACTCAACTTCACACCTTGTAACACAGGCAAGAACCCTTTCTATGCTTGATCCATTTTGAACTTCTTCAAAACTTTGTCAAGGTATGTGCTTTGTGAAAGTCCAATTAAGCGTTTTGATCTATCTCTATGGATCTTAATGCTAATATGTAAGCAGCTTCACCGAGGTCTTTCATTGAAAAACTCTTATTCAAGTATCCCTTTATGCTATCCAGAAATTCTATATCATTTCCAATTAATAATATGTCATCCACATATAATATCAAAAATGCTACAGAGCTCCCACTCACTTTCTTGTAAATACAGGCTTCTCCAAAAGTCTGTATAAAACCAAATGCTTTGATCACACTATCAAAGCGTTTATTCCAACTCCGAGAGGCTTGCACCAGTCCATAAATGGATCACTAGAGCTTGCACACTTTGTTAGCTCCTTTTGGATCGATAAAACCTTCTGGTTGCATCATATACAACTCTTCTTCCAGAAATCCATTCAGAAATGCAGTTTTGACATCCATTTGCCAAATTTCATAATCATAAAATGCGGCAATTGCTAACATGATTCGGACAGACTTAAGCATCGCTACGGGTGAGAAGGTCTCATCGTAGTCAACCCCTTGAACTTGTTGAAAACCTTTTGCAACAAGTCGAGCTTTGTAGACAGTAATATTACTGTCAGCGTAAGTCTTCTTCTTGAAGATCCACTTATTCTCAATTGCTTGCCGATCATCGGGCAAGTCAACCAAAGTCCACACTTTGTTCTCATACATGGATCCCATCTCAGATTTCATGGCTTCAAGCCATTTCACAGAATCTGGGCTCACCATCGCTTCTTCATAGTTCGTAGGTTCATCATGATCTAATAGCATGACTTCCAGAACAGGATTACCGTACCACTCTGGTGCGGATCTTACTCTGTTTGATCTACGAGGTTCAGTAGTAACTTGATCTGAAGTTCTATGATCATCATCATTAACTTCCTCACTAATTGATTTAGGTGTCACAGAAACCGGTTTCTGTGATGTACTACTTTCCAATAAGGGAGTAGGTACAGTTACCTCATCAAGTTCTACTTTCCTCCCACTCACTTCTTTCGAGAGAAACTCCTTCTCTAGAAAGGATCCATTTTTAGCAACGAATGTCTTGCCTTTGGATCTGTGATAGAAGGTATACCCAACAGTCTCCTTTGGGTATCCTATGAAGACACATTTCTCCGATTTGGGTTCGAGCTTATAAGGTTGAAGCTTTTTCACATAAGCATCACAGCCCCAAACTTTAAGAAACGACAACTTTGGTTTCTTACCAAACCATAGTTCATAAGGCGTCGTCTCAACGGATTTTGATGGTGCCCTATTTAACGTGAATGCAGCCGTCTCTAAAGCATAACCCCAAAACGATAGCGGTAAATCTGTAAGAGACATCATAGATCGCACCATATCAAGTAAAGTACGATTACGACGTTCCGACATACCATTACGCTGTGGTGTTCCGGGTGGCGTGAGTTGCGATACTATTCCACATTGTTTCAAATGTACACCAAACTCATAACTCAAATATTCTCCTCCAAGATCAGATCGTAGGAATTTTATTTTCTTGTTACGATGATTTTCAACTTCACTCTGAAATTCTTTGAACTTTTCAAACGTTTCAGACTTGTGTTTCATTAAGTAGATATACCCATATCTGCTTAAGTCATTTGTGAAGGTGAGAAAATAATGATATCCGCCACGAGCCTCAACATTCATCGGACCACATACATCTGTATGTATGATTTCCAACAAATCTGTTGCTCTCTCCATAGTACCGGAGAATGGCGTTTTAGTCATCTTGCCCATGAGGCACGGTTCGCAAGTACCAAGTGATTCATGATCAAGTGGTTCCAAAAGTCCATCAATATGGAGTTTCTTCATGCGCTTTACACCGATATGACCTAAACGGCAGTGCCACAAATAAGTTGCACTATCATTATCAACTCTGCATCTTTTGGCTTCAACATTATGAATATGTGTATCACTACTATCGAGATTCATCAAGAATAGACCACTCTTCAAGGGTGCATGACCATAAAAGATATTATTCATATAAATAGAACAACCATTATTCTCTGATTTAAATGAATAACAGTCTCGCATCAAACAAGATCCAGATATAATGTTCATGCTCAACGCTGGCACCAAATAACAATTATTTAGGTCTAATACTAATCCCGAAGGTAGATATAGAGGTAGCGTGCCGACCGTGATCACATCGACTTTGGAACCATTTCCCACGCGCATCGTCACCTCGTCCTTTGCCAGTGTTCGCTTAATCCGTAGTCCCTGTTTCGAGTTGCAAATATTAGCAACAGAACTAGTATCAAATACCCAGGTGCTACTGCGAGCTCTAGTAAGGTACACATCAATAACATGTATATCACATATACCTTTGTTCACCTTGCCATCCTTCTTATCCGCCAAATACTTGGGGCAGTTCCGCTTCCAGTGACCAGTCTTCTTACAGTAGAAGCACTCAGTTTCAGGCTTAGGTCCAGACTTGGGTTTCTTCTCCTGAGCAGCAACTTGCTTGCTGTTCTTCTTGAAGTTCCCTTTCTTCTTTCCTTTGCCCTTTTTCTCGAAACTAGTGGTATTGTTGACCATCAACACTTGATGCTCCTTCTTGATTTCTACCTCCGCAGCCTTTAGCATTGCGAAGAGCTCGGGAATTGTCTTATCCATCCCTTGCATATTATAGTTCATCACGAAGCTCTTGTAGCTAGGTGTAGTGATTGGTGAATTCTGTCAATGATGCAATCATCTGGAAGATTAACTCCCATTTGAATCAAGTGATTATTATACCCAGACATTTTGAGTATATGCTCACTGACAGAACTGTTCTCCTCCATCTTGCAGCTATAGAACTTATTGGAGACTTCATATCTCTCAATCCGGGAATTTGCTTGAAATATTAACTTCAACTCCTGGAACATCTCATATGCTCCATGACGTTCAAAACGTCGTTGAAGTCCCGATTCTAAGCCGTAAAGCATGGCACACTGAACTATCGAGTAGTCATCAGCTTTGCTCTGCCAGAAGTTCATAACATCTGGTGTTGCTCCAGCAGCAGGCCTGGCACCCAGCGGTGCTTCTAGGACGTAATTCTTCTATGCAGCAATGAGGATAATCCTCAAGTTACGGACCCAGTCCGTGTAATTGCTACCATCATCTTTCAACTTTGCTTTCTCAAGGAACGCACTAAAATTCAACGGAACAACAGCACGGGCCATCTATCTACAATCAAACATAAACAAGCAAGATACTATCAGGTACTAAGTTCATGATAAATTTAGGTTCAATTACTTAAGAACTCCCACTTAGATAGACATCCCTCTAATCATCTAAGTGATCACATGATCCAAATCAACTAAACCATAACCGATCATCACGTGAAATGGAGTAGTTTTCAATGGTGAACATCGCTATGTTGATCATATCTACTATATGATTCACGCTCGACCTTTCGGTCTCAGTGTTCCGAGGCCATATCTGCATATGCTAGGCTCGTCAAGTTTAACCTGAGTATTCTGCGTGTGCAAAACTGGCTTGCACCCGTTGTAGATGGACGTAGAGCTTATCACACCCGATCATCACGTGGTGTCTGGGCACGACGAACTTTGGCAACGGTGCATACTCAAGGAGAACACTTTTTATCTTGAAATTTAGTGAGAGATCATCTTATAATGCTACCGTCACTCAAAGCAAGATAAGATGCATAAAAGATAAACATCGCATGCAATCAATATAAGTGATATGATATGGCCATCATCATCTTGTGCTTGTGATCTCCATCTCCGAAGCACCGTCATGATCACCATCGTCACCGGCGCGACACCTTGATCTCCATCGTAGCATCGTTGTCGTCTCGCTAATCTTATGCTTCTACGACTATCGCTACCGCTTAGTGATAAAGTAAAGCATTACAGGGCGATTGCATTGCATACAATAAAGCGACAACCATATGGCTCCTGCCAGTTGCCGATAACTTGGTTACAAAACATGATCATCTCATACAATAAAATTTAGCATCATGCCTTGACCATATCACATCACAACATGCCCTGCAAAAACAAGTTAGACGTCCTCTACTTTGTTGTTGCAAGTTTTACGTGGCTGCTACGGGCTTAAGCAAGAACCAATCTTACCTATGCATCAAAACCACAACGATAGTTTGTCAAGTTGGTGCTGTTTTAACCTTCGCAAGGACCGGGCGTAGCCACACTCGGTTCAACTAAAGTTGGAGAAACTGACACCCACCAGCCACCTGTGTGCAAAGCACGGTGGTAGAACCAGTCTCGCGTAAGCGTACGCGTAATGTCGGTCCGGGCCGCTTCATCCAACAATACCGCCGAACCAAAGTATGACATGCTGGTAAGCAGTATGACTTATATCTCCCACAACTCACTTGTGTTCTACTCGTGCATATAACATCAAACCATAAAACCTAGGCTCGGATGCCACTGTTGGGGAACGTAGTAATTTCAAAAAAATTCCTACGCACACGCAAGATCATGGTGATGCATAGCAACGAGAGGGGAGAGTGTTGTCTACGTACCCTCGTAGACCGAAGCAGAAGCGTTAACGCAACGTAGAGGAAGTAGTCGTACGTCTTCCCGGTCCAACCGATCCAAGCACCGTTACTCCGGCACCTCCGAGTTCTTGGCACACGTTCAGCTCGATGACGCACCCCGGGCTCCGATCCAGCAAAGCTTCGGGGAGGAGTTCCGTCAGCACGACGGCGTGGTGACGATCTTGATATTCAATCGTCGCAGGGCTTCGCCTAAGCACCGCTACAATATGACCGAGGTGGAATATGGTGGAGGGGGGCACCGCACACGGCTAAGGAACGATCACGAAGATCAACTTCTGTGTCCTAGGGTGCCCCCTTGCCCCCGTATATAAAGGAGCCAAGGGGAGGGGGCGGCCGACCAAGGAGGGCGCGCCAAGGGGGAGTCCTACTCCCACCGGGAGTAGGACTCCCTTCTTTCCTAGTTGGAGAAGGAGAAGTGGGAAAGAGGAAGAAGAGGGAAAGGAAAGGGGGGGCGCCGCCCCCCTCTCCTTGTCCTATTCGGACTAGGGAGGGGAGGGGCGCGCGGACACCTCTTGCCTCCTTTCCTCTTCTCCCTTAGGGCCCATGTAGGCCCAATAACCCCCGGGGGGTTCCGGTAACCCCTCGGTACTCCGGTAAAATCCCGATTTTACCCGGAACGATTCCGATATCCAAATATAGGCTTCCAATATATCGATCTTTATGTCTCGACCATTTCGAGACTCCTCATCATGTCCATGATCACATCCGGGACTCCGAACAACCTTCGGTACACCAAAATACATAAACTCATATTGAAACTATCATCGTAACGTTAAGCGTGCGGACCCTACGGTTCGAGAACAATGTAGACATGACCAAGACACGTCTCCGGTCAATAACCAATAGCGGAACCTGGATGTTCATATTGGTTCCTACATATTCTACGAAGATCTTTATCGGTCAGACCGCATAACAACATACGTTGTTCCCTTTTTCATCGGTATGTTACTTGCCCGAGATTCGATCGTCGGTATCTCAATACCTAGTTCAATCTCGTTACCGGCAAGTCTCTTTACTCATTCCGTAATACATCATCTCACAACTAACTCATTAGTTGCAATGCTTGCAAGACTTATGTGATGTGCATTACCGAGAGGGCCCAGAGATACCTCTCCGACAATCAGAGTGACAAATCCTAATCTCGAAATACGCCAACCCAACATGTACCTTTGGAGACACCTGTAGAGCACCTTTATAATCACCCAGTTACGTTGTGACGTTTGGTAGCACACAAAGTGTTCCTTCGGCAAACGGGAGTTGCATAATCTCATAGCCATAGGAACATGTATAAGTCATGAAGAAAGCAATAGCAACATACTAAACGATCGGGTGCTAAGCTAATGGAATGGGTCATGTCAATCAGATCATTCACCTAATGATGTGATCCCGTTGATCAAATAACAACTCTTTGTCCATGGTTAGGAAACATAACCATCTTTGATTAACGAGCTAGTCAAGTAGAGGCATACTAGTGACACTTTGTTTGTCTATGTATTCACACATGTATTATGTTTCCGGTTAATACAATTCTAGCATGAATAATAAACATTTATCATGATATAAGGAAATAAATAATAACTTTATTATTGCCTCTAGGGCATATTTCCTTCAATCACAACATGATAAAGCATAGTTTGGATCACAACATCAATCCCATGCTGCACCAGAAGCAGTCAGGTAGTCCTTTATCTTCTGGGTTGGCTTTCTGACTCTCTGGGAACCACTGTTTGGTCTTGGAGGCAAGAAAGCTGCCCTTGCTCCCTTTGCAGCAGTTGAAGCTCTAGTTTGTGGAGCCTTACCCTTTGCAGAAGCAGTAGCAGTTCTTGTTGATGGTGTAGTGGTAGTAGATGGAGTCCTCCTTGCTGGTGTTGTTGCAGTGGCAGTAGAAGCAGTCCTCCTTTCTGGTGCTGGTGCAGTGGCAGTAGAAGCAGTCCTCCTTGCTGGTGCTGGTGCAGTGGCAGTAGAAGCAGTCCTCCTTGCTGGTGCTGGTGTAGTGGCAGTAGATGCAGCCCTTCTTGCTGGTGCAGCAGAGGAGGCAGCAGTAGAAGCATCAGGTGGGTAAGAAGAGCTGCTTGGCTGCAAAAAGAACACAAGTAATTCAGCATTTTTGTTACAAGCATAGAGAACACAAGTAAGTTAGCATGTTTTGCATTGTTTGTACCTCATGTATGTTCTTTCTCATGGCTAGTGCAGGCTTCAAAGGAACATGGCAGTTTGTGTACCTATGGCCAACTTTGCTGCAATTGGAACAAGTGATTGAGGCCATCCTTGAAGTGTCCTTTGGAGCTGGCTTCTCATGTCTGCCATTTCTTCTCTTAGTTTGTGCTCTACCTTTGTGTTCTTTGAAGACTGGAGGGTCAATGTCCCTACTGTCTGTCTTTGGCCACATGTCAGGGCCAGGTACTGGATAGATTATGGGACTGTATGCAGCCTTGTACATTAGTTTTTTTGAAAAATCATGAACAAAGTCCTCTGGCTGTAGCTTAGCTTTGTGAATGGCAGAGACAACATGATGGCAAGGCACTGTTGTCATATCCCACTTCCTACACCCACAAATCTTTTTCTGCAGGTTAACAGCATATGTTTTCTCTGCACTTGTCACTTGGTAAAGATGTGGTCCAGCAATCAAGGATTGGCAGTTCCTAGACCACTTCTTTGCTTCTTCTAGTTTCTCTGCATATGTAGGACAAATCTCCCATTTGACAGTATCAACTTTTGTTCTATTTGCATTGAATTTGACCATCAACTTTGTCCTAATTCCATCAATCATGATCCTTATTGGCTTAGCCCTAACATCTAGGACCCACCTATTGAAAACCTCACTTAGATTGTTAACAACTAAGTCAGTCTTGCAGTTCACATCCATGGCATGTCTGGCCCAAGTGTGTTTGGGTATTTTGCTAAGCCACACCCAAGCTGCTTCACACTCTGACTGTAACTCATCCATTGCAACTTGAAAACCATGTTCAGTATATGAGTAACTTGCTGCATCCATGTATTTTTTTTTAATTCTGGCCCTCTAAACCCAGCAATCTGAAAGTTCTGCTAGATATGCCTAAGGCAAAACCTTTGTGGGCAATTGGGGAAGACTCTATTTATGGCTTTCAAAAGACCCTGTATGAAACAAGTACAACTAAGTGACTACAACTACATGAAAGTAACTACAACTACATGAAAGTAACTACAACCACATGAAAGTAACTAAATATATTACCTTTTGCCTATCTGAAATGATTGTGTACTGTCCAAACTGGCCAGATTGCCCACCTATTGCCTCCCTCAGCTGGTATAGAAACCAGGTCCAGGAATTAGTGTCCTCCTTGTCTACAATTCCAAAAGCAATGGGAAAAATGTTGTTGTTCCCATCTCTTCCAGTAACAGCTAGGATTTGTTGACCAGTAGTGAGCTTTATGAAGCATCCATCCAAACCTACAAGTTAAGCACAAATGATTAGTACTTCAAAGAACATACAAGTGGCATAAAGAACAATACAAGGCAATTACCTATGAATGGTCTGCAGCCATTGAGGAACCCTTCTTTGCATCCATTCAGGCAGATGAAAAGTCCATGAAACCTAGGGTTCTTGCTAGGATGCTCCCTAATATGTTTTGTTGTCACAATACATCTAGAACCTGGATTGGTGTCTAGGACAGCCTCTAAATAATCCCTAATCCTGGTGTATTGGGCCTTTTGATCTCCTAAAACAACATTCTTTGCTGCCTTCCTAGCCCTGTAGGCCATGTGGGTTAAAATATCCACTCCATACTTGCTCTTTGCAGTGTTAATTATTGTTGTTATTGTTGTGTTAGGGTCATTCCTCACTGCCTCCTCACAATGTTTTGCAACCCACTTGGCAGTGACTTTGGTGCTCTCTAACACAGAAGGGCATGTGTGCACCAAATACAGCTTTCTAATGGTAAATTTCTTCTCATTTGCAATCTGAGAAGCTGCTATATAAAAAGGGCATTGCTCATCTATGCATTGTGCTATAACCCTGTCACTGCAGTTTCTGTGGTACTCATAGTTCATGTTCTGTGATATGTGCAGGGTTTGGAGTGCAGTTCTGAACTGGTACACATCAATGAAGCAAAGATGCTTCACAAATTGGTCTTGTGGGTCAGCTCTGTCCTCAGCATACCATAACCTTGGCTTCCTTTTCTTTGCTCTGCTCTTCCTACCATTGGGCAACACATAAGCCATTGCCTCAGCACCATCATCATCTTCCAAACCCAGGTCTAATGGTTTTTTGTCCTCATCATCTGATGGTATCCAATCATCCTCAAACATTTGCTCTACACTTCCATGTGATCTGCTAGTTGGCCCTTTTCTGTCTCTCTTGGCCTTATTCTTCTTCTGAATATGTTGACCACTCTCTTGCTCCTCTTCATTGTGTTGCTCCCCTTGCACCACTTCCTCCACTTCCTCCAATTCCTCCTCCTCTTGATCATCATCATCCTCTTCTTCACCTGATGGCTCATACAGTTCCTCCTCCTCATCTGTATCCCACATCTCCTCAACATCTGTGTCCCCTTCATAATGCAGTAATGGATCATCCCTCTGTTTTTTCATTTCCTCAAGCCTAGCATGGATATCCCCATATTCTGACAAATTATCATCATCACTATCATCTTCATTTTCCATAACTGCAACTTTCCTTTTCAAATGAGTGGCCTTCTCTTTTTCTTTCTCATTCTTCCTAAACATTGCAATTTCCTTTCTCCTTCTCTCCTCCATAACTTTTTCTATTTGCAATTGCTCCTCTGAATTGTTTGCGCTCTGCTGTGTTTGAAACTGTATTGGTCTTGGTTCTTCTACTGGTACTACTGCTGCTGTGTTTGAAACTGAACTAGGATGTGCATTGAACAACACTCCTTCTTCATCTACCTGATACAGTTGGGGCTCTCCAATTTCCTGTAGAGGTATCTGCTGCTCAATAACATTAGCACTGCAATTTATATGTGCAGGTTTGGGGGAACTGGCCCTGACAACTGTCACATTGAAAATCTTCTGCTTCTGCTGTACTATGTGGTCTAGAATTTCCTCCAGCATGTCATCATCCACTATTTCTTGCATTCCTTCTATCCCTATGCCAGGATCCTTCACATAGTACATGTAATCCCTCACCCCATATCCTTCAGTCTCTATCAGTGCAACTAGATTGTAAAAAGTGATGTTTGACAACATCATAGTTCTCTCAAGATTATCTCTGTCATGAAAATGCATCCTCAATTCCCAAACCTCATCATCCAGACTGCAAATTTATAAAGAAAGATAGTGTTGTATAAGTGTTCAATTATAACACTTATGAAAAAGCAGGGCAACATCAATACATAGCTTTGGGTTGCTTAAGTAACCAATGTAGTACAAAGCAAAAAAACTGCAATAACCCTAGCTTTGGTTAATTAAGATCTACTGCAATACAGATCAACACATCAAATAATTCCAACTATATAACCATAGCTTATTTCAACTAAATAAGACACACAGAACAGCTAATTTAAACAGAATCAGTTAATTTCAGAAAGAAATCATCGCAATAACAATCATAGGGCCAACAATATGCAATGGAGATGGGGAAGGGGATATCACTACACACTAGCCCTAGCCCTAGCCCTAGAAACGGATCAGATAAGTTCACAGAATAATGGATAAGGGAAGGGGATCTCACTATACACCGCCGAAGGATGAGGCGATGTGGTGGCTTCCATTGGGATTCGCCTTCACCGCCGCGGTGAAAGATCTAGCCGCCGCGTATTCCACCGAATACTGCACCTCTGCATCTCGCGTCGCCTTGCTAGGGTTCGAGCTCCCGCAGAGCTCGCCGCCTGGGTCGGGATCGGCGTCGCCTGCGCCACTGCCGGGAGGACCGCCGCCGCCAACACCACCTGCTTTCGCCGGAGTAGCCATCTGCCTACGCGACGAGAGGAGGGGAGAGAGCGACAGGAGAGTGGGGAAGAAGACAGATGCGAGGAGGGAGAGAGCGGCGGCACCAGAAGAGGGGGAGAAACGAACGGATGGGGGATGGAGGCATACGGCGCCGTCAAACGCCGTCTAACGGCTGTCGGGACGGCCGATGGTGTCACGTACGCAAAAAAAGGGCCCCACCTGTTATAAACAAGCTTAACTGACCCCGATCCGCCGATCAGTGCTTTCTGCAAAAAAATTACGGAAGAGATGGTGTTTTCTACAAAAAAAATATATTATAGTGGTTTTCGCAAATCTTGCGTTCAAAATGATGGTTTTGTGCAATTTACTCCCATAATACAAAATGAGAAATAAAATCCTACCAGTGTCTTGCAAGGCATGCAAAGCAACCGGGTAGAAAAGAGAGGACATTCAGTGAGTTCCAGTCTCAATCGCCTGAACTGAAGTCCAAATGCAAAGCCGGTTTTACGCGTCCGCCTCCGCGCTGCTGTCCCGTCACCGCACGCCCTGGTTTCCACCACTACGCCCGTTGTTGTCGATCCAGATCCCGATCCAAAAAAGGTGGAAGAATCGCATCGGTTCATTAACCAGATGGCACGTTTCTCTTCTCTTCACTTGTCTTGCGTAAACGTCTCGAGATGAGATGGCAGTACCCATCATCGACCCATCGTTAGTCCAGAAGGATCGCGGATAGATAATGGGCGGCTCGGACTGGCGTGAAGCAAGCAACAACACAATAGTTCTTGACTTACTAGTGCCATAATATTCCAGTGTGGCCTGGTCGCCATTTCAAAGTTCAAATCAAAGTAACTCACCGCGTCACTACCGACGTCGTACTTTCTCCGTCTGAAAATATTTGTCATCAAAATGAATAAAAGAGAATGTATCTAGACGAATTCGGACGGAGGGAGTACGTACGTACTAGCGGTGCTGGTCAATTTACTACTCCCTCCATTCCAAAATATAGTGTGCTCGCGCTTCCCGATGTCCAACTTTGACCGTAAATTTAACCAACGAGACCAACTGCGGCGGGAGAAAAAATTATATAATTAAAACTTCTTTCGAATACGAATTCACTGATATAATTTTTGCTCCCGCCGCAATCGATTTTGATAATTAAATTTACGGTTAAAGTTGAAGCACGTGGATAGAGAAAACACTACATTGTGGAATGAAGGGAGTACTGGCTCGGAGACGGCGGCCCGATCAGCCGGCTGCGCCGGAACGCGCGGCGGTGACTATTCTATAGCGTGCACTGCTTCAGAGTCTCGTAGATCTGCACAGCCCACGTGTGCGGTGCGTACAGCTAGCTAGCATTCAGCACATGCAGTGTCGAGCAAGACCTTGAGCGTGGCCTTCATTTTTCTTTGTTGGTGATAAAACGGAACCGCCGCCGGCCGGTGATCGCCGGAGACGAAGTGGGAGAGGTGGAGATGGACACAGGAAGTTTTGCCGGGCGCTCGAACACCCGCCGCCGCAGGTACGACGCTGTTTTCTTTCCTGAGCACGAACTCAAAAAAAAAAAAAAAACCATCCAGCGATACACAGAGGCCAGCGAGACTTTTGCTTGGCTTCTAGTGTACCGAAACTGAATGATGTGTGCAGTTTCAGGGTGGCTGATGCAAGCAGGCTTGGCCGTTTGGCTACCTGAATTCAAGATATGAAATATGCTAGTGCATGATGCCGAGTGTTCCAGGAAGCTGTCATGCATCTTCAGAGAGATATCATGTGTGGCTTCCTGCATTTCTTATTTCCCGCCGACTATCCTCATACCTGGTCTAATCTTCTTCAAAAGAAATGCATTGTTATGTACATCTTGACTATACCGACCTCACATTGCCATCTATCGACCGACTATCCTATCACCACCTCTAGATTCTTTTTCTCTCTTAGCGTTGTATATTTATTTATTTATTTATGAGATCTGTTTGACTGTTTCTTCAGCTGTCTAGGATCCTGACACTCTCAACGCTCCTGCAGCACTTAACAAGGACGATTTAATCAAAACGTGCCGTACAAATGGCAGGTACAGTGGCACTCCACATTGTGTTAAGCACAGCTATGTGAAAATTCAAAAAGTTGAGCCACATGTTAGATCACAGATGTCACCGGGGCGAAATGAACCGCCGAACTCATCATCGCAAGTGGCGGCAGCACAAGCCACCATCTGAAAGAAAGAACCCTTGCCGGGACATCGTGTCCCATCTGAAATGCCACCACTTCAGCGATTGCCGCAAATCAGAATCATTATCACAGGGGTGTTCAAAAGAAAGAATCATTACGGGACAGCACTGACATTTGACAAGATGAGTGGCAAATGGGAGCGACGAAAAGCAGAAGGCGAGAGGACAAACGCATGACAAGATCATCGTGTCGCCTCCTTCGACCACCACGTCGCCGGCCGGCCGGCGAGGATTCTGGTGTCGCCGGTTGGTTCTTGCACTGCCTCGCACACGCACGAGCTAGCCAGCTTCCCCAATCTTCTGGTAGCAGGTTTAGCCTTGCTAGTGGTGGTAGTGTGCTGGGAACATTGTGGTGGTGTAGTTTCTCAATGAAAATCGAGGGAAAACTCCTTTTCCTCAAGAAAGAAAAAGGCCAGCTTCGTCAAAAGCTATCGATGAAAGGCGGGCAATTGATTTTGTTCTTGCTTTGAACCGAGAAAGCAGCTGAGCTAGCTCGCAACCTCCAATAGTTACCCGATCCAGAAAGAAAGGCCGGGAGTTGTTCTTTACGAGTGTGGCTTTAGATCGCCCTCCTTTCTTGTAGCAGCAGATCAATCATGCTTAGGAGTCACTTTGAAAATGAAAAATAACTAGTTTGAGTTAAGATAAGTGGAGTAGCTTTAGTTGCTATATTTTCCACAGGACGTGCGCCAAACCCTATGCATTCTTTTCTAAATTTCTACAGCGGAAGGAAGAAACAAAGGAAGGGAAAGCTGAACGCATGGCCATAGAGGCCTGACGTGTCCAATCATTTGGTTAGGACAGACAAAGTGTGTTGGGATCATGATGCAATGGTGGTAGGTAAAGGCCTAGAGAAAAACTAATCAACTGTTTCGGCACTAGGAGCAGTACCACGTATGATTTGGGAAAGGACAGAAAGTTTTGCTCCGTCAGGCAGGCCGTGCATGCATGATTCGTTCCTAACAACATGTTCCCTTCTCTCGGCTTAGCACGATTGATGCATGCCACAGGTGCTGTCAACTGATCATCTACCGATGAAACCTGGGCATGATTCCATCAAGATTTCTCAGCAGTTTCATAATTTGAGTTTACATACAGTGCGTGCTTGTGGTTGTGTTCCTTTGTACATTCGCACTTGTGTCATGTCAAGAGATATTCTTTCCGGATACTTTAGGCGCCTTTTGAGCTGATCGCTAAGGCACACGGCCATCCACAACTTTGGCCCATGCGTGTAATCCATATCCAATATCTATAGGAGTATCAAGCCACTTTTAGACCAGTAACATCGCGTAGATACACACACATACACAGGAGTAGATAACTACTCGGGCCATCTCTCTTCACCCAATCATAGGCTCGCTTTCCTCAGCCGAATAATAATAATGCACTGCCCAAGTCACGCGCAACTGAGAGCTATAACTACTAACAGTATCTTGAACATATTATTTGCACTCCTCTATGTAAAACATATACTACTTCCACTTGCATGTAGTACAGGCCAGGGGCCGGCCATGTTATGTTATTTTCGCCCGTGTTCTTGCGTGTGCTAGCTACAACGGAGTAGTAGTATAATTTTTGTAGGGCGTGATGTGTCGAGCGCGCGCTTATTACGGCCGAACACGCTTTGGATCACGTTTGCCGACGGCGCTGTGTTTATTTCTGCACGTTCGATCGACATATCTCTATCCCACGGATTCTTTTATCTGTCGATCTTGGAGGCGTCGCTTTTGAGCGTGACCGCCACTCCACTCGAGCTGCATGAGTGCGATCACACCGTGTCGCTTTGCATTCTTGCGGTACACGCACGCGTGGCTCTTGACGTATCGGCCGCCTCCATGAAGCCCGTCTCTCATCTCTGCGTGCGTGGATAATTGCTTCCACGAACTGCTCGGGATAGGCTCGACAAGTTAAGCAGCGCATGGGAGATATGTAATTAGATCATGCGAACTTGTCGTTTCTTTCTGATAAAAAGTTGGGATATGATGCTCGATCTGCGTGTGTTGACGGGACGGGCTTGATTTGGGTTTGGCGTACACATTGCTTTGCGAGAAACTCATGAATTGATCGCGAGCACTGTTGCAGTACAGAAGTGGCAGCGCCAGTGGCAAATAGCAAATGGACTTTGCCATGTGGAAAAGGCCGAAAGAGAGATGGTTTGTGGCAAAACCACTAGCACTAGGGTTTCAATCTCAGTGAGTTGGAAAGCAGCTCGGTCGACCAAGCGTCCAAACCAACAATTGAATAATGCACACAAATTGGTTACGTACTTTCACATCTTGATTATTGATTCTAAACAGATTACTTGTTTCAATATGTTGGTTTTTTTATATAACTTGCCACATATGCCATGTGGTAACAGATAACTCGTTGAGATGTTAACCAAACGTGGGATAAAAAAGAACCCTAAAATATCTACTTCGTCTGTCCTATTTGTGTGAAATTCGCGTATGTACAGATACTAATTATAATTGTATTAAAACTAATTTTAAATATATATTGTTATATGGCACATGACTTATTTTATATTTGTCAAATTGTTGATCAAGGGGGAACCAACAAGTGGTTCGATGGTTAAGAAGGCGGTGTTCTTCTCAACCCATTAATACCTTAAGTTTTGATGTTTTGATGTCTCATTACTGTGATTAATCCTTTCAATGGGAGACGACATTCTCGTCGACAGTGAGGCATCTATAGTGTCTTTCATTAATTTTGAAGTTGCGTGATCCAGTAATTAAGAAGGAGTTTAGAGTTGCTTTTACAAACAAAAGCGAAAGCAAAATACAAAATCTCTATTCTCACAGCATGATGTTTCCTAAGTGCTTCGCGCTGGCGGTGAACCAAAGCCTAGCGTTATTCTTGATGTTGGAGAGGATGATGGACGGGGCCGTGGATTTATGTTGGAAGACCCTTAGGGTTTCGCTCATATCAAATTGTCCAACAAGTAAGCATGATGACCGACGACTGATGAGTCTATGTACCTAAGGTAGGGTCATAGGCCTGACCTAGACACGTTCCCCTAGGACATCACACTAAAGCCAGAATCATTCAAAGGGTACCATCATCCACTCGACCAGAGACGTTCCACTCGGAAGAATCAATGTCACTCGACCGTCCCAGAAGCCACTCGACGAGCAGAAGATCTAAAGCCACTCTGCACGAACAACGGACGAGCATTTACTTATAGGCTTAATTGTCATTTATAGCACTTAATTGCTAGCGTTACCAGTAACATTCCACTCTTAATGTACATTGAACCCTGTGTAACGGAGGGGAGCAGGGGTCCTGGCGCACTCTATATAAGCCACCCCCCTCCTCTAGGACAGGGGTTCGCATCTTTTGTAAACTCACACACACATATAATCCAGTCGACCGCCTCAAGGCACCGAGACGTAGGGATGTTACTTCTTCCGAGAAGGGTCTGAACTCGTAAAACTCGTGTGTACAACTACTCCATAGCTGGGATCTTGCCTCCTCATACCTACCCCTCATTCTACTGTCAGTGTTAGATCCACGACAGTTGGCGCCCACCTTGGGGCAGGTGTCTTAGCAGTTTATTGGAGAAGTTGCGATTCTTCCGATTCCCATCATCACGGTTTCCGGCAGAGGATTGGCTGAAGGCCGCGAGATCCGTCTCGGCGCGCTCGTCTTCATCGCTGACGACTCCGCTTGGCTCCACGAGGCTCCACTCGACGTCGAGGCGCTCCCCGTCCGCGGGGCGACGCACTTCCGCGCATGCGTTCGCGGCGTCCTTCTTCGACAACCGTCGAGTCCGTATCAGTCGGCTCCTACGGCAACCTCCCTCACCGTTGTTCGCCGACGACAGCGATCCGGTCGGTCGCGGCTTCAGCGGTGGGTGAGGCACGCGGTGGCCCGCCAATCGGCCACCCCACAAATCGCGGCGATCGAGCCCGATGAAACTCTCTACGGCCTGTTCGATCTGTCGACTGGCTCCGTCGAGACTGCGGGCAAGTGCGACAGTAGCGACCCCGCGGCGGAAGTCTTGATGGTCAATGGACCACGCAGTCCTCCTGGCTTCACCCGTGAAGGCGGTGGCGATGGCGGCGGTGATCCATTGCGTGTTCACGAGGAGTACCTCCCCGAACCCCTCTCTTCGCAGCGAAGGGAAGATCTTCGCCACTGTAATATGGATGCACTTCACACTCCTATCGTTGGAGAAACCCCTGAGGCCCAGGCCTTGGAGGAGGCGCGCCCGGCCAACTTGGCTGAGCGAACTCGACTGGAGAACCTCCAGCGCGCACTCGATGAGCGTGCTCGACAGCGGATTCCCGAGTCCAGTCGACGACAACTTTTTCCGCCTCCGACTCAGGTATACCGAACTCCCATTCAGAATCTCACAGCTGCAGCTCAAATAGCAGAGTCAATTCAACCTTTCCAGTCAGAAGCTGGCCGAGGTTTGATGCAGATCCGGGCTTTACTCCGGGTAGCAGGGGAGCAGAATACAGCAGCATCTCAGTCGCGGAATAGGATTCATAGCAGGTCTGTGGTGGCGGGTACTGTCCAATCTGCCCATAGCCCGAGATCGCCTCCGCGGCGTGAGGGACGTGGGTACCAGCAAGATCAGTACAAGAACCGTGAGCAGTATGATCATCGACTCAACCATGATAACCGTCGTCGAGTGCCCACGCCTCCTCCGATGAGTGGGTCATATGTGCCTCGGCGGCAAGATGATAGGCGCCCCTAGAGCGGCGAACGAAGAACTCCAGTCAACCCCAGAGAGCCAGGTTTTGATGCAAGGTCTATCCTCGTTCAAGGTCTAGTTGATAGGAATAGAGCTCACAGAGAAGGCCACGATAAAGATCATCCGACTGGAAGCAGGGTGCACGTTTCAGGACCCGAGTGTTTCAGCAGAGCCATCAGAGCAGCAGTGATTCCTCCCAACTTCAGGTTGGCGACTGGAGTCAGCAAGTTCACCGGCGAATCCAAGCCAGACACTTGGCTTGAGGATTACCGAGTGGCTGTGCAGATTGGTGGTGGCAATGATGATGTGGCCATGAAGCACCTCCCCTTGATGTTGGAGGGCTCTGCCAGAGCGTGGTTGGATCAGTTGGCTCCTGGCAGCATATATAGTTGGGAGGAACTTGCTCGAGTGTTTGTTAGGACCTTTGAAGGCACATGCAAAAGGCCGGCATGGTTGACAGAATTGCAGTGTTGTGTCCAGAAACCGAATGAAACTTTAAGAGATTATATCCAGAGATGGATCACGTTGCACCATACAGTGGAGAATGTGTCAGATCACGAAGCAATTTGTGCCTTCAAGGAAGGCGTTAAGTATCGGGAGTTGAATCTGAAATTCGGTCGGACGGGAGATATGACTCTGACTCGGATGATGGAGATTGCCACGAAATATGCCAATGGTGAAGAGGAAGACCGACTCCGGAGTGGCAAACACAAAAAAGTCGCCTTCATCCGCTTCATCATTATGCCAGCCTGACGGATAGCCTCTGCAGCGGCGTCTGACTGGCTTTCCAGAACATGATAGGTGGTGAAGAAGGGGACAGACGGTCCAGATGCAGCAACTTGGAGCTCCGAGGCATGAGGTTGGATGACTGAAGAAAACACTGGTACAGTCGACGGTGCGGGACGTTCACTCGACACTGGGACATCAAAAGTTACAGAGGCTCTACCTGCATCTTCAGGCTGTTAGACTGTTGGTGTCGCCAGTTCCGACTGGGATATCTTGCCAGCTGCTGCTTTCTTGCTCCTTCTGGGCCTCGGTATCACGTCTTCATCATCATCCGGAAGCTCGATAACATTGAGTGGGGCTGCAAAGAAATCAGTCGACCCCAAGTGAATCACCAGAATTTAATCGACCAAATAATCAAGAACAAGATCACGAGAATTGTACCTAGGTTGGAGGTAACCGCATCTTCCATCTCCTTGTCTCGGTACTGGTGGTGGAAGTTCCAAAAGTGGCAGCACTGCAAATATCAACATTCAGTCGGTTACGTTCTGTTACCCAAGTCAACCAAAGGATCAGGACAGATTGTTACCCAGAGACAGTGGGAATGACCACTTTGATTTTGGGCAAAGCCTTCATTGGTTTGGAAGATGTGGCCTTTGGTGGTTTCAGCACTGGAGGCGGCGCAATCTTGGGCTGCTTCGGTGCCTTCTCAGTCGACACTGGAGAAGACGTCCGAGGGCGCTTTGAAGACTGCCCAGTTGGTGCGGCCACCAGGTCGGTGGTGCTTGCCGGGTCGTGAGCATGCTTGGACCTTCTTTCTCTGCGAGGAGGCGAGTTTACCTCTTCTTCATCACTCGGGTCGTCGCTCTTCTCGTCCTCCTCTGCATCCGAGTGCCACTCGCCACTCTCGCCTCCGCTCGCCTCTCCCTCGAGATCTTGCTCCTGCACTCCATTAGGCATTGAGTACATATCAACAAGAGCCTGAAAGACAACGAACAAAAGAAAGACAGTCGGCCGTCAACAAGATGTTACATGGTAAATCGAGAAGACACTCGACAATGCAGAATCGTACTTGTTCCGGCTGGCGCAAATGGTCGAATGGAACCACCCTCCTGGACCCCCGGGGGTTATCCTTGTTGCCAGTAATGCCTCTCAGCCACTGCTCCACCGTGTCCTCACTGACATCCTCCGGGTGGATCCGAGTGGAATCCTCGAGTCCCGAGTACATCCACATCGGATGGTCACGAGCTTGGGGTGGTTGGATACGTCGACTGAAGAAGACCTCCAGCAGGTCCATACCGGTCACTCCGTCGCAGACGAGTTGGACAACCCGCTCGACCAACACCTTCACCTGCACCTTCTCCTCTGGGATCACTCTCAAGGTGGAGGACTTCTCCACTCGAGCCATGGAAAAGGGAGGAAGTCCAGTCGACTGACCCGGAGTCGGCTGGTCCTTGCAGTAGAACCAGGTCGACTGCCAACCCCGGACCGACTCGGGAAGGATCATGGTTGGGAAAGTGCTTTTGTTCCTCATCTGAATTCCAAGACCCCCGCACATCTGTATCACGTGCGTCCTCTCGTCACTCGGGTTGGCCTTCTTGACCGTCTGAGAACGACACGTGAATATGTGCTTGAAGAGGCCCTAGTGTGGTCGACAACCCAAGAAGTTCTCGCACATGGACACGAAAGCGGCAAGGTACACGATGGTGTTTGGAGAAAACTGGTGGAGTTGAGCCCCAAAGAAGTTCAAGAAACCGTGAAAGAGAGGATGGGGAGGCAAAGAAAACCCGCGGTCGACGTGAGTGGCAAGGAGAACGCACGCACCCTCCTACGACTGTGGCTCGGTCTCGTTCCCCAGGAGCCGCGCCGATCCATGGGGGATCAGTCCCCCCTCAACCAAGTCATCGATATCATCTTGGCTGATTGTCGAGCGGAGCCAGTCGCCCTGGATCCAGCCAGGCGGCAGGCCGGACCTCGACGAAGACCCGCCCCGGCTGGTCCTCTTCCCTTTCGCCTTCGCCATCGCCTTCTTCGCACGCTCCAACGCCGCCGTCTTCTCCTTCCCCATGGCAGCGGATCGAGTTCAAGCGGGGCGACGACGCCTAGAGCAGAGGCAGATGCGGTGGAGAAAACAGAGGAGGAAGGGAAACAATGAGAACGCACTGTGCGAAAACCCCCGTCCAACGCCTTATATGAGGGCATTTCCGAGTGGCTGACTCGTTGGCCCAGGCGATCCGATCAAATCCCGCAACAGTCGCGCGCGCGATACGTGGCGAAATAGGTGGCGCGGAGATCGAGGCAGCCTGCCTAATCCGTCTCGATTACTGCGGCCTCCCCCGTCCGGCGCGCTTCCCAAAATTTGAATCCCGTGAAATCCGCAGACAGCAGAGCAACCCGTCAGACGAAAGATTTTTCCCATATCAACATTCGAAGCTCAACAATAAAAGTTCACTCGACGAAACCAAGAATGGATCAAGGCGACTGAACAAGCAGTTGAGGTCATCATGAATGTTCATTCGACCTCTGGACAAGACATTTCCGAAGCGCAAAAGCTGAATCAGAGAGGTTATCAACTCCTTCTCCACTCGAACCCTGAACCATTCGGGGGCTAATGATGAGTCTATGTACCTAGGGTAGGGTCATAGGCCTGACCTAGACACCTTCCCCCAGGACATCACCCTAAAGTCAGAATCATTCAAAGGGTACCATCATCCACTCGACCAAAGACGTTCCACTCGGAAGAATCAATGTCACTCGACCGTCGCAGAAGCCACTCGACGAGCAGAAGATCTAAAGCCACTCTGCACGAACAACGGTCGAGCATTTACTTATAGGCTTAATTGTCATTTATAGCACTTAATTGCTAGCGTTACCAGTAACGTTCCACTCTTAATATACATTGAACCCTGTGTAACGGAGAGGAGCATGGGTCCTGGCGCACTCTATATAAGCCACCCCCTCCTCTAGGATAGGGGTTCGCATCTTTTGTAAACTCACACACACATATAATCCAGTCGACCGCCTCAAGGCACCGAGACGTAGGGCCGTTACTTCTTTCGAGAAGGGCCTGAACTCGTAAAACTCATGTGTACAACTACTCCATAGCTAGGATCTTGCCTCCTCATACCTACCCCCCATTCTAGTGTCAGTCTTAGATCCACGACAACGACATCGCCTTCCGGTTTGCCACATTCTTCTTGTACATATTGATCCACCAATCCTCGATGGGACGCTCCACACTCCACGAGAAGTGTCAATGCCGTCGAGGCTGAGCCAAGCCTTAATCATGTCCCAAAGTCGCTTAGTGAACCGGCACATGAAGAATAGGTTGTCCATCAATTCCTCGGTTTGCTTACAAAGAGGGCAAAGGCCACAATTTGGCCATGCACTCCTTTGAAGCCTATTCGTCGTCCAAATTCGGTTTTGAATTGCAAGTGAAGCAAAAATTAAACCTTAGGAGGCGCATAGACCTTCCAAATAATTGTTCCCACGCTGTAATCGGGTTTAAAAATGGTTAAGATTAAATCATAATTATGATGACCTTATGCAATTAAGGATAGAAAAGAACAGGCCCCAATAGTTCTATCTCTTTCATAGACGCAGAAATAACACGCAAAAGTATTGTGATGCTGTCACAAATGCATTAAAAATGTTACGGGCGCGTGGTGGTGCTCGCCTTACCTCCAGCGTGGTCAGCTGGTGGTGCTACCTGCTGGCGCGCGCTGGCGACAAGCGTTCCTGTTGGCTTGAGCTTGGCACGAGTCTGGTGCGGGGTGAGGCGTGAGCTGGCTGGATCCGGCGGTGGCCCTGATTTGGTCATGTGCGCTAGCGGGCTGCAGTGCCCCTTGCTCTGTGGTGGTGCATGAGGCATCGTTCCGCGGTGTATAGGTGTTGTGCGGAGGTGGTCTGCTCACTGGCGAAAGCCCTGCTCCTGTCGGAGTCGAGGATGGCGACGTCCACGGGCGCCACTTACCTTCTGGGAGGCATCGCTGTTATGGTGACTCCCCTTCGAGACTCTAGGGAACCCATGTTCCTGGTCCGCCCCGGACTGGTCGATGGCGGTGCGTTTCGCATCGTATCCCTTACTAAAGGCATCATGCAGGAGTCGGCTCGATGTGTTTCGTGTCGGTGGTGGTGGGGCGGCCGGCTTGGGGTCGACGACAGTGTGTTCTGTGTCGGGGGGGGGGGGGGAGGGTGGTGCTCTGTCATCGTCGTCTTGGCTTGACCTTTACGTGGAGTGGGTTTCAATTTTTTTCCTTCCGAAGCCGGGTTAGCGGGGGCGTGTTCCTCTCTCGACCACCTCGTTCCTGTGCAACACCTGCCCCTTTGCAGGGTGTTGTTCGGTGGCAACCAGACGGCCAACGTTCAAGACTCACCTTGCTTGGTCAGATGAAGATGGAAGCTGAGGCCCCTCTCTGTTCTAGTTGCGTTGATGATATTTGTAATGGCAGTTGGTGGTTGTGTGTCCGGCCTCTCATCATCGATGGTTGAGCTTCTCGAGGTCTGGCAACGATACCGCTTGGTGTTGCCTAGCGGCTATTTTCCCCCTATGTGCTCTTCTTCCATGGTTTGTTGGGTTTGGCTGTAGGCTTGGGTGTGTCCTTTTCAGTTATCTCTTTGTTCTTGTTTTCTTCGTGTACTTTGGTTCACTTGAACCTATCTTGTATGGAGCCGTCGGGCTTTCTAGGCAATTCATGAATTTATTTAGATAGGGGTTCGCTCCCCCCGATGACCATTAAGAAAAAAAATACGCGCCGGAATTTTAGGCTACAATGATCGAGCATACAAGAGTGACCGCTTAAGTTTGAAAACGGACGGAATTAGTGGGGCCGATCTTTCTTTCCCAAAATAAAAAGTCCGAAACGAGGAAAATAAAATAGAGATCGGTCATTACACGCATCGTTTCGTCTACCACGCTCACCCCAGTGGACAACAGCCGAACACCCCTCAACGTACTACGTATCTCCAAATGAACGGCCAGCACACATCCTCCAAACCGGCGAAAAATGAAAAGGTGAGACGAAGTTAGGACCGGTGGCGATCTCCGAGATGTACGCGTGCGGTCTATGATCCAGTCCATCACGTCCCGGACTCCACAAAGCAAAGTGCCCAACTCCAGAGCTCCAGGCCGGACGTGTCGCTCCGCTGAGCAGGCAGGCGCAGCCCGCGACGCGGACCTCCACCATCGACTGCATAAACCTACTAGAGTCACGTGCCAAATCGGAAAATGCGCCTGCGCCGACGTCCCTCTCGCCGTCTCGCCGTCTCACGGGCGCACAGAGAGCGCGAGCCGATGGGAAACTGAACTGACTGAACTAGTCCAGTAAAGCGGCGCGCGCGGCCTGCCATCGATCGAACGATCGGCACCGGGCGGTGGGCGCGGGCGCAACTTGGGCCGTCGCGGCGTCGTTCCCGTGGCTCCTGGGTGTTGGGCGCGCGCGTGCTGGTGGGGTTGCTTTCCTGCCCGTTGGTGGGCGGAAGAGAGTCCATACATGCCGAACTGCCGCCGTGCCCGCGTCCCTCTCGCGACCTCACCCATCCATCCATCCCAGCCCAGCCCAGCCCCGTCGGTCGGCGGCGCCATCGCCGTCCCCGACCCGACAGGCCCTGTGACCCGTGTTCACATGCGGCGCGTGATCTCGTGTGCTGTCAGGGCAGAAGGTGACTCGCGAGACTTGCTAGCACCACAGTTCATCGTCGGTCGGCACGGCAGTGGAGATTCAACGGAAAGAAACAGGATGCGGATAACCTCAGATTAGCTAGGTTCAATGCTCATGGTTTCACCACAGATTCCGACCATCTCGTCTAATAAAGTCTTTAAATGAGCTCGATTAGTGATGACAACCAAATCAAAACACGGACCAGCGCGCAATAATCAGTGAACTGTGTCCGTACATCACTTGCTACACCAATCAAAACTCGGACCAGCGCACTCGGCCCTGCACCACTCCGCCGATCTCTTTCCTTCTGGATGATGGAAAAAGCATCTGCCCGCCACTTGGTGCGACACACGCGACAC
The DNA here is from genome assembly GCF_056163025.1 of Triticum urartu. Taxonomy (NCBI): domain Eukaryota; kingdom Viridiplantae; phylum Streptophyta; class Magnoliopsida; order Poales; family Poaceae; genus Triticum; species Triticum urartu. The sequence continues at coordinate 587,993,309 of NC_141874.1, read as the reverse complement.
ATGATCGTGCCGCCCCTGTGCATCCTTGAAAACCGCGCACGATCCGACGCAGCAATACACTCAGCCGTACCGCCGCCGCCGGTAACTCCAGCTACGTCAAAAGGCCGGCTTCCTTTAGCTCGATCATCAGAAAAGACCGGCCTGTCACCGATCCATTCCAAAGCGCGGCGGGCGGGATAGGATCAAATCGCCGGCGAATATCGCGCGATGAGGCGTCGCCAAAAGCGCCGTCCTCGTAGGCTGGTCTCGACTCTCAACTATACGTAGCTCGCCAGCTCGGAAAGGCGGAAAGAGGCAGCGGCGGCATGCACACGTCGACCTCACTCCTCGGTGCTGTGACGGAGAAGAGAACTGATCCATCGGTAGCGGTGTCCTCCTGCGCGTGAACTTGCTGCTTGTTGCAAGCACGTAGGCGTCCCCTTGGCCACTTGTAACAGGCTCTCGGTCTCGGCGCAAGATCGAGATTCTTGCTTTGCTTTGCTTCCTTTCCACTCCTCTCCCCGCGCGCGTTATCGTTTCCTACAGTGACGATGGGTTGCGATCGAGGACCGATCTATCCAGCAGAGATCGCTTTGTTAATTACCGGTGTGTGGGGTGAGGGGTGAAGACGATTCTCCGATTGATTGCATGTTGTTTTCAGGGGAAAGAAAGAGTCTATCTATCTATCTCGCTGCTGCAAGAGTATAATAATGTTCATGAGAAGAGCCGGAAGAGAAGAGTTAGGTCCGTTTCGGTAAAAGTAGGTAGACTCAGGACCACGGGATACTTGATAGATTACTCAAGGATCCTCCGTGATTTGATCTGTTGATTAAGCGGGGCAGTTTCTTTGCTAAAACTCTCGACTTTTTGGCATCGTAAGAGCATCTACAGCCTACAGCCGCATATGACAAATATAACACCTCAAACGCTCTTCAAATTAACAAAATTCCATTCCGACATCTTATACTACTTTCTCCGTTTCTAAATATTTGTCTTTTTAGATATTTTAAATGGACTACCACATAGTTGTATATAGACATATTTTAAAATGTAAGTTCACTCATTTTGCTTTATATGTAGTCACTTGTTGAAATCTCTAGAAAGATAAATATTTAGGAACGGACGGAGTAGATTCTTATTTCCATATAAAAACATGGGATAAAAAGAGATGATCAAGCTACTCCTCGTCGGAGATGTCAACAATCTCCGTGCCCGGCTCCGGGTACATGGGCGGCAGCTGCAGCTCCGACGTTTTCGACTGCTCTGCTCCGGCCTCCACCTCCTTTATATCCGCATCGAGTTCGTCGAAGAGCGCGTCAGATGTCGTCTGCTCCTGCCGGTTGGCCTCCACACATGCCTCATCCTGGATGGACTTCAGGATGGCCTGCTACTCCATCATCTCTGCGGCTTGGGTACAGCGAACTCCACCTCATGTTGAACCCCGGAGCAAGCTGCTCCGCTTCCTCCTCCTTGGGATCCGGCACCCCCATCGGCTCCGGTAGCTGCTCTCCCTCCTTCTCTTTCTCCGTCTCCGGCAAGCCCGAAGGCAAACCGACAACAATGCGGGTCGCGCGCCTCGCCTAGATCACCTCTACGATTTGCCTCCGGTGCTCTGGTGTGAGCATAGCGTACGTTGTGATCTTTGCGTCGGACCATGGCAATGCCGGACAGGGTGGAGAGCGGGGGAGAGGAGGCGGATGGGCTCGGGTGGCGGCGCAGAGAGGGAGGAGGTGGATGGGCTAGGGTTGGGGGCACCGGTCTACGGAGCGGCGCCAAGCGACATTCACACCGTGGCGATGGTGGACGCGTCCATTGGACCGTCGGGTTTTCAGGCGTTTCCTGCGTGGGACCCTATTGTCAATCCTACATGGCGGGCGCGTCTGGGCGTCCCCATATCCGCCCTATATTTTGACTAGATATGAGGGGTGTCGGTCAGTCCGGACGTTTGAAACCTATTTGAGGCGTCCGTTTGAATCAGATTTTCGTGACCGAGTAGGCTGCCCGAGCGTTTGGGACTGATTTGGACGCCCGGCTGTAGATGCTCTAAACTCCATTTTTTTAAGGGAGAGGAACATCGTAATCGTCTTCCATAATCGTGATTGTACCTTTGTAAGTAGAAAGACCATCGCGTCTCCTGGCGGTGAAACGCACGGGCGAGACAAAAGTGCGTGCGCATGCACTCTACGAAGCGTGCACCTTTCGGGTTATGACAACAGAGGATGACAAATGGGGCCATCCGCATGCAGGCCATGTCCGCGTCACTCGTAAGACACGCAACAGTTCTTGCTCTCGTAGTATACTAGTACAGAAGAAGAAGAAAACAGCATTATTCAACCATCTTCCCCGTGCCAATCCTACCCGTTCCCATTGTAACCTGCTCGCAGCTGGCCTAGCACCGTCACTACCGTGTGGCCACTTCGCTCACTTGTAGCAGCATTTGAGCTGTGGTCCGTCCTCCCGAAGAGACGAATTTGAACGCGGCGATCGGATGCTTGTCTCGATCGGCCTTTATAATACCGTTGAGTCCTCGCATTACAAAGTCATGATACCGGTCAGAAAGAAATGTTTACTCAAACGTGTGTATGAAACCTATGGACATATTTAATTGCTGTGGAACCGATGCCCTGGTCTTCCCGGAGACTTTCCTCCCCAGAATAAAGGGAAGTCAGAGCGCTCAAGTTATCCCATGGTTTGATCCATTCTTTCAAAGGATAGGTATGTTTACTGAGTACTAGTATAGGGTTTCAAAGCCGGGTTCCAGCGAATGGTGTGTCAAAGATGCAGACATAACAAACATCTTATTCCTCGAAAAAAATTGTATGAAGCGTGCTACGCGTCGGCCGGTTGATATCTTTGAAAGATCAGCCGGCTCGTGAGACGTCGGATTTGCCGCATCAAGCGAGCCCAGCACGTCTCTAGAACTGCAACGCATGTCTTGTTGTAGAATTGTTTCTATGACATACGTGTTGTTGCAGAATTTTTTTGCGACTGTTGTTTTGTCGCAAAAAAATTTTAAGGTCTTGTTGTGGAAATTTTTTTCTGCAGTTGAGGTCTTGTTGTGGAAAATTTCTGCAACAGAGGTTCTGTTCCAAAACTAGACTCATCGTAGACCATTGCAATGCCGCATATGTTTCTGAAACATAGCATCTGTTCGGAAGCGCGTTTGTCATGCAACGGAGGTGGCAGACGCGGCCACTACGATCTGCCGGATGACGGTAAGCTTTTCCCAAATTGTATGGAAAAAGCTTGTGGTCACCCGACGGATCTTCCAGCTCGCGTCGTCCGCCTCCCTGAGCATTTGATGTGTTGCTAATCGGACGATCAGGCGTCACCTTCACCTACTTCACGTTCTTACAACTTCATCCTTGTTTCATAATCATTTCTGCAACTCGGCACTTGCTGCAAACAAACTACATGGCTAGGTACGCTCGTGCTTGCTCGTGCTTGCCACCGGTCTGCTCCAACAGCCGTCATTCGACGACGAGGTAGGCCTGTGTCACCCCACCTCCATGCCTCCGCTCTTCATTCGCTGCCTCACTTGTCGCCGGCCAGGCAGTCGGCCACCCTGCCACTCACATCTCTCCTGCCCCTGCATCTAGATCGGGATCGCCAAGCCACCACCCGACGTCGGCAACAACGCCTCAGATCCGCGCGACCTGGTCATCGTTCCAGCAGCGCGTGGCACGGCGCATGGCCTTACCATCAATGATGGCGGTGTCGGGGAAGCCCTCCCTGCTTATCCGTCCCGACCCCTGAGTGATTTTTTCCCCGAAACAAAGCCCTTGGTGCAATAGTTGTTTCTGAAACAAAACCATCGTTGCAAAGTGGGATCATACGTAGAGATGTTTTTGCAACGGCACCAATGTTTCTGAAACAAAGCTCTTGTTGCAAAGTGGGATCATACACAAAAATGTTTTTGCAGCGGCACCAATGTTTCCGAAACAAAGCTCTTGTTGCAATAGTGACCGATGCGTTTCCAAAACAAAGTTCTTGTTGCAATAGTCATCGTTGTTTATGAAACAATACCCTTGTTGCAAAGAGAAATTATATGCTGAGTGATCTAGATCGCACGGCTCATCAAGCGGCGGATCTTTTAAAAAGATCCGCAGGCAGAGGCGTAGCACTCCCCAAATTGTATTGGGGTAGAAGAATTTTCTTTTTTGGAGAAGGCGAATTTTGTTGACCTATCCGGCTAGCCCAGGTAGTACAATACTCGTGTACAAGTACGACCAATACTGCAATGCTTTCATTTTTTATTCTAGAGCAGATGCGGATCAAATCAGAAAGATAAATTTTAGATTGAGGGCGTGTCATGTTTGAACTTTTTTTTTGAGGGGTGTTTCATGTTTGAAGTTGAGCGTGCAAAGGCATCGTTGATGTATGAGGTAATAGCATCCCAAGTCCACAAACTTGCACAGAATGTGGTGTTTTAGTCCAAAACTTGCAAAATGTTATTGAGGACTCCACAAATTTGACACCCTATGTGATGTTTTGGTCCACAGCCACTCACAGCGTGACATGTGGCAGTCCAAGGGGTGGACCGGTCAGCTGTGGCAATTTTGCACAAAGGCCCCTGGCGTTCACTCGATTGAACCCGCACTACACCCCACCTGAATTAAATGCAACAGGAGTTCACAGATCCGTTCGATCTCTCCCGCTGTCCTGTCGGGGGAGACAGTGTGTGTGGCGATTTCTTGATGACGGTTGTCATGGCGCCGTCGTCGCCGGAGTTCACCGGCGGGATTGAGCCACCTCTTTCCGCTCATCTCATCCGGCCGTTCGGCGTCATCCCACCAGACTATGGTGAGCTCCTGTCCCCTCTTCCGCCTCTTCCTTGTTCCGCCCGTGCTCTGTTTCCTCGTCGCCGGTTTGTCGTTGCCGTCCACATCAGCCTCGCCGCGTCTGTGTGTCTCACGGTGGTGTGCTTGTTGGATGCTGTTTGTTTTTTCTTACGGCAGTAAAGCTAGGGTTTTTGCATAGTGGGTTTTGGCCGAGTAGATTAGTTTAGGTTTTAGCCTCGCAAAGTCTTGGGTTTGGCCTGACAATTGGTTCCTTCTTTCTCGTTCACATGTTAGCTTGTTAGACGCGAGTTGTTCGGTCCTCCATTCATGTGCATCGGAAGCAAATCTGGCAATAGTGGATTGTGTTCATTGCCACCAAATTTAGTTGTCCAATGCTAATGCTTACTTGTGCAATGGTGTTAGTGATGCCACCAGTTGGTTGTGTTCAATGGCAGCAACTTCAGTTAGCCCAAGTCTTGCTTTTTGGACATTTGACTGAATTTTGTCAGTTAACTGTAGTTATCTGAATTTTTTCAGTTAACTGTAGTTATCTGAATTTTTTCAGTTAACTGTAGTCATCTGAATTTTGTCAGTGCACTGTAGTTATTCACAATGTTTTTAGTGCACTGTAGTTAACTGAACATCTTATTTAACTGAACTTCTGAGCTAACTGAATTTTACTGTTAATTTTATACATCATTGTGCAATGCTTACAAATTACACATCTTTGATGCAGTGTGTGATTCAGCAAATGGACAAAGGGTGGACACTTCTTTCTTTACACTTGAACTTGAGCATGGTGTACTTTTCTGTGGCCCAATCCGTAATTTGGAGTACTGGAACCCTTCAGTGGAAGTTCTTGATTATGTTGATGCTACCACATTCTCATATTCTTTCCTTGAAGACCACCTAACTTGGTTGGGATATCCAGTGGGTGAGCACATACTTTAGTGGTGCTTGCCTGACAAATCAATTGCAGATGGTTTGGTCAGAATTAAATCTGATGATGATGTGCAACACATCATCAGAGCTAGTGTCGATCATAAAGTGCTTGCTATTATGGTTGACCATGTAGATTTCATCAGCAATTTCAGGGCTGAATCCATATGCACATTGCCATCAATTCAGTGCCCTGTTGCAATGCACACTGCAACTGAAGCATCTTTCCACCAGAGTGTAATTTCTGTCAACGAAGACGAGCCATTTTTAGAGTTTCCTGTAACTAGAACAGAACCTGAAAGCTTGGTTATACAAGGTGTAGATCACAATTTGCTTACTGAAGATGGAGCAACAGTGATTGAAGATATAGTTGTTTCTGACTCAGATTTCAGTGACTGTGATTATGACATAGATGAGGGGGATGATGATCTTTATGATGACAACATTAACTTTGATGTTGATGAAGAAGCTGAGGAAGAAGAGGATGATGTGGAGGTAGATGACTATTTGCTTAATGATGAAGATCTTAATCTGCCCATTGAGGAAGCAGAGCAGTTGATGTACAAGTTTACTGCCTTCAATTCAAAAGTGGACATGGTTGCCCCTGCCTTCAATGTTGGGATGGTCTTTGCTGATGTGAAGGAGCTTAGACTTGCTATTACTGCATATTCTGTTAAGAACAGAGTTCAGATCAAGAAGTTAAAGAATGATAAAACTAGAATAGAGGCTGTTTGTGAAAGAGGTTGCCCATGGTGGCTAAAAGCTGGGAAGGACAACAGGACAGGTGGATTTGCAATCAAGGCTTACTATCGAGAGCACTTTTGTCAGAAGAAATGAAAGATAAGGCAGATGACAACTAAGTTTCTGTGCCAGTATTTCATAGATGAGTTCAGGGATGACCAGAAAATGTCACTTGGTACATTTTCAAGAAAAATCACCAAGGCATTCAATGTGACCCCTAACATATGGAAGCTAGCAAGGGCTAAAACTGCAGCCCTGAAAGAGATCCATGGTGATGAAGAACATCAGTTCAGTAGGCTATGGGACTATGGTCATGAGTTAAGGAGTACAAACCCTGGCTCTACATTTCTGTTATCAACTGAGCTTAAGAAAGACCCAAAATTTCCAATGGGCAGGAAGTTTCTGAAGACACTGTACTGGTCTTATGATGCATGTAAAAGATGGTGGTTAAAGGGGTGCATGCCTATCATTTTCATTGATGGATGTCACATGAAAATAAGGTTCAAAGGAGTTTTGCTTAGTGCTGTTGGAATTGATCCAAATGACTGCATTTTCCCCATTGCAATGGGTTGGGTTGAAGTAGAATGCACAGGATCCTGGGAATGGTTTCTGACAAGAGATGATCTAAACATCACTAACAGTGCTCCTTTCACAATTATGAGTGACAAGCAAAAGGGATTGATAAATGCTGTGCAGAAAGTGTGGCCAGATGCAGAGCATAGGTTTTGTGTGAGGCATATCTATCAGAATTTCAATGAGAAGCACAAGGGAGAGTTGCTGAAGCAAGACCTGTGTGCCATTGCAAGATCACCAAACAAAGTGAAGTGGAGGCAGAACTGTGAGAAAATGGATGCAGATAGTTCAGCTGCATTTCATTGGACTGAAAGACTTGATCCAAAGACTTGGTGTAAAGCATTTTTCAGTGAATTTCCCAAATGTGACATTCTACTGAACAATAATTCTGAAGTATTTAACAGCTATATCCTTGAAGGCAGAGAGATGGCAGTGTTGTCAATGCTTGAATATATATTCTACAAAATCATGCAAAGGCTTGTGAGCAAACAAAGAGAAGCAATAGAAAAGTGGGCAGGGCAGAGAATATGCCCAAAGATCAAGAAGAAGTTAGACAAGAACACTGAATTTGCTGCTAATTGTCATGTTTCAGAAGCTGGCCAACAAAAATTCAGAGTTCAGTCTGGAAATTCTAGCTACTCAGTGGACTTGTGTTTGCATACCTGTGATTGCAGGATATGGCAGTTATCTGGTGTGCCTTGTGGCCATTCCATAGCATGTTGTAGGGAAGAAAGAATTGACTCAGAGTTAATGGTTCATGACTGCTACACTGTGGAGAACTATATGAAAGCATATGGCTACACACTGGTCCCTCTAAGAGACCCTAAATACTGGGAGGTGCAGCCAGGATACAAGGTTTTTCCACCTGTGTTCACTAAACAACTGGGCATGCCAAAGAAAAACAGAAAAAACATCTAAAGAGAAAATCAAACATGGTGTGAGATATTTGAACAAGAAAGGTGTTACAATGCATTGCTCCATATGTGGCAGAGCTGACCACAACAGAAAGGGCCACTACAGATGGCAGGAAGCACTTGTTGAAGAAGGGGTAGAGCTGGTGGATGAAAATTATGATGATCCAACTTTTTTGCAGGTATGTTTCACTTGTAACTAATAAAGTTTCACTTCTAACTAAAGAATGTTTCAGTTTTAACTGAATAATATGATCTTCTTTGCAGAACATATACCCCACCAGGCCAGATCCTAGGTTAGATCCTAATGAGTCACCCACCAGCATGGTCTTCAACATGGCTACCAGAGATAGAGCTAGAAGAGCTCAACAAAGAGTTCATGGCCCATTGCCACAACAATCTTCATTTGTTGCTGCTGCTGGTGCTGCAATACCACAACCAAGGGTCACTACAGAGATGAACATTGCTAGAAAGACAAGGGCAAGAACCATAGCTGACAGAGGAGAAGGATCTAAAGCTACTGGCAGAGGAAGAGGAAGGAAAAGGAGAGGAAGAGGAGAGGAAATCCAGCAACAAGGAGAGGAAGAGGAGCAAATGCAAATCCAGTGCTTGGCAGAGGAGAAAATGTAGTGCTTGGAAGAGGAGCAAATCCAGTGCTTGGCAGAGGAGCAAATGCAGTGCTTGGTCTCATGGATCTAAGACTGACAGTAGAATGGGGGGTAGGTATGAGGAGGCAAGATCCTAGCTATGGAGTAGTTGTACACACGAGTTTTACGAGTTCGGGCCCTTCTCGGAGGAAGTAACAGCCCTACGTCTCGGTGCCCTGAGGCGGTCGACTGGATTATATGTGTGTGTGAGTTTACAAAAAAGTGCGAACCCTTATCCTAGAGGAAGGGGGTGGCTTATATAGAGTGCGCCAGGACCCCAGCTCCCCTCCGTTACTCATGGTTCAATGCTCATAAAGGAAAGGCGTTACTGGTAACGCCTACAGTAAAATGTCATAAATGGTCATAATGCTATGGTTTAAGTCCTAACCATTGCAGAGTGAAGGGTTCTCATCTTCTGGTGGTCGAGTGTTTTCAAGGTGGTCGAGTGAGCGCATCTCCGCGGTCGAGTGGATGATGATTTCTCTTCGACTGCTTCTAATTCTTTGTAAAGATGTCCTTGGGAAGGGTATGCTGGACAGGTCCATGACCCTACCCTAGGTACATAGCTTCATCATTAGCCCCCGAATGGATCAGGGTTTGAGTGAGGAAGGGGTTGAGAACACTTCCGACCCACTCTTTGTGCTATGAATATGCCTTTTCCTGAAACAATGAGTTGAGGAGATGACGTCGACTCCTTTCATGGTAAAGGGTGGAATTCAAATTTTGAATGTAAAGGGTGTTTGTCTTCAGTCTGACAGGTTGTTCTGCTCTCCGCGGATCTCGTGGGATTCAAATTTTGGGAAGTGCGCCAGACGGGAGGAACCGAGGTTATTGGGACGGATTAGGCAAGTTTCCTCGATCCCCGCGCCACCTTTTTTGCCACGTACTGCGCGCGTGACTGTTGCAGGATCTGTTTAGATCGCTTGGGTCCACCAGTCAGCCACTCGGTGGAAGGCCTTATAAAAGGTCTCAGGTCAGGCCTCTGCTCCGCACGCTCCCATTCTCTCTTCTCTTTCTCCCGATCTCTCCGCCACTCTCGCTTTCGCCTCGTCGCCGGACTTCCGCTCGAGCTTGATCCGCCACCATGGGGAAGGATAAGACAACGGCGCTGGAACACGCGAAGAAGGCGACCGCGAAGGCGAAGGGCAAGCGGACCAGCCGGGGCGGATCCTCGTCGAGGTCCGGCCTGCCGGCGGGCTGGATCCAGGGCGACTGGATCCGCTCGGCAATCACGCAAGACGACCTCGACGACCTAGTGGAGGGGGGATTGATCCCCCACAAGTCGGCCCGGCTCCCGGGGGACGAAACCGAGCCGCAGCCCAGAGAGGGTGAGTGTGTCCTCCTAGCAACCCACGTAGATCGCGGATTCTCACTGCCTCCCCACCCTTTCTTCTGGGGTTTTTTGAACTTCTTTGGGGCTCAGCTCCACCATTTCACTCCGAACACCATAGTCTATCTGGCCGCTTTCGTGTCCATGTGCGAAAACTTCTTGGGCTGTCGACCGCACTGGGGGATTTTCAAACACATCTTCACTTGTCGTTCCCAGTCGGTCAAAAAGGCCAAGTCGAGTGACGAGAGGACGCGGGTGATCCAGATGTGCGGTGGTCTGGGGATCCAGATGAGGAGCAAAAGTACTTTCCCAGCGATGATCCTTCCAGACTCGGTCCGGGGCTGGCAGTCGACTTGGTTTTACTGCAAGGATCAGCCAACCCCTGGCCAGTCGACTAGAATTCCTCCTTTTTCCTTGGCTCGAGTGGAGAAGCCTGCTCCCTTGAAGGTAGTTCCAGAAGAGATGGTGCAGGTCAAGGGGCTGGTTGAACGGGTCGTCCAGCTTGTCCGCGACGGAGTGACCGGGATGGATCTGTTGGAGGTCTTTTTCGGTCGACGCATCCAACCTCTTCAGGCGTGCGATCATCCTATGTGGATGTACTCTAGGCTCGAGGATACCACTCGGATCCACCCGGAGGAGGTTAGCGAGGATATCTTGGAGAACTGGTTGAGGGGAATCACTGGCAACAAAGACAACCCTCGGGGATCTAGGAGGGTGATTCCATTCGACAACTCGCGCCAGCCGGAGCAGGTATATTTCTGTTTTATCAAGTATCTTTCCGATTCACCACGTGATGTCCCGTTTGTGGTCGACTGAATGTCTTTTGATTCTTATCCTTTCAGGCCCTCATTGAAATGTACTCGATGCCCAATGGAGTGCAGGACCCCGGCGCTGAAGCAGAAGGGAGCGGGGGCGAGAGCGGCGAGGAGCATTCGGAAGCCGAGGAGGATGAGGAGAGCGATGAGTCGACCGATGAGGAAGAAGTCGACTCGCCTCCTCGCAGGAAGAGGAGGTCCAAGCACACTCATGACCCGGCACGCGCTCTGGACTTGGTGGCTGTGCCGATCGGGCAATCCTCGAAGCACCTCAGGACGTCTTCCTCGACGCCGACTGAGAAGCCTCCAAAGCACTCCAAGGTCGCGCCACTTCCAGCACCGAAAGTGCCGAAAGCCATCTCTTCCAAACCGCCCAAAGCTTTGCCTCGGATCAAAGTGACCGTTCCTACTATCTCCGGGTAACCATCTGACTTGTCCTTTATGTGGATTCAATTAACTGGGTGTAACCGATTGAATGCAGGCCTTTGCAGTGCTGCTACGTCAGGGACCTCTTCATACCAGTACCGGGACGAGGAAATGGAGGATGCGGTAACCTCTAACCCAGGTATGAACTCTTGCGGTTTCGATTCTTGATCCTTTTAGGGTCGAGTGGTTCACTTGGGGTCGAATGTTCTGTCTTGCAGCTCCACCCAACATCATTGACCTTCCAGACGATGACGAAGATGTGGCTCCTAAGCCTAGGAAGAGCAAGAAGGTAACAGCTCGCAAGGTGGCTCGCCAAGACCCACCTGCAACGCCTCCCGTCTGTCAAGCTGAAAATGCGGGAAGGGCCACTGTGACGTTCGCTGCACCCTTGCCCAGTGGGCATCCCACGCGGTCGACCGCGCCTGTGGTTCCTTCAACTATCCAACTCCACACCACGGAGCCTCAAGCAGCTGCAACTGGGTCGTGTGCACATTTTTTCACCAGCTACCCTGTCCCAGACAACCAGTCAGAAGCGGCTGCGGAAGCCATCCGATAGGCTGATATGATGATGGAGCGGGTGAAGATAGTGCACGAGAGCAGTCAGGCTGCCTACGAAGCTAGTGCCGCCCTTCGGGCCAACGTCCAGGTGAGTAGACTTTCCGACTGTTTTTGTTCTCGAAAAATCTTCTTCTGCACAATCTCCTGTTGTTCGCGTTGAATTAGAGCACCCACTGGGTGTTGCTGTCGTTTTTTGGTAGTTTAGCTCTTCCACTCGGTCTGGACGAGTGGGATCAGAACCGGTGGGGGCACGCCAAGTGCACCCATTGGGTGTAGTCCCCGAGACCGCGGTCGACTGCTAGCAGTCGACTGTGGTCTGAGTTCTTCTTTCTTGACGGCGCAATTGTTCTTTCTCTCTCTCTTTTTTACTCCTTGCACTCGACTCCGGCGGGCCGGTCGAGTGGGATCAGAACCGGTGGGGGCACGCCAAGTGCACCCACTGGGTGTAGTCCCCTAGACCGCGGTCAACTGCTGGCAGTTGACTGGGGTCTGAACAGCTTGTTGCCCACTTCTTTAGGTTTTATTCACTTGAAAATGAACTGCCTTCGAACCTATCGATTGATCTGTCTCTTGCCTCCTGCAGAAGTCTTGTACTCTTATCTCCAAGTTTGCCGAACTCGAAGAGAAGCAGAGGCAACTCAACTTAGACTTGGAATTGGCTCAGCAAAATCTGAAAAAAGCTCAAGATGAGGCCGCTGGTATGGAAGGTAACTGATTGCCGACTGAACTTCAATATATCTCTTTGATCTCTTTTTTGTTTCGATTATTTCTTTTGCAGAGAAAATGAAGTTGGCTCTGGACAAGAAGGACTCGGACCTCGCCACCGCACAAAAAGCAGCCCAAGACAAAACCGTTCTCGCAGACAAGAAGCTAGCTTCAGTCGGAACGCTTGAAGGAGAGGTGACTAGACTGACATCTTGTCTTAATGAAGCTAACCGCGAAGTGACCAGCCTGAAGAAGGATAAGGTCGTCCTGAACGAAAAGTTGGAGTCTTCGATCCGCAAGAGGAACGACACAGAAGCTTATCTGAGGACCCTCGCCAAGAAGCTTTATCTCGTGTTGGGAGGTATTTCTTTTAATCCGACTGTGTTGATGCTTGCCATCGTATTTTGCTCGGTTGATTGAATTGAGTTTTGGCTGCAGAACTTTGTCAAGACTTTGACGAAGAAACTGGAAGGGTCGAGACGGGTCTGGACCCTATCGCTTCCCCGGTCTATGATGAAACTGCGATGAACGTGCTCCGACTGGAGTCCCGTATCGCCAGCGCCACAAGCTACCTCGCACACCTGAAGGAGGTTGTCTCTTGAATCGACTCGACGCTTTGGCCGGGGGCGACGCTTCAGAATGATCTGGAATCTCTGATGACTCGACTGAACAAGATCCCTAACCGAGTGCAAGAATGGAAGAAATCCTCCGCCCGGTGTGGTGCTGATGTGGTGCTGTCCCTGGTGCGAGTCCATTGCAAGGAGGCTCGTGAAGACAAGCTGGCTGCGATCAAAGTCGCTAACACCAAAAAGCACGACTTCCAGTCCTTCATGCAGACTTTCATTGTTGCCGCTACTCGGATCGCTGATGGGATCGATCTGGACTCATTCATGGAGCCTGCCAGCCCTCCTCCGACCGAGTGAACAATCTTATGAAACTTGGATACGCTTTAAATTTGCCTCGGAATGCCGAGTGGTTTCTGTAACCGTTAAACTCCTTCGGGCTTGGTGCCCGAGTACCTTTGATTCGCTGCTTGGAACCTTTTAGTATTTATCTGAATTTGGTTTATCTCCGAATGTGCTTATGTTTACCTTCGGATGGACTTTGCTTGCTGCACCTCTTCGTCCTTGCGGATAGGGATGGAGCGGACGTTATATTTGTGCCGCAGCTCCGAAGGAGAAGGTGGCAGTCGACCTGCACCTCGTCGTCCTTACGGATAAGGATGGAGCGGACGTTGTATTTGTGCCGCAGCTCTGAAGGACAAGGTTGCAGTCGACCTGCACCTCATCGTCCTTGCGGATAAGGATGGAGCGGACGTTGTATTTGTGCCGCAGCTCCGAAGGAGAAGGTTGCAGTCGTCTTGCACCTCGTCGTCCTTGCGGATGGGGATGAAGCAGACGTTGTCTTTGTACCGCAGCTCCAAAGGAGAAGGTTGCAGTCGACCTGCACCTCGTCATCCTTGCGGATAGGAATGGGTCTTAAACTTAGGTGAGTACTGGACTGCAGCTAAGCCCCCGAGTGGGAGGATTGCTCTCCACTCGGTAGGATTTTTCCAAACTTAGGCGAGTGCTGGACTGCCGTTAAGCCTCTTAGTGAGTGAACTTAGGCGAGTGCTCGACTGCAGCTAAGCCTCCGAGTGGGAGGACTGCTCTCCACTCGGTAGAGTTTTTTCAAACTTAGGCGAGTGCTGGAGTGCCGTTAAGCCCCTTAGTGAGAGAACTTAGGCGAGTGCTCGACTGCAGCTAAGCCTCCGAGTGGGAGGACTGCTCTCCACTCAGTAGGGTTTTTTCAAACTTAGGCGAGTGCTGGAGTACTGTTAAGCCCCTTAGTGAGAGAACTTAGGCGAGTGCTCGACTGCAGCTAAGCCCCCGAGTGGGAGGACTACTCTCCACTCGGTAGGGTTTTTTCAAACTTAGGCGAGTGCTGGACTGCCGTTAAGCCCCTTAGTGAGAGAACTTAGGCGAGTGCTCGACTACAGCTAAGCCCCCGAGTGGGAGGACTGCTCTCCACTCGGTAGGATTTTTTTTCAAACGTAGGCGAGTGCTGGACTGCCGTTAAGTCTCTTGGTGAGAGAACTTAGGCGAGTGCTCGACTGCAGCTAAGCCCCGGAGTGGGAGGACTGCTCTCCACTCGGTAGGATTTTTCCAAACTTAGGCGAGTGCTGGACTGCCGTTATGTCGGGGGTTTGGTGCGACATATGCCAACGGATGGCTTATCATGGTGGGGGCGAGTGGAACGTCGCCGGTGCCTGGAAACGGGATGATGCGAAGACATGCACGCCGGCGAATCTTACCCAGCTTCGGGGCTCTCCGGGGAGATAATACCCCTACTGTTGCTTTGCGGGGTCTCCGCATGATCACTATGTCAAAGTGCTTACACGGTTGCTCCTTGAGCTGTTTTCTGGTGGTGGGAGAGGGCAAGACTAGCTCCCTCCCTCCTATCTGATCTGGTCTAGAGCTAATGGGTTCCAACCCTTTGCATGGGTGCCCTGGGGGGTTTATATAGGCCTACCCCCCAGGGGTACAATGGTAATCCGACTGGGCGCGGGCCCAGCCGTTAGTGTCTCTGGCCTCCGTCTTCTCTGCTGACCGCTGGGGCCCGCCGACTGGCCGGGTACGGAGCCGACATGCCGCGTCCGCCGCGGGCGGGTCTTGCCGGCTGCTGATTACTGTAGCCGTACTTCTGATGACGCGGGCTAGATCATGAGGTCGTGGCAACAGCCCCGCTGCCTGGCGGGCGATAAATGTTGCCACTCCCCATCTCATCTTGATTAATGGCGCGTGGGCCCCGGGGGAGGGCTCGGCCGACTCCCCCGGGCCGACTCCCGACGGGTCCGACTGGTGGTTCTCCCGCCGTCTCCCGAGGTCTCACTAACTGGTGGGCCCTGCTGCCTCCAGGCCATACAGACAAGCCGTCGTGGGTGCAGGATTTGGCCCTGTGGTGCTGATGTCAGGGCCGGCATGGCAACAGCGCCACGCCGCACGGAGATCTTCCGGGGTACGGCGTGCTGTGGCCATGCCTGCCCTCGGTGAGGGGCGGGGTGGGCTTTGCTGTAGCCACGCCCCTGCCTCGTCCCCTTTGATGAGGTCATGGGGTTTGTTGGAGTCGCAGGCCGACTCCCCAAAGCCGGCTTCTCTGGAAGTCGTCCCTGGGACTCGGCCGTGAGCGGGCAGTCGGCCGCCTTGCCGTCGACTCCTCAGGAGGCGGCTCTTTGTCCTGGGGTCTTGAGGGGCGCAGCCTGCCCCGATGTCTTGAAAGGTTATGGGACTCGGGTTGGCCTACCCGTGGCCCATTACTCCGACAGTAGTCCCCGAAGCTGGTGAGGCGCCGCGGACGATCGGCCGAGAAGCCTCAGCAGTTTCTCTTTCCGGGTGCTCAACACATGGTCTTTGATTGACTTCTGCCGGGCCGACTAGGAGGAGTCGGACTTGCTCAACTCGGACTCACTCAATTCCGACTCGCTCAGTATTTCGAACGTTGCGGCGGGATTTAAGTGGCGTGCTAGCTAAGCCTTCAGGCCGTCGCCCGTTCTTGGCCTGTAACGCGAGGGCACGTGGCTAGGCCGTCCTGCCAGCCTACGCGCGCGACGGGACAGGCCCATAGGCGGGGCCCGCCACTACCGCGCCTCGGCGCCCGAGCGGATCCGCTGCGGCCCCGATGGATGGTTGGGATTCCCGTGGAGTTACTGCACGCAGTAACTTTATCGTGGATCGTGGGGGTCGTGGGGTTGTGGGCGCAGTAAATCCCCACGTCCGCCCCCTCGGCTTTGTAGCCCACGAGGCTATAAGTAGGGGGAAGAGGGGGGCACGCGCGCCCCTCCTTCCCACTACTCCTCGTTCTCTTCCTCCCTCTTCTCTTCTTCGCTCCGCCGCACGCCCAAGCTCCGGCGAACACTACGGAGACAGCTCACGATGAGTTCTTCCTCCGCCGCCGCGCCTCCCCCAATGCGCTCCGGCACCTGGGACGGCTCCGAAGTTCATGAAGACCACATTGAGTTCCTCCACCGGACCCGTCGGCTTCCCGGCGAGGATCGCATGCAGGTGCGTCTTGCGCCGAAGGGGGAGATTTCCCCCGCACCGCAGGAGGCGAGCGGGTCATCTTTCGCTCGCACTGCCTGCGCGGGCTGGGGCTGCCGGCGAGCAGTTCCTTTCGGTCCTTCCTGGAGTTCCACGGCCTCCAGCCGCACCACCTCGCCCCCAACGCAGTGGTGCTTCTGTCCGCCTTCGTGGCCATGTGCGAAGGCTTCCTCGGAGTCCTCCCCACCCTCGAGCTCTGGGGGGGAGTTCTTCTTCTCCAAGCTCGGCACCCAGGCTGTGGGCGTGCCGGCTCAGTGCGGCGCTTTCATCGTCGTGCAAAGGTCGGGGGCCGACAATCCCTTCCCCTCCATCTCGCTGATCAAGTCGGTGAAGATGTGGCAGAGATCCTACTTCTAAGTCAAGAACGCCTCCGCGAGGGGAGACTGGGTCAACTTGCCGGCTTTCGAAGCTGGCCCGCCAGCCGGGCGACTGCCCAACTGGTCGTATCGGGCCAAGTCGCTGACGCCTGCAGGAGCCGGCGCCATCACGCGACTCCGACTGGTCCGGATCTACTTGCCGCCTTCGTTTCGGGCCGAGTTCTCCCACTCCAAGGCCACCCTCATATGATATTCCAGATGAGCGGGCACCGTGACCCGAGTCAGATGTGCACCAAGGACATGCCTCACGAAGAGGTGGCCTTCATGGTGAACTATCTCTCAGACAGCAGGCTCCTGGAGAACTGGCAATTCGGCAAGGAGCCGTACTCCCGCGACAACCCCCCGCCCGCGGTGAGTCGCCTTTCTTTTCTTTCTTTGGATTGTCTTCTTCTTGCCGAGTTTTGTTTTGACCAATCGGCTTTGGTTAGAATCCCCTCCTTCACCCACCAGTCGGCACCTCGGGGCCGGCCCGCGAGTTCCTCGCCGACCGGGCGGAGAGCGACGTCGACGACCCCAATCTGGGGGCGGCGACTCTGGAAGATGACGCCGAGGGAGGAGGAGGAACAGTGGGCAACTTCAGGCCTTCGGCCACTTTCGCCGACTGGCCTGACGACGACGCCGAGGGAGAAGTCACCCCTCGCCATCGGCCAGGAGCCAGCCAGCCTGGCACGGGTTCTTCTACCGCGCCGGGCGCTCCAGGCAGCGGGAAGAAGCGCAGGGCCGTGCCGACCTTGTTCGGCAGTCGGCCGAAGAAGCCCAAGGGTTCGGCTGCGGCGACCCGGCGGGACGAGGCGGCCGCGAAGGCCATCCGCTTCCGTAAGGAAGTGAAGAAGCCGCCGTTGGTCTCCGCGTAAGTATTCTGTCTTCAAAGTTTTATTCTTTCTTCGTGATTTGTCTGAGTCTCTTCTTGCCCCTCTTGCTTCAGGGCTCCCCTCTCTCTTGAGAGGGTCACCACCGCCTCTATCATGGGGTCAGCGGAGACGTCCGCCACCACTCGGCGGATTGACCCCGCTGCTGACCTTCGGGAGGCGACGGAGCGGAATGCGCAGGAGAAGCGCAACGAAAAAAAGGCCCTCCGCCTGGAGAAGGCGGAGGCCGACAGGGCGCAGGCCTCCGCTAAGAAAAAACTAGCGGAGGCCGAAGCCGCCGCCGCGGCGAAGCAGCAGGCTGAGGAAGCCGCACGCCTCCAGTCGGCAGTGCTCGTCACCCCGTTGAACTCTGTGCCGCCGCCTCCAGAGTTCACGGGGTAGACTAGGGAAGCCGGCGGGGAGAACCCCATCATGGAGGGGGAGGGCGGTGACCCCTGTACGCCGGATGAGAACGTTCCGCGGCCGCCTCCGCCGCCATCTGAAGGTGCGTAGGGCGAGCAGCCGGCGGGCCCTCCGGTGCCGCCGACCGAGGACGAGGTCGTGGCGAGGCTACTCCTCCAAGTCGGCTCGCCAACGCGCCGCCGTCTGGAGAAGGCGACTTCAGCGCCCCGTCCCCTGGAAACCGGCGCTGCCATCTCGGCGATCCCAGATGCCGAGGCGACGAGCGCTACGCCCATTGGGTGGGTGCGAGGAGGCGGCACAGGGCCGCTGAACCAGGCGCTTCTGGACGTCCAGGCGAAGTTTCGTGCCGAGGGTGACGCTCTCCAGAATTGCACCAAGGCGTACCTGGCATCGCGGGCAGCCGTCCGGGTATGTTTTTCCTTTTGGCCTTTGTTTTTCTTGTTCTTCTCTGTGGGGGCGCGCCAGCGCACCCACTGGGTGTAGTCCCTGAGTTTCGGGCTGGCTGCTGAGCAGGCAGCCCGGAACTTCAATTCATGAACTTTGGGTATTAACTTTTTGTCTGAAACGTTCGTCGTAGGATTACCACAACCTCCGCATCACTTCCTTCAACCGTAACGTTGAAGAGATGGGCAAGCAGACCGCCGATCTGTCGAAGAGCCGGAGTAAGTCCTTTTCCTTCTTCGCGGGGGCATGCTAGCGCACCCGCACGCTGTAGTCCCCGAGATTCGGTCCGACTGCTAAGCAGTCGGGTCGGATCTCCCTGGCGACCTTCTTTACTGGTGGCTTGACGCCTTCTTTCTTTCTTCTTCTCAGGGGCCAACGCTGCTCTTCAACAGCAGCTGAGCGACGCCAACTCCGCTTTGCGCGCCAAAGAGGAGGAGTGCAGCAAGCTCGCCACGGAGCGCGATCTGCTAGCCACTCAATTGGCAGAGCAGAAGGAGCTGCTTGTGAAGTCGCAGAGGGAGGCGGAGGAGACGGAAACCGCCCTCTTGGCCGAGTTCGCGAGCGAGTGCTCCTCCTGGTCTGACAAGGAGGCACTGCTGTCCTCCGGCTTCCACGAGATTGAAGACATCGTTGATGGTGAGTCTCTTCATTTTCTTTCTTCGAGCTGCCGATTTAAGTCGTGCCGACTCCTGGTTTTTGACTAGTTTCTTCGTTTCTTCGCGTCTTTGCAGACTTCTTCCCTGGGCAGTCGCAGGCTGCCATCCAAGCCATCGAGGCTGACCGTGAAGGTCGGAGGGCGGAGGGCGCAGAGATTGCCGCCGATGCCCCCCGAACTCTTGACGAGCACATCCTGAGCATCGAGGCTCGCCTCCGGCCGGCTCACCGGATGCTACGCCGGCTTCAGGGTGTCGGTGCCCAGGCGATTGCCGCCCTGTGGCCGGATATGCAGGCTCCGCACATCCCCAGCCTGACGGCCGACTGGCTGGAGGTCGCGGCTGGTCGTCTTGAGGCCTGGAAGGGCTCTTCGGCCCGAGATGGATTGTGTCGGGCCTTGGAGTTCGTCAAGGCATGGTATCCGGGGCTGGACCTTGACCGGCTGGCCACGCTTCGGTCGGAGGCCCAGCCGGAGCTGGCGGCCACGGAAGACGCCCTCGTCAAGCATGCTACGGCGATCGCCGAGTACACCGACACCAGCATCTTCGTCCCCGAGCGGTCTGAAGACGGCGAGGAGGTACCGCCGGAGTGGTTTGGGATGAATCCAGACTACGGCGAGGACTCAGTGGAGGTGATTGGCTCCAGCGTCGAGGAAGAGGGCGAGGCGGAGGATGGAGGCGAGGCGGAGGCACCAGAAGACGGAGCAGACGGCCAGCCTCAGCTCGACCGTGCCTCCAGCAACGAGCCGCGTGCAACCGACCAGACTGCTGCCGGAGGCGATCAAGCCGAGACTAGCCAGCCGGCCGCCCCGACGCCTGGCGCTGGTGCCTCCTCCGACCCTCCGAGTCCGTCTGCTGCTTCCTAAGCTGCCGCTGTATCTTTGTTTTGTCTGCTTCAGTAGTCTTTGAAGAACTTTGTTAATTCGCACAATTCCACCCGCGGGGTGTATTTTGAACCTCTACTCGACAATTCGGCCAAGGGCCTATGTTATGTAAATATATATATATATATATCTATCTTTTCTTGCTCATTGCTCTTTTGGCTTTTTTCCTTTGCCGCTTTCTCTTAGTTGCCTGCCTTGCCAATCGGACAGCCGCTCTGCGGACTGTCGCTAGATCAAGTGCTAGGCTACTTTGGGAAAGCAAGTACTTAGCCGTTTTCAAGATTTTTTGAGCAAGTTAGATAGAAGACGGCAATCCGACTATCCGAGAGTCGGTTTGCGAGAAAGGCTGGAAGCTGTCTTGAGCTATGTTTTATGCTTTGAGTCCTTAGCCATTTTCATGCTAATGCCCATTCTACCTTACTGCTGCCCACCGTACAGTCGCTCTGCGAGCTGCGGCGTCTGACAGGAGACGGTTTAGGCGTTTACACACTACTTGTCCGACTGCAGGAAGCATTCCATAGTGCAAGGCGGCAAGTCCCCGGGCCGACTTGTCGAGCCCAGTGCCAAACGGCATAAAAAGGAGTAACATACTCGCAGTCATAATTTTTATCATACAGACAAAAGAGGGCAGTCCCCGAGCTCGCCTCGGGGGGCCCGAAGTCTTGGTACTTTAATACAAAAGGTAGCGTGGTACATACTGCATCAACTGTAAAATCTTCGGAGGAGATTTGCATTCCATGGCCGCTCTGTCTCCTTGCCGGAGTCGTCCCTCTTGCGTGCTCGGGGCTTCTGAGTGTCGATCAGGTAGTAGGAATCGTTGCCCAGTACTTTGCTGATGATGAAAGGGCCTTCCCAAGGCGCCGACAGCTTGTGCTGGCCGGCTGTTCACTAGATCAGCCGGAGCACAAGGTCACCTTCTTGGAAAGATCTTGGCCTGACCTTCCTGTTGTGGTATCGGCGCAGGCTCTGCTGGTAGATGCTGGACCGGCTGAGTGCCAACAGCCGGCCCTCTTCCAGCAGATCGACGCCGTCTTGTCGTGCTTCTTCTGCTTCCTCCTCGGTGTACATGGTGACTTGTGGGGAGTCGAACTCTATGTCCGTTGGGATGACGGCTTCGGCACCGTAGACAAGGAAGAAGGGCGTGAAGCCGGTTGACTTGTTTGGAGTCGTGCGCAGACTCCAGAGGACGGCTGGCAGCTCGTCGAGCCAACAGCCAGCCGAGCGCTCTAGAGGCTCGATCAAGCGAGGCTTGATGCCGGACAGGATGAGGCCGTTTGCTCGCTCCACTTGGCCGTTTGACTGCGGATGGGAGACGGACGCTAGGTCCAGTCGGATGCCCTGTGTTGCGCAGAAACGGGCCAAGGCGCCTTTGGCGAAATTTGTGCCGTTGTCGGTGATGATGCTATGTGGTATGCCGTACCGAATTGTGATATCAGAGATGAAAGTTACGGCAGTCGGACCGTTCAGCTTCTTGATTGGCTTTGCTTCTATCCACTTGGTGAACTTGTCCACTGTGACAAGTAAGTGAGTTAAACCACCTCGTGCTATTTTGAATGGTCCCACCATGTCTAGACCCCAAACTGCGAAAGGCCAGGCAATGGGGATGATCTTGAGTGCAGAAGCTGGCTGGTGCGGCTTGGAGCTGAACTTCTAACACCCTTTGCATTTTTGGACCAGCTCCTTGGCCTCTTCCAAGGCAGTTGGCCAGAAGAAACCGTGTCGAAAGGCTTTGGCGACGAGTGCTCTTGAAGCCGCATGGTGGCCGCACTCGCCTTGATGGATGTCTTTGAGAATCGCTTGGCCTTGCTCTGGCTCTACGTAGCGCTGGTAGACACCAGTGATGCTGCGCCTGACCAGCTCTTTGTTGACTATGGTGTAGGCTGCTGCTCGGCGTTGTATTTGCCAAGCTGAAGTTTCATCCATCGGCAGCTCTTTGTTCACCAGGAATTTGAGGATGGACTGGGCCCATGAGGGTGCTGCTACTTCTTCGACTGCCAGAACTGCGACTTGGACGAGGGCGGTTGGGCTGGGAGGCGGCGGGGTGGAGTCAACAGCTGCTTGCTGGGTTGTTGAAGTCCCCAGGCCGACTGGCGCGGTCCTTGGGCCGAGATCTGGAGTCTTTGAGTCCTCCATCGCAGTCCCCGGGCCGGATTTGGTTGTGGCAGCTTTGGGATCTTCCGCCAAAATCCTCGTTCCGGCTGCCGGAGCTCTGCAGTCGGATCCGTCGTCTTCGGGAGGAGCTGGCACAAAAATGGAGTCTGATTCTGGTGAAGGCTTGACAGACGGCTTGAGGAGGCGTTGAAGGGCGACACCAGATGGTATTGCTTGGCGGGTAGAGCCGATTCGTGCTAATGCATCTGCTTGGTCGTTGTCATTCCTTGGCACATGAACTCGCACCCTTCGAAATACCCGCTGAGTTGCTGCACGAGGAAACGGTAGCTCGCCATGTTTGCATCTTTCGCGTCCCAGTCACCAGATGATTGCTGGACCACTAAGTCCGAGTCGCCATAACACAAGATCCGGCGGATGCCAAGCTCTTTGGCAAGCCGGAGCCCGTGAATGAGCGCCTCATACTCGGCGACGTTATTGGAGGCGGCAAAGTGGATTTGCAGCGCATACTTGAGCTTGTCGCCTTTGGGAGAGGTTAGGACGACGTCGGCTCCCAAGCCAGTGCGCATCTTGGAGCCGTCGAAATGCATCCGCCAATGGGTGGAATCAGGTGCTGGAGGTAGGTACTGGGTCTCGGCCCAGTCGACAAGGAAGTCGGCCAGTGCTTGTGACTTGATGGCGGTGCGGGGCTGGTAGTGGATGGTGTAAGGAGCCAGCTCTATGGCCCACTTGGCCACTCGGCCAGAAGCATCTCGGCTACCAATGATCTCGGCAAGTGGGGCCATGCAGACCACCGTGATTGGATGCTCTTGAAAGTAAGGCTTCAATTTCTTGGCAGCAAAGTGTACGCCATAGCACATCTTCTGGTAGTGGGGGTAGTTCTGCTTGGAGGTCGACAGTACCTCGCTCAGGTAATATACCGGTCTCTGGACAGGCAGCGCCTTGCCTTCCTCCTTGCGCTCCACTACAATGACTGTGCTGACTACTCGGCTGGTGGCGGCGATGTACAGGAGCATAGGTTCCTTGGGAGTCGGAGCCACCAGGACGGGTGGAGTAGTCAGAATCTTCTTCAACTGGTGAAAAGCTTCGTCCGCCTTATGGTTCCACTCGAAAAAAGTGGTCTTCTTCATGAGTTGGTACAAGGGGAGAGCTTTCTCGCCCAGCCGACTGATGAATCGGCTGATGGACGCGAAGCAGCCGGTGAACTTCTGCACATCCAGCAGTCGGCTGGGTACCTCCATTCTCTCAATGGCCTTGATTTTTACTGGGTTGCATTCTATGCCGCGTTCAGAGACTAGGAAGCCAAGGAGCTGGCCGGCTGGTACTCCGAAGACACACTTCTCAGGGTTGAGCTTGATCTGGAACCGGCGCAGGTTCTCAAAGGTCTCCTTGAGGTCTTCCAGCAGTGTCCCATGCTTTTCCGTCTTCACCACCACGTCGTCCACGTAAACGTGGGCGTTCCTGCCGAGCTGCTTGAGGAGGCACTTCTTCATGCAACGCTGAAAGGTGGCGCCGGCGTTCCTTAAGCCGAACGTCATGGTAAGGTAGAAGAAGGCTCCAAACGGCGTGATGAAGGCGGTTTTCAGTCTGTCAGCCGGGTTTAGCTTGATCTGGTGATATCCTGAATATGCATCCAAAAAACTCAACAGCTCGCATCCGGCTGTGGAGTCTATCACCTGATCGATTCTTGGTAAAGCAAATGGGTCCTTGGGGCAGGCCTTGTTGAGGCTCGTGTAGTCAATACACATTCGCCACTGCTTGTTCTTCTTTAGTACCAGGACCGGATTTGCTAGCCATTCTGGAAAGAATACTTCCATAATGAAGCCGGCTGCTAGGAGTCGGGCTATTTCTTCTCCGACAACTCTTCTCTTCTCTTCTGATAAGCGGCGCAGGGGCTGTCTGACCGGCTTTGCATCAGATCGGACATGTAACTTGTGCTCGGCGAATTCCGTCGGTACACCTGGCATGTCCTTGGGGGACCATGCAAAGATGTCTCGATTCTCACGGAGGAAATCAACGAGCTCGTCTTCCTATTTGCTATCGAGATTTGCACCTACGACGGCGTACCTCTCTGGGTGCTCCGGGTCCAATGGTATCTTCTTTGTCTCTTTCGCTGGCTTGAACGAACCCTCAGTCTCCGACTCTTTTGGGTTGGGCGACACCTCAGGCTGCTTGCCGGCCATCGCCACAACTCGCTCAAGGAGCCGCTTCTCAGCCGCGATTACCAAGGACTTGGCCAGCCGACTGCTCTCTGCTGCGCAAGCAGATGACTTCCGGTAGTCGCCAGCCATAGTCAGAATTCCCTTAGAACTGGGCATCTTCATCTTGAGGTAGGCGTAGTGGGGGACCGCCATGAACTTGGCCAAGGCAGGTCGGCCAAGCAGCGCATGGTATGGGCTCTCAAGATCCACCACCTCAAACCAAACGGGCTCTCTACGGAAGTGATCTTTGTCCCCAAAGAGGACGTCCATCAGGATCTTGCCGATTGGCGAGCAGGAAAGCCCAGGAACAATGTCGTGGAACACAGTTCGGCTGCTCTGAAGCTATCTTTGCTTGATTCCTAACTTCTCCATGGTGTCCTTATTTAGGATATTGATGCTGCTGCCCCCGTCTATCAGAACTCGCGAGAAACGCGCGGCTCGTTTGTCCGTAGCAAAGGTGGCGTCCAGGACCAAGGCGTAGGAGCCCGGACTCGGCATCACCTCTGGGTGGTCAGCCCTGCTCCAGCTGATGGGCTTCTCAGACCAGTGCATGAACTCTGGCGTCTCTGACGCTACCGTGTTCACCTCTTGTCGCTGCAGCCTCCTGCTGCGTCGATCATCAGCCACAATGGTGAACACCACATAGGCTCCATGCTCTTCAGGGTATTCGTCTTGTACTGCGCCGACTGGCCTGACAGCCGGCTGCTGGGGCGGAGGCGGAGGCGGCTGCCCAGTAGGCGGGGGAGGCAGGAGGCCATCTCCCTTGGCGATCCTGGTGAGCCAGTGGCACTTCTGGGTGGTGCGATTCGACGGCTTTGCGCCGCTATGGAACTTGCAAGGTCCATCCAAGGTCTGCTCATAGGAGAAGGCCGGCAACCAGTTTGGCTTGCCGCCTTTCTGTCGCTTGGGCGGGGGCTGCTCTTCTGGCTGCTGGGCTTCAACGGTCGCGACCTGCCAGCTGCTGGAAGCCGGCTGCAGGGCCTTGCGCTTGTTGTCGCCCTGCTGTTGTCGTCGGCCGGCGTCTGCTGCTGGAGTTCTTGGAGCTTGAGGAGTCACTTTGCCAGTTGTGCTGATTTGAATTACCGCCTTCATGGAGGAGTCGGCCGTGGCGTACTTGTCCGCTATGATCAGTAGCTCGTCGAGGGTTTCTGGCTCGTCGCAGAGGAGCTTGTGCTTGAGGAGGGTGCCTTCCTTGCACCCGGCTGTAAAGTACTCAATGGCCTGCACCTCGTGCACGCCCTCGCAGGAGTTCCGGAGCTCGGCCCAACGCGTGAGGTAATCACGAGTAGACTCGTCGGGGCCTTGCACGCACAAGGAGAGCTGACGAGGCTTGGGAGGACGCTTGTACGTGCTGGTGAAGTTGCGGACGAACGCTTCGGTGAAGTCGACCCAGCTGTTGATGCTGCGGGGCTTTAGGCTGTTCAGCCATGTCCGGGCCGTGCCCTGGAGCATGAGCGGAACGTACTTTACGGCGACACGCTTGTTGCCGTTTGCTATGCTGACAGCCGTGGAGTAGTCGACTAGCCAGTCTTCCGGCTTCACGGAGCCGGTATACTGGGGCGTCTCTCTTGGGAGCGTGAACCCTCTGGGAAAGGGCTCGTCCCGAATGCGGGGCCGAAACAAGGCGGACCTAGCTCGTCTTCTTCTTCCAGTGCTAAGGATCGGTGGAGTTGGTCGATCCGATGGCGGGCGTCGTTCTCTCCAACTCCCTCTCGGCGGCCAAGGCGGTCACTGAGAGTCGGATGGTCAACATGCGGTGGGTAGACCCGCCTCTCCTTGCGGGGAGGGGGAGGCGGACAGTCGTCCCGTCGTTCCACTGCCCTTGGGCAGCCGTCTCGGTCACGCTCTATGGTAATGCGAGTCCGACTGTGGCTGACAGTCGGCTCCTTGTCTCTTCTTCCTCGGCCGCCGCCAGTCGGCGTCCGAGATGTCGCGCCTTGGTCTTGGTGAAGGTCGTCGTTGGGCCGTTGAGGCGCCTCCGCGCGGCAGCCGGCCTCGTTCTGCGCGGCGGCCGCGTCGAGAAGCCGTTGGACTCGCTCCATCATGAGGCGGCGTTCTTCGCCCTCGAAATTGTCCAGCTCGTCCACCGCTGCCTGGGCGGCTTGGATGTTCTTTGCTGGTGTAGCATACACAGGGCGGCTTGCCCCAAACAGGTTGGCGATGGCTACGCTGCGCTGCCGGACCGCGCCAAGGCGGCTGGGCTCCGCCGGGGCCGGCGAGCCGCCGACGGCGCGATCCATCTCCCGCTGGTAGGCTTCTGATAAGCGCCTCATGCTGGCCAGCTTCTTTGCGCCTTCAACGAGCTGAAGGCGGCGCGCCTCCAACGTCTCTATGTTAGCGTCTTCCGGAATGGGCGCAGTTAGGTCTTGCAGTGCCGCGCCGAGTGAGTCGGGCGCTCCTCCGCCGGGGAACTCGTCATGACTGATGACTAGCACCTCAGTGACGGTGCTTCCATCGCTCTCTGCATGGGGGAGAGGTTCGTCGTAGACCACCACGTTGGTGGGGAACGCGTCGAGCGACACGGTGTCGGAGTCGACCAGCATCGGGTCGGTGGAGCCTACGGACTCCAAGTCTACGGCAGGCTCGCCGGAAACGTGGAGTTGATCGAGGAGGCCCGCGAGGAGGTTCTCGGGGCCGTCCGTGCCTGCGTTGGATGCAGGTTCGTTGGAGAGGCGGACCTCGCCGACAAGTTCGGCCAAGGAGCTGACCGCGCAGTCGATCTGAACGCCGCTTAGCAAGTCGGCGCAAATTCCATCTGGCATGCCTGGCTGGCTGCGCTCGCCAGGGAGGAAAAGGGTTCCCGTCCAGAACAGATCTCCGGACGGCGGTGCACCAGGCCCCACGGTGGGCGCCAAATGTCGGGGGTTTGGTGCGACATATGCCAACGGATGGCTTATCATGGTGGGGGCGAGTAGAGCGTCGCCGGTGCCTGGAAACGGGATGAGGCTAAGACATGCACGCCGGCGAATCTTACCCAGCTTCGGGGCTCTCCGGGGAGATAATACCCCTACTGATGCTCTGCGGGGTCTCCGCATGATCACTATGGCAAAGTGCTTACACGGTTGCTCCTTGAGCTGTTTTCTGGTGGTGGGAGAGGGCAAGACTAGCTCCCTCCCTCCTATCTGATCTGGTCTAGAGCTAATGGGTTCCAACCCTTTGCATGGGTGCCCTGGGGGGGTTTATATAGGCCTACCCCCAGGGGTACAATGGTAATCCGGCTGGGCACGGGCCTAGCCATCAGTGTCTCTGGCCTCCGTCTTCTCTGCTGACCGCTGGGGCCCATCGACTGGCGGGCCCCGCCAACTGGCCGGGTACGGAGCCGACATGCCGCGTCCGCCGCGGGCGGGTTTTGCCGGCTGCTGATTACTGTAGCCGTACTTCTGATGACGCAGGCTAGATCATGAGGTCGTGGCAACAGCCCCGCCGCCTGGCGGGCGATCACTGTTGCCACTCCCCATCTCATCTCGATTAATGGCGCGTGGGCCCCGGGGGAGGGCTCGGCCGACTGCCCCGGGCCGACTCCCGATGGGTCCGACTGGTGGTTCTCCCGCCGTCTCCCGAGGTCTCACTGACTGGTGGGCCCTGCTGCCTCCAGGTCGTACAGACAAGCCGTCGTGGGTGTAGGATTCGGCCCTGCGGTGCTGATGTCAGGGCCGACATGGCAACAGCGCCACACCGCACGGAGATCTTCCGGGGTACGGCGTGTTGTGGCCATGCCTGCCATCGGTGAGGCGCGGGGGTGGGCTTTGCTGTAGCCATGCCCCTGCCTCGTCCCCTTTGATGAGGTCATGGGGTTTGTTGGAGTCGCAGGCCGACTCCCCAAAGCCGGCTTCTCTGGAACTCGTCCCTGGGACTTGGCTATGAGCGGGCAGTCGGCCGCCTTGCCGTCGACTCCTCAGGAGGCGGCTCTTTGTCCTGGGGTCTTGAGGGGCGCAGCCTGCCCCGATGTCTTGAAAGGTCATGGGACTCGGGTTGGCCTACTCATGGCCCATTACTCCGACACGTTAAGTCTCTTAGTGAGAGAACTTAGACAAGTGCTCGGCTGCAGCTAAGCCCCCCGAGTGGGAGGATTGCTCTCCACTCGGTAGGATTTTTTCAAACTTAGGCGAGTGCTGGACTGCCGTTAAGTCTCATAGTGAGAGAACTTAGGCGAGTGCTCGACTGCAGCTAAGCTCCCGAGTGGGAGGACTGCTCTCCACTCGGTAGGATTTTTTCAAACTTAGGTGAGTGTTGGACTGCCGTTAAGCCTCTTATTGAGAGAACTTAGGCGAGTGCTCGACTGCAGCTAAGCCCCCGAGTGGGAGGATTGCTCTCCACTCGGTAGGATTTTTTTCAAACTTAGGCGAGTGCTGGACTGCCGTTAAGCCTCTTAGTGAGAGAACTTAGGCGAGTGCTCGACTACAACTAAGCCCCCGAGTGGGAGGATTGCTCTCCACTCGGTAGGATTTTTTCGAACTTAGGCGGAACGGATTCACGACTAAGCCCACCCACTGGGGGGTTTCAAGAGTAAATAAGAACAACACAATCGAATGAGAGAACCTTAAGCTCTTGTCTTTGATAAACGAATTACAAAAGGTGTTGCTTATTACATTTTATTCAAACGAGTGTTTAAGTATAAAAGGGGCGGAGCAGCTCCGCGTTCCAAGCCTGTGGCTCGTCTTTCTGATGCTCGATACTGTAAAGATGGTATGCTCCGTTGTGGAGAACTTTGGTGACGATGAAGGGGCCTTCCCAAGTTGGAGCGAGCTTGTGTGGTTTCTGCTGATCCACTCGAAGAACCAAGTCTCCTTCTTGAAAGGCCCGACCCCTCACATTCCTGGCGTGGAATCGACGCAAATCTTGCTGATAAATGGTCGAGCGGATCAAGGCCATCTCTCTTTCCTCCTCTAAGAGATCGACTGAATCTTGCCGGGCCTGCTCTGATTCTGCTTCGGAGAAGAGTTCATCTCGGGGTGTGTTGTGGAGCAAGTCACTTGGCAGAACAGCTTCGGCTCCATAGACTAAGAAGAAAGGAGTTCTTCCGGTCGACCGATTAGGAGTTGTCCTTAAACCCCACAGAACTGACGGAAGTTCATCAACCCAAGCACCTGCTGCGTGTTTGAGATCACGCATCAGGCAGGGCTTCAGTCCTTTGAGAATTAGGCCATTGGCTCTTTCTGCTTGTCCATTCGACTACGGGTGAGCAACAGAAGCATAGTCGACTCGAGTGCCCTGAGAGGCGCAGAAAATTCTGAACTCGTCAGAATCGAAGTTCGACCCGTTGTTCGTGATGATGCTGTGCGGGACTCCATATCTGAATGTCAATTCTCTGATAAAACTGACAGCGGTACTAGCGTCAAGGTTCTTGATAGGTTTGGCTTCGATCCATTTGGTAAACTTGTCGACCGCAACGAGCACGTGAGTGAAGCCGCTTTTGCCGGTCCTCAGCGGTCCAACCATATCCAGTCCCCAAACAACGAAGGGCCAGACGAGGGGAAAGGGTGACGCTGGCTTGTGAGACATATCGGAGTAAAATTGACAGCCTTCACATCTGTCGACTATATCTTTCGCCATCTCATTTGCTCGTGGCCAATAGAATCCAGCTCGGTATGCTTTAGCCACGATGGCCCGAGAGGACGCATGGTGACCATAGGTCCCCGAGTGGATGTCATTGAGGATCATTCGACCTTCTTCTGGTGTTATGCACTTCTGACCAACTCCAGTCACACTTTCTCTGATCAGCTGCCCTCTTATCACAGTAAAAGCTTTAGATCGGCGGACGATCTGTCGAGCTTCTTCTTCATCCTCTGGGAGCTCTTTCCTGAGGATGTACGCAATGTAGGGCACCGTCCAGTCGGGAGTAATGGCCAGAACCTCCATGATTAGGTCGACCACAGCTGGGACCTCGACTTCAGTCGAATCCGTGGCGCTCTTGGGTTGTGGGGGCTCTTCAGTGAAAGGGTCTTCCTGAACTGTCGGCGTGTGAATATGCTCCAAGAACACATTGCTGGGAATGGCTTCTCTCTTGGAACCTATCTTTGCCAATTCATCGGCTGCTTGATTTTTCAATCGGGGGATGTGGTGGAGTTCTAACCCCTCGAACTTCTTCTCAAGCTTTCTCACCGCATTGCAGTAACCAGTCATGGCTGGGCTTCTGATGTCCCACTCCTTCATCACTTGATTAACTACCAAATCTGAGTCGCCATAGACCATGAGGCGACGAACGCCGAGTGAGATGGCCATGCGCAACCCATACAGGAGTGCTTCATACTCTGCTTCATTGTTGGAGGAATCAAAGTGAATCTGGAGGACATATCTGAGCTTGTCTCCTCGGGGGGATACCAGAACTACTCCAGCACCAGAACCGTTCAACATCTTGGATCCGTCAAAGAACATGGTCCAGTGTTCAGAGTGAACTTGAGTTGGCAGTTGCTGTTCGATCCACTCGGCGAGGAAATCTGCTATTGCTTGGGACTTGATAGCTTTCTTTGTCTCAAACTTAATATCCAAGGGAAGGAGTTCAATCGCCCATTTTGCCACTCGACCAGTTGCATCCCTGTTGTGCAGAATCTCTGACAATGGAGCGTCGCTGACGACTGTAACAGAGTGATCTGAGAAGTAGTGTGCAACCTTCTTCGTGGTCATGTAAATTCCATAGACAAGCTTCTCGTAGTGAGGATATCTCTGCTTTGACGGGGTCAGGACTTCGAAAATATAATAAACTGGGCGTTGAACTTTGTACGCTTTTCCTTGTTCTTCCCGCTCGACCGTAAGTACTGTACTGACGACTTGTCCAGTGGCTGCTATATAAAGCAAAAGAGGCTCTTTGCTGATTGGAGCAGCAAGCACCGGCTGGGTGGAAAGCAGGGCTTTTAGCTCTGCAAATGTTGTATTAGCTTCTGGAGTCCACTCGAACTTATCTGATTTCTTCATCAGTCGGTAAACAGGCAGCGCCTTTTCACCGAGGCGAGAAATGAATCGACTTAGGGCGGCAAAGCAACCAGTAAGCTTCTGGACATCATGCACATGCACAGGGCGTTTCATTCGGAGTATAGCGCCTACTTTCTCTGGGTTAGCATCGATTCCTTGTTCGGAAACAAGAAAACCGAGCAACTTTCCGCCTGGAACTCCAAACGTGCACTTTGATGGATTGAGCCTGATATCATACCTTCTGAGGTTGGCAAAGGTTTCAGCGAGGTTGGTCAGCAGGTCAGAACTTTTACGTGACTTAACCACAATGTCATCCATGTATGCCTCCACATTCCGACTGATCTGAGTGAGCAGGCACTTCTGAATCATTCGCATAAATGTGGCTCCAGCGTTTTTCAAGCCGATTGGCATTGTGACATAACAGAAGCACCCGAACGGGGTGATAAAGGCTGTCTTTATTTCGTCGGGTCCGTACAGACGGATCTGGTGGTACCCGGAGTAGGCATCCAAAAAGGACAAACGCTCGCACCCAGCAGTCGAGTCGACTATCTGATCGATGCGAGGGAGAGGGAAGTGATCTTTCGGGAAGGCCTGATTGATATGCTTGAAATCGATGCACATGCGGAGTGAGTCATCTTTATTTGGGACCATGACAACATTGGCTAACCACTCGGAGTGGTAAATCTCTCGGATAAACTCAGCTGCCAAAAGCCGAGCCACCTCTTCGCCGATTGCTTTTCTTTTCTGGACGGCGGACCATCGAAGATGCTCTTTGACTGGTTTCACTTTCGGGTCGACTCGCAAACGATGCTCAGCCAGTCCCCTGGGAACACCTGGCATGTCAGAATGCTTCCATGCAAAGATGTCCCAGTTCTCATGGAGGAACTGGATGAGCGCTTCTTCCTATTTGGAGTCGAGTGTGGTCGAAATGTGGGTCGGAGCTGCATTGGGGTCCATCGGGTGGATGTGAACAGACTTCGTCTCGCCAGACGACTGGAATGTTGAATCCGTGGCTGGCTTCTTGGCTCGCAACAAGTCACTCGGGTCTGCATTTTTCTGGTATTCTTTCAATTCTGCCACGGCCATCTGGGCATCGGCGATCTTTGAGCCCTTATGGAAACACTCTTCTGCCTTTTCCCGATTACCAGAGATAGTGATCACTCCTCTGGGGCCAGGCATCTTCAGTTTGAGGTACACGTAACAAGGTCGAGCCATGAATCGTGCATCAGCCGGCCTGCCCAGAATTGCATGATATGCACTCTGAAAATCCACGACTTCAAACGTCAACTTTTCTTTGCGGTAATTTTTGGCATCACCGAAAACCACGTCGAGTACAATCTAACGGAGGGACGCAGCTTTCTTGCCCGGGATGACCCCATGGAAACTCATATGGCTTTCACTGAGTCTGGACATCAGAATGCCCATTCCTTTCAACGTTTCTGCATATAGAATGTTCAGGCCACTGCCACCGTCCATCAGGACCTTTGTCAGTCGAGTGCCTTCGACCACCAGGTCGACCACCAGCTCTTGCCTCCCAGGGGTGGTGATGTGCGCTGGATGATCAGACTGGTCGAATGTAATGGCAGTCTGCGACCATTTCAAGTAATTGGGTGTCGCCGGAGCGACCATGTTCACTTCTCTGTTGATGACTTTCAATCGACTCTTGTTTTCAACATCAGCAAAAATCATCAAAGTGGAATTCACGTGAGGATAACCATCATCATCTTCTCCTTCACTCTCAGCCTTGTCTGCCTCCTTCTCCTTTTCCTTGGGCTGTTTCTCTCGGAACTGCTAGATCAGGAGCCGACACTGTCGAGTGGTATGCTTCGGGTAAATGAAATTACCTTCTTCGTCTTTTTTGGTGTGGATATGGCACGGCAGATCCAACGCGTCATTTCCATTCTGATCTTTCACTTTCTTGGGGTTCCACGGCCCTTTGGGCTTCCCCTTGAACTTTCCTTGAACCACAGCCAAGGCCTCACCCGGAGCAGCTGGTTCGGCCTTGCGTTTTTGTTTCCGACTGGAGTTTCCTCCTCCGGCTTCGTGGGCGACTGCTTTGTGCTTGCCGCTCCGCAGTCGCTCCTCCTCTTCACCATTGGCATACTTGGTGGTGATTTCCATCATTCGAGTCAGAGTCATGTTTCCTGTCCGACCGAATTTCAGGTGCAACTCTCGGTACCTGACGCCTTCCTTGAAAGCACAAATTGCCTGATGATCAGACACATCTTCCACCGTGTGGTGCAGGGTGATCCACCTCTGGATATAATCTCTCAAAGTTTCATTCGGTTTCTGGACGCAACACTGTAATTCTGTCAAACCTGCCGGCCGCTTGCAAGTACCCTCAAACGTTCTGACAAACACTCGTGCGAGATCTTCCCAAGTATAGATGCTGCCAGGTGCCAACTGATTCAGCCACGCCCTAGCCGAGCCCTCCAACAACAGAGGAAGGTGTTTCATGGCCACCTCATCATTGCCGCCACCAATCTGGACAACCACTCGGTAGTCTTCGAGCCAGGTGTCAGGCTTGGACTCTCCGATGAACTTACTGACTCCAGTCGCCAACCTGAAGTTGTGGGGAATCACTGAGGCTCTGATAGCTCTGCTGAAGCACTCTGGGCCAGAGACATGCACCCTATTGCTGGTTTGCGGGCCTCTGTCATGGCCATCCGACTGAGCTCTGTTTCTGTCGACCAAGCCTTGTACGAGAATAGATCTCGCATCAAAGCCTGGCTCTCTGGGGTCGACTGGAATACCTCTTCTGACGCTGTTAGGGCGCCTGTCTTCATGTGGCCGCGGCACGTACGACCCACTCTTTGGAGGAGGCGTGGGCA
This sequence comes from Triticum urartu, assembly GCF_056163025.1. Taxonomy (NCBI): domain Eukaryota; kingdom Viridiplantae; phylum Streptophyta; class Magnoliopsida; order Poales; family Poaceae; genus Triticum; species Triticum urartu. The sequence goes on along the minus strand of NC_141874.1, from coordinate 587,959,149 downwards.
CTCGATGGCGACCATCGCGATCGGCTCGACGATCATACTGCTCCTGGTTTCTGTACTGATCACGCCGCTCTCCACGTCCCTCACGCCTCGGGGGCGATCTCAGGCTATGGGCCGACTGGACCGTATCTGCGACCACAGATCTACTACGGATCCTATCACGCGACTGAGACACGGCCGTATTCTGCTCTCCTGCTTCCCGGAGCAAGGCCCTGATCTGCACCAGACCTCGGCTAGCTTATGACTAGGAAGGTTGAATCGACTCTGCTATCCAGGCAGCAGCTGCTAGGTTTTGGATCGGTGTCCGGTATACCTGAGCCGGAGGTGGAAAAAGTTGGCGTCGGCTGGACTCAGGAGCACGTTGACGAGCGCGACCGTCGAGTGCGCACTGTAGGTTCTCCAGCCAAGTGCGCTCAGCCAGATTGGCCAAGCGAGCCTGTTCAAAGGCCTGGGCCTCGGGCGTTTCTCCAACTATTGGAGTATGCAGGGCATCCATGTTTCGGCGACGAAGTTCTTCTCTTTGCTGCGAGGAGAGAGGCTCGGGGCGGTACTCCTCGTGAACGCGCGACGGATCGCCGTTCCCGTCACCTCCATCTTCACGATCGAAGCCAGGAGGACCGCGTGGTCCATTGACCATCAGGACTTCCGCTGCCGAGTCATTGCTGCCGCACTCAGATGCAGTCTCTACAGAGCCAGTCGACAGATCAAACATGCCGTAGAGAGACTCGTCGGGCTCGAGCGCCGTGACTTGAGGGGTGGCCGACTGGCGGGCCACCGCATGCTTCACCCACCGTTGAATCCTCGACCGGCCGGTGCGCTTGCTCCGGCGGGTCACAGGGAGGGGGAAAGCCGTTGGAGTCGACTGGTACTGGGTCGACGGTTGCCGCAGGAGGACGCCACGGACGCACGCGTGAAAGTGCGTCGCCCCGCGGGTGGGGAGCGTGTCGACGTCGAGTGGTGCCTCCTGAAGCCAAGCGGAGTCGTCGGCGACAAACACGAGCGCGCCGAGACAGATCTCGCGGCCCTCAGCCAAACTTCCGCCTGGAACCATGATGATGGGGATCGAAAAAATTGCAACTTCTCCAATAAGTCGCTAAGACACCTGCCCCACGGTGGGCGCCAACTGTCGTGGATCTAAGACTGACAGTAGAATGGGGGGTAGGCATGAGGAAGCAAGATCCTAGCTACGGAGTAGTTGTAAACACGAGTTTTACGAGTTCAGGCCCTTCTCGGAGGAAGTAACAGCCCTACATCTCGGTGCCCTGAGGCGGTCGATTGGATTATATTGAAGGAAATATGCCCTAGAGGAATAATAAAGTTATTATTTATTTCCTTATATCATGATAAATGTTTATTATTCATGCTAGAATTGTATTATCCGGAAACATAATACTTGTGTGAATACATAGACAAACTAAACGTCACCAGTGTGCCTCTACTTGACTAGCTCGTTAATCGAAGATGGTTATGTTTCCTAACCATAGACATGTGTTGTCATTTGATTAACAGGATCACATCATTAGGAGAATGATGTGATTGACATGACCCATTCCATTAGCTTAGCACCCGATCGTTTAGTATGTTGCTATTGCTTTCTTCATGACTTATACATGTTCCTATGACTATGAGATTATGCAACTCCCGTTTGCCGGAGGAACACTTTGTGTGCTACCAAACGTCACAACGTAACTGGGTGATTATAAAGGAGCATTACAGGTGTCTCTTATTTATTTCCTTATATCATGACAAATGTTTATTATTCATGCTAGAATTGTATTATCCGGAAACATAATACTTGTGTGAATACATAGACAAACTAAACGTCACCAGTGTGCCTCTACTTGACTAGCTCGTTAATCGAAGATGGTTATGTTTCCTAACCATAGACATGTGTTGTCATTTTATTAATAGGATCACATCATTAGGAGAATGATGTGATTGACATGACCCATTCCATTAGCTTAGCACCCGATCGTTTAGTATGTTGCTATTGCTTTCTTCATGACTTATACATGTTCCTATGACTATGAGATTATGCAACTCCCGTTTGCCGGAGGAACACTTTGTGTGCTACCAAACGTCACAACGTAACTGGGTGATTATAAAGGAGCATTACAGGTGTCTCCAAAGGTACATGTTGGGTTGGCATATTTCGAGATTAGGATTTGTTACTCCGATTGTCGGAGAGGTATCCCTGGGCCCTCTCGGTAATGCACATCACATAAGCCTTGCAAGCATTACAACTAATGATTTAGTTGTGATATGATGTATTACGAAACAAGTAAAGAGACTTGCTGGTAACGAGATTGAGCTAGGTATTGAGATACCGACGATCGAATCTCGGGCAAGTAACATACCGATGACAAAGGGAACAACGTATGTTGTTATGCGGTCTGACCGATAAAGATCTTCGTAGAATATGTAGGAGCCAATATGAGCATCCAGGTTCCGCTATTGGTTATTGACCGGAGACATGTCTCGGTCATGTCTACATTGTTCTCGAACCCGTAGGGTCCGCACGCTTAACGTTATGATGACAGTTTCATTATGAGTTTATATATTTTGATGTACCGAAGTTTGTTCGGAGTCCCGGATGTGATCACGGACATAATGAGGAGTCTCGAAATGGTCGAGACATAAAGATTGATATATTGGAAGCCTATGTTTGGACATCGGAAGTGTTCCGGGTGAAATCGGCATTTTACCGGAGTACCGGGAGGTTACTGGAACCCCCCGGTGACCTAATGGGCCTTAATGGGCCTAGTGGAGAAAGAGGAGAGGAGGCCTAGGGGCTGCCGGCGTCCCTCCCCCCCCCCCCAAGTCTGAATTGGACAAGGAGGGGGGCGCCCCCCCCCCCTTTCCTTTCTTCCCTCTCCTCCTTCCTCCCAAGTCCTAATCCAACTAGGGAAAGGGGGGAGTCCTACTGACTCCTCCTGCGCACCTCCTCCTAGGGACGGCCGCACCCCCCTTGCTCCTTTATATACGGGGGTAGGGGGCACCTCTAGACACACAAGTTAATCTTCAAGATCGTTCTCTTAGCCGTGTGCGGTGCCCCCCTCCACCATAGTCCTCGATAATATTGTAGTGGTGCTTAGGCGAAGCCCTACGATAGTAGAACATCAAGATCGTCACCACGCCTTCGTGCTGACGGAACTCTTCCCCAACACTTTGCTGGATCGGAGTCCGGGGATCGTCATCGAGCTGAATGTGTGCTAGAACTCGGAGGTGCCGTAGTTTCGATGCTTGATCGGTCGGACTGTGAAGACGTACGACTACATCAACCGCATTGTCATAACGCTTCCGCTTTCGGTCTACGAGGGTACGTAGATAACACTCTCCCCTCTCGTTGCTATGCATCACCATGATCTTGCGTGTGCGTAGGATTTTTTTTGAAATTACTACGTTCCCCAACAGTGGCATCCGAGCCTAGGTTTTATGTGTTGATGTTATATGCACGAGTAGAACACAACTGAGTTGTGGGCGATATAAGTCATACTGCTTACCAGCATGTCATACTTTGGTTCGGCGGTATTGTTGGATGAAGCGGCCCGGACCGACATTACGCGTACGCTTACGCGATACTGGTTCTACCGACGTGCTTTGCACACAGGTGGCTGGCGGGTGTCAGTTTCTCCAACTTTAGTTGAACCAAGTGTGGCTACGCTCGGTCCTTGCGAAGGTTAAAACAGCACCAACTTGACAAACTATCGTTGTGGTTTTGTTGGTGTAGGTAAGATTGGTTCTTGCTTAAGCCCGTAGCAGGCACGTAAAACTTGCAACAACAAAGTAGAGGATATCTAACTTGTTTTTGCAGGGCATGTTGTGATTTGATATGGTCAAGACATGATGCTAAATTTTATTGTATGAGATGATCATGTTTTGTAACCGAGTTATCGGCAACTGGCAGGAGCCATATGGTTGTCTCTTTATTGTATGCAATGCAATTGCGCTGTAATGCTTTACTTTATCACTAAGCGGTAGCGATAGTCGTGGAAGCATAAGATTGGCGAGACGACAATGATGCTACGATGGTGATCAAGGTGTCGTGCCGGTGACGATGGTGATCATGACGGTGCTTCGAAGATGGAGATGACAAGCACAAGATGATGATGGCCATATCATATCACTTATATTGATTGCATGTGATGTTTATCTTTTATGCATCTTATCTTGCTTTGATTGACGGTAGCATTTTAAGATGATCTCTCACTAATTATCAAGAACTGTTCTCCCTGAGTATGCACCATTGCGAAAGTTCTTCGTGCTGAGACACCACGTGATGATCGGATGTGATAGGCTCTACGTTCAAATACAACGGGTGCAAAATAGTTGCACACGCGAAATACTCAGGTTATACTTGACGAGCCAAGCATATACAGATATGGCCTCGGAACACGGAGACCGAAAGGTCGAGCGTGAATCATATAGTAGATATGATCAACATAGTGATGTTCACCAATGAAACTACTCCATCTCACGTGATGATCGGACATGGTTTAGTTGATTTGGATCACATGATCACTTAAGGATTAGAGGGATGTCTATCTAAGTGGGAGTTCTTTAGTAATATGATTAATTGAACTTAAATTTATCATGAACTTAGTACCTGATAGTATCTTGCTTGTTTATGTTTGATTGTAGATAGATGGCCTGTGCTGTTGTTCCATTGAATTTTAATGCGTTCCTTGAGAAAGCAAAGTTGAAAGATGATGGTAGCAATTACACGGACTGGGTCCGTAACTTGAGGATTGTCCTCATTGCTGCACAGAAGAATTACGTCCTGAAAGCACCGCTGGGTGCCAGGCTTGCTGCTGGAGCAACACCAGATGTTATGAACGTCTGGCAGAGCAAAGCTGATGACTACTCGATAGTTCAGTGTGCCATGCTTTACGGCTTAGAATCAGGACTTCAACGATGTTTTGAACGTCATGGAGCATATGAGATGTTCCAGGAGTTGAAGTTAATATTTCAAGCAAATGCCCGGATTGAGAGATATGAAGTCTCCAATAAGTTCTATAGCTGCAAGATGGAGGAGAACAGTTCTGTCAGTGAGCATATACTCAAAATGTCTGGGTATAATAATCACTTGATTCAATTGGGAGTTAATCTTCCAGATGATTGCGTCATTGACAGAATTCTCCAATCACTTCCACCTAGCTACAAGAGCTTCGTGATGAACTATAATATGCAAGGGATGAATAAGACAATTCCCGAGCTCTTCGCAATGCTGAAAGCTGCGGAGGTGGAAATCCAAAAGGAGCATCAAGTGTTGATGGTCAACAAGACCACTAGTTTCAAGAAAAAGGCAAAGGGAAGAATAAAGGGAACTTCAAAAAGAACAGCAAGCAAGTTGCTACTCAGGAGAAGAAACCCAAATCTGGACCTAAGCCTGAAACTGAGTGCTTCTACTGCAAGCAGACTGGTCACTGGAAGCGGAACTACCCCAAGTATTTGGCAGATAAGAAGGATGGCAAGGTGAACAAAGGTATATGTGATATACATGTTATTGATGTGTACCTTACTAATGCTCGCAGTAGCACCTGGGTATTTGATACTGGTTCTGTTGCTAATATTTGCAACTCAAAACAGGGACTAAGGATTAAGCGAAGATTGGCTAAGGACGAGGTGACGATGCGCATAGGAAATGGTTCCAAAGTCGATGTGATCGCAGTCGGCACGCTACCTCTACATCTACCTTCGGGATTAGTATTAGACCTAAATAATTGTTATTTGGTGCCAGCATTGAGCATGAACATTATATCTGGATCTTGTTTGATGCGAGACGGTTATTCATTTAAATCAGAGAATAATGGTTGTTCTATTTATATGAGTAATATCTTTTATGGTCATGCACCCTTGAAGAGTGGTCTATTCTTATTAAATCTTGATAGTAGTGACACACATATTCATAATGTTGAAGCCAAAAGATGCAGAGTTGATAATGATAGTGCAACTTATTTGTGGCACTGCCGTTTAGGTCATATCGGTGTAAAGTGCATGAAGAAACTCCATACTGATGGACTTTTGGAACCACTTGATTATGAATCACTTGGTACTTGCGAACCGTGTCTTATGGGCAAGATGACAAAAACTCCGTTCTCCGGTACTATGGAGAGAGCAATAGATTTGTTAGAAATCATACATACAGATGTATGTGGTCCGATGAATGTTGAGGCTCGTGGCGGATATCGTTATTTTCTCACCTTCACAGATGACTTAAGAAGATATGGGTATATCTACTTAATGAAACATAAGTCTGAAACATTTGAAAAGTTCAAAGAATTTCAGAGTGAAGTTGAAAATCATCGTAACAAGAAAATAAAATTCCTATGATCTGATCGTGGAGGAGAATATTTGAGTTACGAGTTTGCTGTACATTTGAAACAATGCGGAATAGTTTCGCAACTCACGCCACCCGGAACACCACAGCGTAATGGTGTGTCCAAATGTCGTAATCGTACTTTACTAGATATGGTGCGATCTATGATGTCTCTTACTGATTTACAGCTATCGTTTTGGGGTTATGCTTTAGAGACGGCCACATTGACATTAAATAGGGCACCATCAAAATCCGTTGAGACGACGCCTTATGAACTGTGGTTTGGCAAGAAACCAAAGTTGTCGTTTCTGAAAGTTTGGGGCTGCGATGCTTATGTGAAAAAACTTCAACCTGATAAGCTCGAACCCAAATCGGAGAAATGTGTCTTCATAGGATATCCAAAGGAAACTATTGGATACACCTTCTATCACAGATCCGAAGGCAAGACTTTTGTTGCTAAATTCGGAAACTTTCTAGAGAAGGAGTTTCTCTCGAAAGAAGTGAGTGGGAGGAAAGTAGAACTTGATGAGGTAACTGTACCTGCTCCCTTATTAGAAAGTAGTACATCACAGAAAACGGTTTCTGTGACACCTACACCAATTAGTGAGGAAGCTAATGATGATGATCGTGAAACTTCAGAACAAGATACTACTGAACCTCGTAGATCAACCAGAGTAAGATCCGCACCAGAGTGGTACGGTAATCCTGTTCTAGAAGTCATGCTACTAGATCATGATGAACCTACGAACTATGGAGAAGCGATGGTGAGCCCAGATTCCGCAAAATGGCTTGAAGCCATGAAATCTGAGATGGGATCCATGTATGAGAACAAAGTGTGGACTTTGGTTGACTTGCCCAAAGATCGGCAAGCAATTGAGAATAAATGGATCTTCAAGAAGAAGACTGACGCTGACGGTAATGTTACTGTCTACAAAGCTCGACTTGTCGCAAAAGGTTTTCGACAAGTTCAAGAGATTGACTACGATGAGACCTTCTCACCCATAGCGATGCTTAAGTCTGTTCGAATCATGTTAGCAATTGCCGCATCTTATGATTATGAAATTTGGCAGATGGATGTAAAAACTGCATTCCTGAATGGATTTCTAGAAGAAGAGTTGTATATGATGCAACCGGAAGGTTTTGTCGATCCAAAGGGAGCTGACAAAGTGTGTAAGCTCCAACGATCCATTTATGGACTGGTGCAAGCCTCTCGGAGTTGGAATAAACGCTTTGATAGTGTGATCAAAGCATTTGGTTTCGTACAGACTTTTGGAGAAGCCTGTATTTACAAGAAAGTGAGTGGGAGCTCTGTAGCATTTCTGATATTATATGTAGATGACATATTACTAATCGGAAATGATATAGAATTTCTGGATAGCATAAAGGGATACTTGAATAAGAGTTTTTCAATGAAAGACCTCGGTGAAGCTGCTTACATATTGGGCATTAAGATCTATAGAGATAGATCAAGACGCTTAATTGGACTTTCACAAAACACATACCTTGACAAAATTTTGAAAAAGTTCAAAATGGATCAAGCAAAGAAAGGATTCTTGCATGTGTTACAAGGTGTGAAATTGAGTAAGACTCAATGCCCGACCACTACAGAAGATAGAGAGAAAATGAAAGATGTTCCCTATGCTTCAGCCATAGGCTCTATCATGTATGCAATGCTGTGTACCAGACCTGATGTATGTCTTGCTATAAGTCTAGCAGGGAGGTACCAAAGTAATCCAGGAGTGGATCACTGGACAGCGGTCAAGAACATCCTGAAATACCTGAAAATGACTAAGGATATGTTTCTCATATATGGAGGTGACAAAGAGCTCATCGTAAATGGTTACGTTGATGCAAGCTTTGACACTGATCTGGACGATTCTAAATCGCAAACCGGATACGTGTTTACATTAAACAGTGGAGCTGTCAGTTGGTGCAGTTCTAAACAAAGCGTTGTGGCGGGATCTACATATGAAGCGGAGTACATAGCTGCTTCGGAAGCAGCAAACGAAGGAGTCTGGATGAAGGAGTTCATATCCGATCTAGGTGTCATACCTAGTGCATCGAGTCCAATGAAAATCTTTTGTGACAATACTGGTGCAATTGCCTTGGCAAAGGAATCCAGATTTCACAAGAGAACCAAGCACATCAAGAGACGCTTCAATTCCATCCGAGATCCAGTCCAGGTGGGAGACATAGAGATTTGCAAGATACATACGGATCTGAATGTAGCAGACCCGTTGACTAAGCCTCTTCCACGAGCAAAACATGATCAACACCAAAACTCCATGGGAGTTAGAATCATTATTGTGTAATCTAGATTATTGACTCTAGTGCAAGTGGGAGACTGAAGGAAATATGCCCTAGAGGCAATAATAAAGTTATTATTTATGTCCTTATATCATGATAAATGTTTATTATTCATGCTAGAATTGTATTATCCGGAAACATAATACTTGTGTGAATACATAGACAAACTAAACGTCACTAGTGTGCCTCTACTTGACTAGCTCGTTAATCGAAGATGGTTATGTTTCCTAACCATAGACATGTGTTGTCATTTTATTAACGGGATCACATCATTAGGAGAATGATGTGATTGACATGATCCATTCCATTAGCTTAGCACCCGATCGTTTAGTATGTTGCTATTGCTTTCTTCATGACTTATACATGTTCCTATGACTATGAGATTATGCAACTCCCGTTTGCCGGAGGAACACTTTGTGTGCTACCAAACGTCACAACATAACTGGGTGATTATAAAGGAGCTCTACAGGTGTCTCCAAAGGTACATGTTGGGTTGGCGTATTTCGAGATTAGGATTTGTCACTCCGATTGTCGAAGAGGTATCTCTGGGCCCTCTCGGTAATGCACATCACATAAGCCTTGCAAGCATTACAACTAATGAGTTAGTTGTGAGATGATGTATTACGAAATGAGTAAAGAGACTTGCCAGTAACGAGATTGAGCTAGGTATTGAGATACCGATGATCGAATCTTGGGCAAGTAACATACCGATGACAAAGGGAACAACGTATGTTGTTATGCGGTATGACCGATAAAGATCTTCGTAGAATATGTAGGAGCCAATATGAGCATCCAGGTTCCGCTATTGGTTATTGACCGGAGACATGTCTCGGTCATGTCTACATTGTTCTCGAACCCGTAGGGTCCGCACGCTTAACGTTATGATGACAGTTTCATTATGAGTTTATATATTTTGATGTACCGAAGTTTGTTCGGAGTCCCGGATGTGATCACGGACATAACGAGGAGTCTTGAAATGGTCGAGACATAAAGATTGATATATTGGAAGCCTATGTTTGGACATCAGAAGTGTTCCGGGTGAAATCGGCATTTTACCGGAGTACCGGGAGGTTACCGGAACCCCCCGGTAACCTAATGGGCCTTAATGGGCCTAGTGGAGAAAGAGGAGAGGAGGCCTAGGGGCTGCCGCACGCCCCTCCCCCCCAAGTCCGAATTGGACAAGGAGGGGGGCGGCGCCCCCCTTTCCTTTCTTCCCTCTCCTCCTTCCCCCCCAAGTCCTAATCCAACTAGAGAAAGGGGGAGTCCTACTCCCGGTAGGAGTAGGACTCCTCCTGCGCGCCTCCTCCTAGGGCCGGCCGCACCCCCCTTGCTCCTTTATATACGGGGGCAGGGGGGCACCTCTAGACACATAAGTTGATCTTCAAGATCGTTCTCTTAGCCGTGTGTGGTGCCCCCCTCCACCATAGTCCTCGATAATATTGTAGTGGTGCTAAGGCGAAGCCCTGCGACAGTAGAACATCAAGATCGTCACCACGCCATCGTGCTGACGGAACTCTTCCCCGACACTTTGCTGGATCGGAGTCCGGGGATCATCATCGAGCTGAACGTGTGCTAGAACTCAGAGGTGCCATAGTTTCGGTGCTTGATCGGTCGGACTGTGAAGACGTACGACTACATCAATCGCGTTGTCATAACGCTTCCGCTTTCGGTCTACGAGGGTACGTAGATAACACTCTCCCCTCTCGTTGCTATGCATCACCATGATCTTGCGTGTGCGTAGGATTTTTTTTGAAATTACTACGTTCCCCAACATATATGTGTGTGTGAGTTTACACAAAAGTGCGAACCCTTGTCCCAGAGGAGGGGGTGGCTTATATAGAGTGCGCCAGGACCCCAGCTCCCCTCCGTTACTCAGGGTTCAATGCTCATAAAGGAAAGGCGTTACTGGTAACGTCTACAGTAAAATGTCATAAATGCTCATAATGCTATGGTTTAAGTCCTAACCGTTGCAGAGTGGAGGGTTCCTCATCTTCTGGTGGTTGAGCGTGTTCAAGGTGGTCGAGTGAGCGCATCTCCGCGGTCGAGTGGATGATGATTTCTCTTCGACTGCTTCTAATTCTTTGTAAAGATGTCCTTGGGGAGGGTATGCCGGACAGGTCCATGACCCTACCCTAGGTACATAGCTTCATCACTTGGCAGAGGAGCAAATGCAGTGCTTGGCAGAGGAGCAAATGCAGTGCTTGGTAGAGGAGCAAATCCAGTGCTTGGAAGAGGAGCAAATGCAGATGCAGTTCCAGCAAAGGAGGCAGAAATGTGCATGCTTGGAGAGGCAGGGAGGAAATTCAGGTGCAGGTAGAGGTAGGGGAGGAAGAAATGCAGGTGCAGGTACAGGAAGAGGATCAATCTCAGGTGAGAAGGCTTGGTCGCTGATGTTTGGAGAAGATATTAGCAACAACCTAATTCCTGATCTAAATGCTCCCCCTGATGCTTGATTTGGTGGCAGTTCAGACTGTCACTTTTTTTGTTAAGGCCTGAAGCAATGTAAAACATTGAGTGGCCTTTTTGGATGCAGAAAGGAGCATCTAGTGCCTCATTATTTGATGGCTAACAGTGGCATTAAGTGCCCTTTTGTAACTAAAAACTGTGATGGCAAACATGTGGCATTAGCTGGGTTTTAATGCTTTCCAAAATTCAGTTAACTTTTGTCATTTAGCAAAGTTCAGTTTAATTCAGTTAAGGCTGTCCAAAATTCAGTTAAGCCTGTCCAAAATTCAATTAAGTTCTGTCAGTTTTCAAAGTTCAGTTTAATTCAGTTCATTATGTCCAAAATTTAGTTAAGTATGTCACTTTCCAAAGTATTTGCTGCCACTGTTACAGCAAACTGAATGTACTTAGCTGCAATTATTTGGCCTATAGATAACTGAATTTTGTTTAAGGTAAAAAAACAAAAAAATGTTCGGCCTGGGTCTCGAACCCAGGAGTGTGCTTTGGTAAGCTAGGAGCAATGCCAGTGGAGTAGTAGTCGTGGTCTGGTGTATTTGATGCCACTGTTGTACTAATACTGATTTTTACGACGGGCCGACGATTCAGTTTTCACACCTGTCTTAAAGACGGCAACCCACCGCTCTCGTCGCCCACTACCACTCCCCACTTCCCTCATCTCCTCGTTTCTTGCGCTACCCACATCCATCTCATCGCCACACCCGAAAACCCTCGCCGAGGTCGAAGCCACCGCCGACCCCATGGACGGCAGCCTCGGATGGCAGAGGGCCATCAAAGATCTGGCCGGTGACGACCAGGCGGCGCGGGCGGAGCTGCAGGAGATCGCGCGCTGGTTCCCGAGCATCCAGATGATGAGGAACCACGCGTGCGGCCTCATCAAGGCAATGACGGACGACGAGAAGCGTCGCACCATGCCCAGCGGCAATTTTGGTGTCGTCGGCGTCCATCCGGCGAAGATCCTACAGTTCGCCATGGGTGAGACGCGGTCGGATGATCCAGACCAGCGCGCGCGCTGGTGGATGTACTGGTCCGCCAGGGCGCCGTCATAGTAGCCGGATCCGAATCGTGTCGGCTCCAGGGCGGAGCGCGTGCGGGAGGTCATCCTTGCCGTCCCCGCGCCAATCAACAGGGCGTATTGGGACAGGTTCCAGCCTGAGCTCCTCCTTCCCGATGACGTCTCCGACGTGGATTCGTCGTCCGACTCTGAGCACAAGCACCTCACCTCCGACGCGGACTCTGGCTACGACCCGGAGACCGGGTCGTCTGAAGAGTGGGAGGTGGACGTCATCGTCCTCTCTGACAACGAGCCGGATCCATCGTCCGACTCTGAGCACGAGCACCTCACCTCCGACGTGGATTCTGGCAACGACCCGGAGACCGAGTCGTCTGAAGAGTGGGAGGTGGACGTCATCGTCCTCTCTGACGACGAGCCGGATGAGGTGCAGATGGCACCACGGGCTGTGCACCTCCCCATCGACGTGGACACGCCGCCGGATGTGCCTGACCTCGTCGTTGTCAAGCAAGAGGAGGCGGATGAGGTAGACAAGGTGCCTATGCAGGAAGACAAGGCAGACTGCAGGAAGGGGAAGAAGAATGCAAGCAAGAAGAGTCCTGCAGATAGGGTGGTGCGCCGCTCGGAGAGGCTGAAGATGCTGAAGAAAAATTGAAGCAGAAGCCTTGAAGAAGATGTGATGCAGCTGAAGAAGAGGACTTTAGGTATGCTGATATAGTAGAGCAGCATATAAGTTAAGTATTTAGGCAATGTTGTTTAGGTGTGCTCATATATGCAGAGCATATAAGTTATTTTATGATGCTATGGTGTTGTTAAGTATGATGCTGAACTAATGTGTTGAACTAAGATGTTTAACTATGATGGTATGGTCAGTTATGCTAAACTAAGGTATGAATGTTGCTGTTTAGGTGTTGAAGTATCCAATGTTGTAGTTAGTTAGTTCTGAATATTGTTGTCAGTTAACAATTTGAATGTTTGCAATGAACTCTTTCCCAAAATAGTATGCACATATTCAGTTAAACATTCAGAACTCTAAAAAATTCAGTTAACTGAAATTTTGTGCACTCAGATAACACATTTAGTTTTCTTCTGACTTTGATAACAGACTTGAGTTAGCTTAGTGCACTCAGATGACAAAACTCAGTACTGTTAACTATGACCAAATTCAGTTAACTCCCAAAATTCAGTTAACTGTCAAACTATAGGTAACTGTCAAAAATTTCAGTTAACTGTCAAAGTACAGTTAACTGACAAAAAATTCAGTTAACTGTCAAAGTACAGTTAACTATGACCAAATTCAGTTAACTCACTAAATCAATAATAAGACACTTCAATTAAATAAAAGTACTTAAATTGAAGTACATACTTCAGTACACAAATTAGTCAAATTACTGAATACAAATAAGTCTGGAACTTCAAGTGCAAGGTCATACTGGACCTGCTACTAATGATTACAATAACCAATGCATCACTCAAATTCTTCAAGCATCTCTTTCAGCTTCCTTATCTTGCCCTTGGTGTCTTCCTTATGTTTGAAAAGATCACCAATCATGTACTCTAGCTTTTTCTTCTCTTGCTTTAGCACATTCCTCTCCAGCACCAGGTTGTCCCTCTCTTACACCAGACGGTCCTCTCTTCCATGATACTGTCCCTCTCCTGCTTCATGAGGTTGAAGGAAATATGCCCTAGAGGCAATAATAAAGTTATTATTTATTTCCTTATTTCATGATAAATGTTTATTATTCATGCTAGAATTGTATTAACCGGAAACATAATACATGTGTGAATACATAGACAAACAGAGTGTCACTAGTATGCCTCTACTTGACTATCTCGTTGAATCAAAGATGGTTAAGTTTCCTAGCCATAGACATGAGTTGTCATTTGATTAACGGGGTCACATCATTAGAGAATGATGTGATTGACTTGACCCATTCTGTTAGCATAGCACTTGATCGTTTAGTTTGTTGCTATTGCTTTCTTCATGACTTATACATGTTCCTATGACTATGAGATTATGCAACTCCCGTTTACCGGAGGAACACTTTGTGTGCTACCAAACGTCACAACGTAACTGGGTGATTATAAAGGTGCTCTACAGGTGTCTCCGAAGGTACTTGTTGGGTTGGCGTATTTCGAGATTAGGATTTGTCACTCCGATTGTCGGAGAGGTATCTCTGGGCCCACTCGGTAATGCACATCACTATAAGCCTTGCAAGCATTGCAACTAATGAGTTAGTTGCGGGATGATGTGTTACGGAACGAGTAAAGAGACTTGCCGGTAACGAGATTGAACTAGGTATTAAGATACCGACGATCGAATCTCGGGCAAGTAACATACCGATGACAAAGGGAACAACATATGTCGTTATGCGGTCTGACCGATAAAGATCTTCGTAGAATATGTAGGAGCCAATATGAGCATCCAGGTTCCGCTATTGGTTATTAACCGGAGACGTGTCTCGGTCATGTCTACATAGTTCTCGAACCCGTAGGGTCCGCACGCTTAAAATTCGGTGACGATCATAATTAGGGTTTTTTGTGTTTTGATGTACCGAAGGTTGTTCGGAGTCCCGGATGTGATCACGGACATGACAAGGAGTCTCGAAATGGTCGAGACATAAAGATTGATATATTGGAAGCCTATATTTGGATATCGAAACGTTCCGGGTGAAATCGGGATTTTACCGGAGTACCGGGGGGTTACCGGACCCCCCCCCCCCCCCGGGGGGGGGGGGGTTATTGGGCCTACATGGGCCATAAGGGAGAAGAGGAGGGCCGGCCAGGGCAGGCCGCGCGCCCCTCCCCCCTAGTCCGAATAGGACAAGAAAGGGGGCGGCGCCCCCTTTCCTCTTTCTCCCTTCCCCCTTCCTTTTCCAACAAGGCAAGAGGGGGGAGTCCTACTCCCAGTGGGAGTAGGACTCCTCCAGGCGCACCCCTAGGGCCGGCCGCACCTCCCCCTCCCCCTCCTTTATATATGGGGGCAAGGGGGCACCCCATGACACACAAGTTGATCCTCGCGATCGTTCCTTAGCCGTGTGCGGTGCCCCCTTCCACCATATTCCACCTCGGTCATATCGTAGCGGTGCTTAGGCGAAGCCCTGCGTTGGTAGAACATCATCACCGTCATCACGCCATCGTGCTGACGAAACTCTCGCTCAATGTTTTGCTGGATCAGAGCTCGAGGGACGTCACCGAGTTGAACGTGTGCAGAACTCGGAGGTGCCGTACGTTCGGTACTTGGATCGGTCGGGTCGGGAAGACGTACGACTACTTCCTCTACGTTGTGCCAACGCTTCCGTTGCCGGTCTACGAGGGTACGTAGATAACACTCTCCCCTCTCGTTGCTATGCATCACCATGATCTTGCGTGTGTGTAGGAATTTTTTTTGAAATTACTACGTTCCCCAACAGTGGCATTCGAGCCTAGGTTTTATGCGTTGATGTTGTGCACGAGTAGAACACAAGTGAGTTGTGGGCGATATAAGTCATACTGCTTACCAACATGTCACAATTTGGTTCGGCGGTATTGTTGGATGAAGCGGCCCGGACCGACATTACGCGTACGCTTACGCGAGACTGGTTCTACCGACGTGCTTTGCACACAGGTGGCTGGCGGGTGTCAGTTTCTCCAACTTTAGTTGAACCAAGTGTGGCTACGCCCGGTCCTTGCGAAGGTTAAAACAGCACCAACTTGACAAACTATCATTGTGGTTTTGATGCGTAGGTAAGAACGGTTCTTGCTAAGCCCGTAGCAGCCACGTAAAACTTGCAACAACAAAGTAGAGGACGTCTAACTTGTTTTTGCAGGGCATGTTGTGATGTGATATGGTCAAGACATGATGCTAAATTTTATTGTATGAGATGATCATGTTTTGTAACCGAGTTATCAGCAACTAGCAGGAGCCATATAGTTGTCGCTTTATTGTATGCAATGCAATTGCGCTGTAATGCTTTACTTTATCACTAAGCGGTAGCGATAGTCGTGGAAGCATAAGATTGGCGAGACAACAACGATGCTACGATGGTGATCAAGGTGTCGCGTCGGTGACGATGGTGATCATGACGGTGCTTCGGAGATGGAGATCACAAGCACAAGATGATGATGGCCATATCATATCACTTATTTTGATTGCATGTGATGTTTATCTTTTATGCATCTTATCTTGCTTGGATTGACGGTAGAATTATAAGATGATCCCTCACTAAATTTCAAGATAAAAGTGTTCTCCCTGAGTATGCACCGTTGCCAAAGTTCGTCGTGCCCAGACACCACGTGATGATCGGGTGTGATAAGCTCTACGTCCATCTACAACGGGTGCAAGCCAGTTTTGCACACGCAGAATACTCAGGTTAAACTTGACGAGCCTAGCATATGCAGATATGGCCTCAGAACACTGAGACTGAAAGGTCGAGCGTGAATCATATAGTAGATATGATCAACATAGTGATGTTCACCATTGAAAACTACTCCATTTCACGTGATGATCGGTTATGGTTTAGTTGATTTGGATCACGTGATCACTTAGAGGATTAGAGGGATGTCTTTCTAAGTGGGAGTTCTTAAGTAATATGATTAATTAAACTTTAATTTATCATGAACTTAGTCCTGGTAGTATTAGCATATCTATGTTGTAGATCAATAGCTCGCGTTTAGCTCCTTTGTTTTATTTTTGATATGTTCCTAGAGAAAACTAAATTGAAAATTTTTAGTAGCAATGATGCGGATTAGATCCATGATCTGAGGATTATCCTCATTGCTGCACAGAAGAATTATGTCCTTAATGCACCGCTAGGTGACAGGCCTATTGCACGAGCAGATGCAGACGTTATGAACGTTTGGCTAGCTCAATATGATGACTACTTGATAGTTTAGTGCACCATGCTTAACAGCTTAGAATCGGGACTTCAAAGACGTTTTGAACGTCATGGATCATATGGATGTTCCAGGAGTTAAAGTTAATATTTCCAGCAAATACCCGAGTTGAGAGATATGAAGTCTCCAACAAGTTCTATAGCTAAAAGATGGAGGAGAATAGCTCAAGCAGTGAGCATGTGCTTAGATTGTCTGGGTACTACAATCGCTTGAATCAAGTGGGAGTTAATCTTCCAGATAAAATAGTGATTGACAGAATTCTCTAGTCACCATCACCAAGTTAGTAGAACTTCGTGATGAACTATAATATGCAAGGGATAACAGAAATGATTCCCAAGCTCTTCGTGATGCTGAAATCGACGAAGGTAGAAATCAAGAAAAGCATCAAGTGTTGATGGTAAACAAAACCACTAGTTTCAAGTAAAGGGACAAAGGGCAGAAAGTGGAACTTCAAGAAGAACGACAAGCAAGTTGCTGCTCAAGTGAAAAACCCAAGTCTGGACCTAAGCCTGAAACTGGGTGCTTCTACTACAAAGGGATTGGTCACTGGAAGCGGAACTACCCCAAGTAATTGGCGGATAAGAAGGATGGCAAAGTGAACATAGGTATATTTGATATACATGTTATTGATGTGTATTTTACTAGTGTTCGTAGCAACCCCTCGGTATTTGATACTGGTTCAGTTGCTAAGAGTAGTAACTCGAAACGGGAGTTGCAGAATGAACATAAACTAGTTAAGGGTGAAGTGACGATGTGTGTTGGAAGTGGTTCCGAGATTGATATGATCATCATCGCACACTCCCTATACTTTTGGGATTAGTGTTGAACCTAAATAAGTGTTATTTGGTGTTTGCGTTGAGCATGAATATGATTTGATCATGTTTATTGCAATACGGTTATTCATTTAAGTAAGAGAATAAATTGTTGTTCTGTTTACATGAATAAAACCTTATATGGTTGCACACCCAATGAAAATGGTTCGTTGGATCTCGATCGTAGTGATACACATATTCATAATATTGAAACCAAAAGATGCAAAGTTAATAATGACAGTGCAACTTATTTGTGGCACTGCCGTTTAGGTCATATTGGTGTAAAGCGCATGAAGAAAATCCATGCTGATGGGCTTTTGGAATCACTTGATTATGAATCAGTTGATGCGAACCATGCCTCATGGGCAAGATGACTAAGACTCCGTTCTCCGAAACAATGGAGCGAGCAACAGATTTGTTGGAAATCATACATACTGATGTATGTGGTCCGATGAATATTGAGGCTCGCGGCAGGTATCATTATTTTCTGATCTCCACAGATGATTTGAGAAGATATGAGTATATCTACTTGATGAAACACAAGTCTGAAACATTTGAAAAGTGCAAAAATTTCAGAATGAAGTGGAGAATCATCGTAACAAAAATAAAAGTTTCTACGATATGATCGCAGAAGTAAAATATTTGAGTTACGAGTTTGGCCTTCAGTTAAAAACAATGTGAAATAGTTTCATTACTCACGCCACCCGGAACACCACAGTGTAATGGTGTGTCTGAACGTCATAACTATACTTTATTAGATATGGTGCGATCTATGATGTCTCTTACCGATCTACCACTATCGTTTTGGGGTTATGCATTAGAGACAGCTGCATTCACGTTAAATAGGGCACCATCTAAATCCGTTGAGACGACACCGTATGAATTATGGTTTGGCAAGAAACCTAAGCTGTCGTTTCTTGAAGTTTGAGGTTGCAATGCTTATGTGAAAAAGTTTCAACCTGATAAGCTCAAACTCAAATCAGAGAAGTACGTCTTCATAGGATACCCAAAAGAAAATGTTGGGTACACCTTCTGTCACAGATCCAAAGGCAAGATATTCGTTGCTTTGAATGGATCCTTTCTAGAGAAGGAGTTTCTCTCAAAAGAAGTGAGTGGGAGGAAAGTAGAACTTGATGAGGTAACTGTACCTGCTCCCTTATTGGAAAGTAGTTCATCACAGAAATCTGTTCCTGTGACTACTACACCAATTAGTGAGGAAGCTAATGATGATGATCATGTAACTTCAGATCAAGTTACTACCGAACCTCGTAGGTAAACCAGAGTGAGATCCGCACCAGAGTGGTACGGTAATCCTGTTCTGGAGGTCATGTTACTTGACAATGACGAACCTACGAACTATGAGGAAGCGATGATGAGCCCAGATTCCGCGAAATGGCTTGAGGCCATGAAATCAGTTATGAGATCCATGTATGAGAACAAAGTATGGACTTTGATTGACTTGCCCAAAGATCGGCGAGCCATTGAGATTAAATGGATCTTCAAGAGGAAGACGGACTTTGATAGTAGTGTTACTATCTACAAAGCTAGAATTGTCGCAAAAGGTTTTCGACAAGTTCAAGGTGTTGACTACGATGAGAGTTTCTCACTCGTGTCTATGCTTAAGTCTGTCTGAATCATGTTAGCAATTGCCGCATTTTATGAAATCTGGCAAATGGATTTATTAAAGAAGAGTTGTATATGATGCAACCAGAAGGTTTTGTCAATCCTAAAGGTGCTAACAAAATATGCAAGCTCCAGCGATCCATCTATGGACTAGTGCAAGCATCTCGGAGTTGGAATATACGCTTTGATAAGTTGATCAAAGCATATAGTTTTATACAGACTTGCGGTGAAGCCTGTATTTACAAGAAAGTGAGTGGGAGCACTACATCATTTCTGATAAGTATATGTGAATGACATATTGTTGATCGGAGATAATGTAGAATTATTCTGCAAAGCATAAAGGAGTGTTTGAAAGGAGTTTTTCAAAGAAAGACCTCGGTGAATCTTCTTACATATTGAGCACCAAGATCTATAGAGATAGATCAAGACGCTTGATAAGTTTTTCAATGAGTACATACCTTGACAAGATTTTGAAGTAGTTCAAAATGGAACAGTCAAAGAAAGAGTTCTTGCATGTGTTACAAGGTGTGAAACTGAGTAAGACTCAAAGCCCGACCACGGCAGAAGATAGAAAGAGAATGAAAGTCATTCCCTATGCCTTGGCCATAGGTTCTATAAAGTATGTCATGCTGTGTACCAGATCTATTGTGTACCTCACCATAAGTTTGGCAAGGGAGTAGAATAGTGATCTAGGAGTAGATCACTGGACAACGGTCAAAATTATCCTTAGCGGAATAAGGATATGTTTCTCGATTATGGAGGTGACAAAAGGTTCGTCGTAAAGGGTTACGTTGATGCAAGTTTTGACACTGATCCAGATGACTCAAAGTCTCAATCTGGATACATATTGAAAGTGGGAGCAATTAGCTAGAGTAGCTCAGTGCAGAGCATTGTTGACATAGAAATTTGCAAAATACTTACGGATCTGAATGTGGAAGACCCGTTGACTAAACTTCTCTCACAAGCAAAACATGATCACACCTTAGTACTCTTTGGGCATTAATCACATAGCGATGTGAACTAGATTATTGAATCTAGTAAACCCTTTGGGTGTTGGTCACATGACGATGTGAACTATGGGTGTTAATCACATGGTGATGTGAACTGTTGATGTTAAATCACATGGCGATGTGAACTAGATTATTGACTCTAGTGCAAGTGTGAGACTGAAGGAAATATGCCCTAGAGGCAATAATAAAGTTATTATTTATTTCCTTATTTCATGATAAATGTTTATTATTCATGCTAGAATTGTATTAACCGGAAACATAATACATGTGTGAATACATAGACAAACAGAGTGTCACTAGTATGCCTCTACTTGACTAGCTCGTTGAATCAAAGATGGTTAAGTTTCCTAACCATAGACATGAGTTGTCATTTTATTAACAGGGTCACATCATTAGAGAATGATGTGATTGACTTGACCCATTCCGTTAGCATAGCACTTGATCGTTTAGTTTGTTGCTATTGCTTTCTTCATGACTTATACATGTTCCTATGACTATGAGATTATGCAACTCCCGTTTACCGGAGGAACACTTTGTGTGCTACCAAACGTCACAACGCAACTGGGTGATTATAAAGGTGCTCTACAGGTGTCTCCGAAGGTACTTGTGGGTTGGCGTATTTCGAGATTAGGATTTGTCACTCCGATTGTCGGAGGGGTATCTCTGGGCCCACTCGGTAATGCACATCACTATAAGCCTTGCAAGCATTGCAACTAATGAGTTAGTTGCGGGATGATGTGTTACAGAACGAGTAAAGAGACTTGCCGGTAACGAGATTGAACTAGGTATTAAGATACCGACGATCGAATCTCGGGCAAGTAACATACCGATGACAAAGGGAACAACATATGTTGTTATGCAGTCTGACCGATAAAGATCTTCGTAGAATATGTAGGAGGCAATATGAGCATCCAGGTTCCGCTATTGGTTATTGACCGGAGACGTGTCTCGGTCATGTCTACATAGTTCTCGAACCCGAAGGGTCCGCACACTTAAAATTCGGTGACGATCATAATTAGGGTTTTTTTGTGTTTTGATGTACCCAAGGTTGTTCGGAGTCCCGGATGTGATCACGGACATGACGAGGAGTCTCGAAATGGTCGAGACATAAAGATTGATATATTGGAAGCCTATATTTGGATATCGAAACGTTTCGGGTGAAATCGAGATTTTACCGGAGTACCGGGGGGTTACCAGAACCCCCCGAGGGTTATTGGGCCTACATGGGCCATAAGGGAGAAGAGGAGGGACGGCCAGGGCAGGCCGTGCGCCCCCTCCCCCCTAGTCCGAATAGGACAAGGAAGGGGGGGTGCGCCCCCCTTTCCTCTTTCTCCCTTCCCCCTTCCTTTTCCAACAAGGCAAGAGGGGGGAGTCCTACTCCCAGTGGGAGTAGGACTCCTCCAGGCGCACCCCTAGGGCCGGCCGTACCTCCGCCTCTCCCTTCTTTATATACGGGGGCAAGGGGGCACCCCATGACACACAAGTTGATCTTCGCGATCGTTCCTTAGCCGTGTGCGGTGCCCCCTTCCACCATATTCCACCTCAGTCATATCGTAGCGGTGCTTAGGCGAAGCCCTGCGTCGGTAGAACATCATCACCGTCATCACGCCGTCGTGCTGACGAAACTCTCCCTCAATGTTTTGCTGGATCGGAGCTCGAGGGACGTCACCGAGTTGAACGTGTGTAGAACTCGGAGGTGTCGTACGTTCGGTACTTGGATCGGTCGGATCAGGAAGGCGTACGACTACTTCCTCTACGTTGTGTCAACGCTTCAGTTGCCGGTCTACAAGGGTACATAGACAACACTCTCCCCTCTCGTTGCTATGCATCACCATGATCTTGCGTGCGCGTAGGATTTTTTTTTTGAAATTACTACGTTCCCCAACAGAGGTCCCTCTCTTTCTCTGCCTTGGCCCTCACAACTTGATGAATGTTTGTGAATGATTTGTCAGACATCTTATTCTTATCCAAATCTTTCTTCATGTCAGCCAGAGCTAGTTGTGTGTTGCCTAGTTGGGCCAGAGCTTGCTCCTTCTCAGCCACCATTTGAGCAAAATCAACCTTAAAAAACCTCAAGTCTTTTTCCATCTTTTCCTTCTCTCTCACAACCCTAAGATTTTCTGCAGCATTAACTACATTGTCCTGGAGCCTAAGCTTGTTCTCATCTTCATACATGCCCAAATCCTAGATAGGCTCATCTTCAAAGGGGCAGGCCACTCAGGGTCAACCCACTCCAGATAGCTGCATTTAGGTATCTTCTACAAATTTGCAACAAAGAAAAATATTCAGTACAATGAAAAAAAGTAGTTATATACTGGCTCAACTACACTACAAATGTTCAGTTTACATGAAGAACAAACAGTTTACTTGATTTGGTTTTGTCAGCTTCCACACATTCAGAGTTACAAACAACAAGATTCAGTTAACTGACATATATAACCGAATGTATTCACTTAATTTAAAGAACTACAAACAAACAAAAAATTCAGAGTTACAAACAACAATCCACAATATTCACTTAATTTAAAGAACTACAAACAAAACAAAAACATTCAGTTAACTGACAGAAGCAAAAACAACAACATAAGCACTAAATCTAGCTGTCAACACAACTGAATCAAACTGACCAAATGAATCAAACTGCCAGAACTAAACTGCTGAATCAAACTGACCAAAT
Organism: Triticum urartu; assembly: GCF_056163025.1. NCBI lineage: Eukaryota > Viridiplantae > Streptophyta > Magnoliopsida > Poales > Poaceae > Triticum > Triticum urartu. Next base: position 587,936,054 of record NC_141874.1, on the reverse strand, counting down.
GAGCTACTAACCTTCTGTGCACAAGCTAGGAATCTCCTCCCACTATCCACCGATTCAAATGCCACCAGCTTCTCACACACACATTCATGCTCACATCTAGAACTCAGATCTGTGGCCAGGCCGCTCCATTCCACACACAATATGGTGGCAGGTAGCTAAAACAAAAATAAATCAGCTTCATTTACTAACTAACAATGCACACCCAAAGAAAACCCTAACCTGCACTTAATTGCAGACAGACTCAGCGTCGGACGAACTGCCATAATCGCTTTAGGAAACCATGGCCACGAGCTGTGCAAATGTTCAAGGGAGGGGATGGGGGAAGGGACCTTGCTGCCGGCGACATAGGAGGGAGAGAGAGAGAGAGCTAGAGGGAGAGCGAGAGGATGGAGAATGGGGAACAGGAAGGAGAAAAGGGGGACATCAACGGTAGGTGGTGAGGTGGGGGAACGGGAGGAACGGGACCAGCGACGGGGTGCAGTGCGGGTTGAATCGAGTGAACACCAGGGGCCTTTGTGCAAAATTGCCACAGCTGACCGGTCCACCCCTTGGACTGCCACATGTCACGCTGTGAGTGGCTGTGGACCAAAACATCACATAGGGTGTCAAGTTTGTGGAGTTCTCAGTAACATTTTATAAGTTTTGGACTAAAACACCACATTCTGTGCAAGTTTGTGGACTTGGGGTGCTATTACCTCTTGCTGGATTGGTAGAGATGGTCGTCTTTCACCGGAAAACCCGGGCAAGGGGAAGGAAGAGGAGAGAAGCTTCTCTGTGGGCTGGCAACAGTGCCTCGAGTCCACGCACGGCGCAGTTGGGCGTGCACGTGAACCGCCGCCCCGTGCAACTGTCGGGGGCGGATTCCCGCGGTTTGTGCCTGGCTCAGTCAGTCCTCGACGCCGCACTGATCGATCCATCCATCCAGGTAAAGAAAAGAGAAGAAAAGAAAAGAAAAGATGAGAGCAGGGTGAGTAAAGTAGAAGGCACCCCGGCCCATCCGTGCAACTCCACGTAGCCGTAGCGGTTCCCTACCTAGATAGCTGCATTGCACGCACGTAAAGGCAGGGCGCATCCTTTTTGCGCGATCGCCCCCTCCACCTCGCTCGCGCACCCCAAGGCCAGGTACGAGTAGGACGACCGCTGCTAGCTACTCCTCTCCAGCCACGGTGAAACCAACCAGTGATAGTAGAAGGCTAGAAGCCTAGTAGTAGTAGAACGGACCAGAACAAGCGAACCGTGCGAATTTCCCATCCCATGATCGGGAAGAAAAGTGCACGGTGTTGGGCAGGGCGAACGGACGAACCAACTCGGGGCATCTGATTACACGCACACGCGATGCTTTCGTCGTGGTGGTCGCAAGCGTGCGCATCTGCCTTTCTCCGTGTCTCGACGTGTACAGGGCCGGCCAGCAACCCGTGCAGTCACGTACTCCTACGTAGACGCGGCGGCTGAGCGACAGGACAAAAAACCAATCAGTCCAATTAGCCAAACCTCCCCGTGCTAATCCGTGGAGACACGCGTGGAAGACGTACGTACGTATGATTAGCGCTGTTTTGTCACAACCAAGCCAGCATGATTAGTACGTACTGCTCTCCCGAACCAACCAGCAGGGCACCTGCCTACCCTACTTATCAGTACACACATGGGAGTACGCGCTCCTATCCTAGCAAGCACTTAACTCCAAACCCCGGCACCCAAATTAAAAGCCAGAAGCAAACAAGAGAAATTAAAGACTAGACTAGAGTTAGGCTGGTCACAATGAGGAGAAACTTAGGAGTAACATCACACACTCCAATACAACTTTGCTTATGTGTCACATATTTAATAAAGAGAGAGGTGCTTGTGGTAACTAGCTAAGTTACTGAAACATCACACACTCCAAGAAACAATGAGTCTATAACCTAATAAATACATTGTTGCATGACACTACATAGATGTTCCTATCCACTGTGGAGGTAGTAACATAGTCCAAGAAAGTGTGTAAGTTACTAGACTATGTTCTTGCCCATTGTGACCAGCCTTGGAGGGATAGAAAAGCCCAGCTCAAAAGTGCCGGGTGGGCCCGCCCGGATGAGGACGAAAAGCAAGCTCCAGCCAAAGCAATCGAAGCAAAGAGAAGGGGCAAGGGAAAGCAAAGGGACCGAGGCGAGGCTAGGCTAGATCGAGGGACCGCCCGCGATTGCTACGCTTCGCGAGCGTGCTTGCCTGCCATTTCCTCCCGTCCGCCCCCGGCCCGACCCAATTCCTTCTCCACCCCCCCTCCCTCCCTCCTCCCCTACCACCACCACCACCACCACCTCCATCACCTTCTCTCCCCCTCCTCCCCCCTAGCCAGCTAGCTAGCTCTCTTGCCGTCATCACACCGCCTCCTCCTCTCCTCTCTCTCTACTCCGCGGCGGCGCATCTCCATCGCCCATTCATTGTTCTTCGCCCGGCGGCGGCAGTGAGTCGACGCTCTAACGCAGCCCGGCGCCGGCGCCGGCGGGACTGGGCGTGCCAGAAGCGCGGCCGAAAACGCGGTGAGTTGGCAGGCCTCCCTCGCTCTTGTTGCGTGCGTGCGTCCGCATTAATGCGCCCTCTGGTGCGCGGTGCTGTTCCCTCTTGTGATGCTGCTGCTGCTGCTGCCGCCTTGTGGTTGTGAGGGTGGGGGTGACGTTAGTTACTGCGCGCAGCTCGCTCGCTCGCTCCGGGCGGAGTGAAAGGCCCGCTCTTTTTGCTCGCAGATCTGTTTCGGCGGTGGTGGTGCGCGGCGGTGCTGTTCCTGGCTGGGTCCCTCCGTCCGACGGGCCGTGGGCTCCCGCGATTTGAGGGGGTCGCAGCGGTCCCTCCACGGTTCTTATTGGGTGTTCCATCTTTTTCTGCAAATATGGTGCGATTGCTAGCAGGCTACTCCTGTTCCGGGTTCCCTCGACTGGTCCGAGCCTGAGAATCAGGAGTAAGCATTATTTTCAGGCGGGTGATTCGATTCTCGTCGCTTTTCAGCGATTCTTCCCGGTGCTAGATTCTTGATTTGGAGTTGCTCAGTTCGCTCCCGAATTCGATTCTTAGTATAGCTTTCATTCCTGTTTCGGCTTGTCGTGTTAACGTTTTCAGTGTCCATTTCTCTGAAAACGAAGGGGAAGCAAAACAGAGTACTACTTAGTTTCCTGCAGATAGACAGATAGTTACGCTGTTAGAATCTTTCCTGATTAGAAGCATTTCTCTTGCGGCATGTTCTTACAATTCCCTGCTTGCATTCTGTTTCAGGAAGTCTGCAAGCCGCGGAGATGCACAAGATTATAGCACTTGTTCTTCTCAGTGTTCGGCTCTGAGCATTGGTTGATTCGTGAAGTGAAGATAGCATGGGCCCTGGGACGGCATCCGCGTCCTGGGGTTTGCAACTCGGCGTGGTGCTGGTCTTTCTGCTGGTCTCTGGCTGCGAGGGGCTGAGCCATGAGGGCTGGCTTCTCCTGGCGCTCAAGAGCCAGATGATTGACAGTTACCACCACCTTGACAACTGGAACCCCAAGGATCCATCGCCGTGCGCGTGGAGTGGTGTCAACTGCTCCTCCTCCTCCTCGTCGTCGAGGCTAGCAGTGGTGTCTCTCAACGTCAGCAACATGAACCTGTCGGGCACCGTCGGCCCCGGCATTGGCGGTCTTACCGAGCTGACTAGCCTCGATCTGTCCTTCAATGAGTTCTCTGGTGCCATCCCTCCGGACATCGGGAATTGCTCAAAACTGGTGTTGCTCAACTTGAATAACAACAATTTTGATGGTACAATCCCCCCTGAGCTTGGGAAGCTGGCCATGCTGACCGGATGCAATCTGTGCAATAACAGGCTCCATGGTCCAATACCTGATGAGATTGGTAACATGTCATCACTTCAAGACTTGGTGGGGTACAGTAACAATCTCTCCGGTTCTATACCGCATTCGGTCGGCAAGCTCAAGCACCTCAAGACCATCCGGCTGGGACAGAATCTTATATCTGGCAGCATTCCTGCCGAGATAGGCGAATGCCGCAACCTGACCGTGTTTGGTCTTGCGCAGAACAAGTTGGAAGGGCCTTTGCCAAAAGAGATTGGGAGATTGGGTCTCATGACAGACCTCATCCTGTGGGGAAATCAGCTTTCTGGCCCCCTTCCTCCAGAGATCGGGAATTGTACAAATCTCAGGACTATTGCCCTTTATGATAATGATCTGGTTGGTCCTATACCTGCAACAATCGGGAACATTACTTATCTTGAGAAGCTGTATCTTTACAGGAATTCGATAAATGGTACCATTCCATCTGAAATTGGGAAGCTTTCTTTTGCAGAGGAGGTTGATTTTTCAGAGAATTTCTTAATGGGAGGGATACCAAAGGAGTTGGGCAACATACCAGGGTTGTATCTACTCTACCTCTTCCAGAATCAGCTTACTGGCTTTATTCCTAGTGAGTTGTGTGGATTGAGGAACTTGAGCAAGCTTGATCTTTCGATCAATTCACTCACTGGCCCAATTCCAGCCGGATTTCAGTACATGACCAAGCTAATCCAGTTGCAACTCTTCAACAATATGCTATCAGGGGACATACCTCCAAGGTTTGGCATTTACAGTCGACTGTGGGTGGTGGATTTCTCAAACAACAACATTACAGGGCAGATCCCTGGAGATCTTTGTAGGCAGTCAAACCTTATTTTGTTGAATCTGGGGTCTAACAAGTTGACTGGAAACATACCTCACAGAATCACCAGCTGTAAATCCTTGGTGCAGCTTCGTCTCAGTGACAACAGTCTGACAGGAAGCTTCTCCACTGATCTCTGCAATCTGGTGAATTTGACAACAATCGAGCTGGCTCGAAACAAGTTCAATGGCCCTATTCCTCCTCAGATAGGGAACTGCAATGCTCTGCAGAGGCTTAACCTTGCAAATAATTATTTCACATCTGAGTTGCCCCGAGAAATAGGGAAATTGTCAAAGCTTGTCGTCTTCAATATCTCATCTAACAGGCTAGGAGGAAGCATACCACTGGAGATCTTCAATTGTACAACATTGCAGCGTCTTGATCTCAGCCAGAATAGCTTTGAAGGTTCATTGCCAAATGAAGTTGGTAGACTGCCTCAACTGGAGCTTCTCTCGTTCGCTGATAATAGGCTATCTGGGCAGATGCCACCTATTCTTGGTAAACTTTCACATTTGACAGCACTGCAGATTGGTGGCAATCAATTCTCTGGTGGAATACCAAAGGAGCTGGGGCTGCTCTCAAGCTTGCAGATTGCCATGAATTTGAGCTATAATAATCTCTCTGGGAATATACCATCAGAGCTTGGCAGTCTTGCATTATTGGAAAGTTTGTTTCTCAATAATAACAACCTGACAGGTGAAATCCCAGATACATTTGTAAACCTGTCAAGTTTGCTTCAGCTCAATGTCTCGTACAATAATCTCACCGGTACTCTTCCCCCTGTGCCGCTTTTTGACAACATGGTTGTGACCAGCTTTATTGGAAACAGAGGACTCTGTGGTGGACAACTTGGCAAGTGTGGATCTGAGTCACCCTCCTCTTCCCAGGCATCCGACTCGGTCAGTCGTCCTATGGGCAAGATCATAGCAATTATTGCCGCCATTATTGGAGGAGTATCACTTATTCTTATTGCCATACTTTTGCACCATATGAGGAAACCATTAGAAACAGTAGCCCCTTTGCAAGACAAGCAAATTCTATCTGCTGGGTCTAACATTCCTGTTTCTGCGAAGGATGCGTATACATTTCAGGAACTGGTCTCTGCTACAAATAATTTTGATGATAGTTGTGTCATTGGACGGGGTGCTTGTGGGACTGTGTACAAAGCCGTCCTGAAGCCTGGGCAGATAATTGCGGTAAAGAAGTTGGCTTCAAACAGGGAAGGAAGCAACACGGATAACAGCTTCCGTGCGGAGATCATGACTCTTGGAAAGATAAGACATCGTAACATTGTGAAGCTGTACGGTTTCATCTATCACCAGGGTGCAAACCTTTTGTTGTATGAGTACATGCCAAGAGGCAGCCTTGGAGAGCTACTTCACGGAGAATCTTCTTCTTCACTCGATTGGGAGACACGCTTCACGATAGCCCTTGGGGCAGCTGAAGGGCTTTCATACTTGCATCATGATTGCAAGCCTCGGATCATCCACCGTGATATCAAGTCAAATAACATTTTACTTGATGACAACTTTGAAGCTCATGTTGGTGACTTTGGGTTGGCTAAGGTAATTGACATGCCAGTCTCAAAGTCTATGTCTGCAATTGCTGGTTCATATGGCTATATTGCACCAGGTGAGTCTTAAGTTTTCTCCACATCCTACAAAGCAAATTCCATTTGCATGTCACTGCTATCTTGCCCTATATGCTTTTTTTTTTAACTTGAATCTGTAGTTAAGCGATGAATGGTCAACAAAGTATTGATCCAGTTCTTTTCATTTGATCAGAGTATGCGTACACCATGAAGGTGACTGAGAAATCTGACATATACAGCTATGGTGTCGTGCTGTTGGAGCTGCTAACCGGCCGTGCGCCTGTGCAACCGATAGAATTGGGAGGTGATCTGGTAACATGGGCCAAAAATTACATCAGGGACAATTCTCTGGGTCCAGGGATATTTGACAGTAATCTTGATTTGGAAGATAAAGCCGTCGTCGATCATATGATCGAGGTCTTGAAAATTGCTCTGCTATGTAGTAACCTGTCGCCGTACGAGAGACCGCCGATGCGGCATGTTGTAGTTATGTTAAGCGAGTCCAAAGATAGGGCCCGGACGAGCTCGGCGTCGTCGCCTGCTTCTGATAATTCTTCGAAGAAGGATAGCTCATGATGTATTTATATATATAAGTTCAGTTAGTGAAAGGCAACCAATACCAGTTGCTCCCTTTCCCCTGTTGCTTATGGTGGGGATGTTGGGAGCATGCACTCATTCTTTCTGTCAATTGTTTTCTAGTGGGATAAATAATACTGACTGATAACAGTGGGATTGTGTATGTATGTTAGCCTCTCTGATGAAGAAGGTAGTCTCGAGTCCAGACAGTAACCCCGAGTAGTTCAGCCAGGGTTCCTCCCTGGACGTGGCGCTGTGCCTCTTGCTTAGATTTGGGTTTAGTATTGAGATTTCTCAATGTTGAAATATGAATGTGCTTTTGCTGGAACAACATGGTCTTTCTGAACTTGTGACACTCCCAGCTGAGTTGTATCTGAGCTTCCTCGGTGCAATTTTTATCTTAACTTTCTGAGCTTATGAATGTGCTTTAGCGGCAGTGAACTTCCTCAAGGTGCCTCCAGGGTCACTCTACTCCACCGAACAAGCCACACCCGTCAGAGGTCAGACCACTACCAATATACCATGGCAGCAGAGGAAGCAGGGAGCCGGGACCCGCACGTCGTCCTCTTCCCCTTCCTCGCGCGCGGCCACATCCCCGCCTTCCTCCGCCTCGCCGGCCTCCTCCACGAGCTGCGCCCGGGCATCACCGTCACCCTCGTCTCCACCGCGCGCATCCTCGATTCCATCTCCCTCCCGCCCACCAACCCTCCTATCCGCCTCCACGCGCTCCCGTTCGCGCCCGCGGACCACGGCCTGCCTCCCGGCGCCGACTCCCTCGCCGACCTCCACGTCCACCAGTTCATCACCTTCTTCCAGGCGTCCGAGTCCCTCCGCCCCGCCTTCGAAGCGTTCGTCTCCGGCATCCGGTCCCCGGTCTGCATCGTCGCCGACGCCTTCTTCGCCTGGACGGCGGACGTCGCGCGCGCGCACCGCGCGTTCCACGCGGTCTTCCTCACCGGCGGCGCCTTCGGCTTCGCCGTCTTCTTCTCCGTGTGGGAGCACCTGCCGCACAGGCTCGCCGCCGGCGACGAGTTCCCTCTGTCCGATTTCCCCACCGTCGTCCTCCACCGCACGCAGATCCCGCGGTACATGCTCGCGGCGACCGGGTCCGATCCCTGGTCGGCCTTCTTCCGGCGGGTCATCCCGCTTTGCCGCAAGACCGATGCGGTGCTCGTCAACACCGTCCAAGAGCTCGAGTCTTCCGGCCTAGACATGCTCAGGAGGACCTTCGGCGTCCAGCCATGGCCAATCGGGCCGATTCTCGCGGCGCCGACGACTCCGTCGGACTCGCATGACGATGCCGGCATCATCCGGTGGCTGGACGCGCACCCGCCGCGCTCGGTCCTGTACATATCCTTCGGCTCGCAGAACAGCATCAACGCCGATCAGATGACGGAGCTGGCACTGGGCCTGGAGGCCAGCGGGCGGCCGTTCCTTTGGGTCCTCCGGCCACCGCTGGGGCTCGACGCGAAGGACGGCTTCAAGCCGGAGTGGCTCCCGGCAGGCTTCGAGGAGCGAACGGCCGGGGCCAAGAGGGGACTGCTGGTGCGCGGCTGGGCGCCGCAGATGCGGATCCTGGCGCACCCGTCCACCGGCGCGTTCATGAGCCACTGCGGGTGGAACTCCATCCTGGAGAGCCTATGCCACGGCGTGCCGGTGATCGGGTGGCCGCTGGGGGCCGAGCAGTTCTTCAACGCGATGCTGGTGGTGGAGTGGGGCGTCTGCGTGGAGGTGGCGCGGGGGAACATGGAGAGCTCGGTGGTGGCGATGGGGGCCGTGGCCGACGCCGTGGGGACGGTGATGGGGGAGACGGAGAAGGGCGGCGAGATGAGAAGGAAGGCGGAGGTGATCGCGCGCGCGATGGCGGTCGCTTGGGAGGGACCGCGTGGGTCGTCGGCGGTGAGCTTGGAGGGGTTCCTCGGATGCGTTGAGATTTGAGACGTCCGTGCGTTGAGATTTCCGCCTCGATGCTGTTACGGGGGGATTTTCCTGCAAAAAAAAAACAACGGTTTTGCTAAAACTCGGGCTGTGTTTGACAACAAAGCAGTGTAAAAACTGTGGTATTTTAAACTACAGGTACTAGATACCACAGTTTTCACATATTAAAGTATTTTGTAGTATTGAGAATACTATGACGTGTTTGGCTGGTGTTCATTTACAAAGACATAAATTAGCTAGATAGCCGTTTTATAGTTGCAACATCCACGTTCTTAGCTGGCCTTCTGTTGAATCTCTCAAAAAGAAACGAATTTTGGTGTAAATCAATTAGGGATTTGAGAGGGGATTTGAGAGAGGAGTTCACAGTACAGAGAACTGGAGCGGCGGGGTGAGCTGCCGTCCATTCCTTTCCTTATCTCTATCTTCCTTCTTTACACTCTTGTCCCACTGACATTTATAATTTACACATTAGTATATAATCATACCAAATACAAATTTACCACTAAACTCAACACCCCCCCTCAAGATGGGGCAAACACATCATATAACCTCATCTTGCTACATAAGCTAGAAAACACTTTTTCAGCGAGACCTTTGGTCAGAATATCCGCTAGTTGGTTTGAAGAGCTCACATAATGCATACATATTATCCCTTGGTCAAGTTTCTCTTTGGTAAAGTGTCGGTCAATTTCTATGTGCTTTGTTCTACCATGTTGAACCGGGTTATTTGCTATATCTAGCGCAGCCTTATTATCATAATACATCATCAATGGTCTTGCCTGGAATAGACTCAACTCCATCGGTATGATTTTTAGCCATAAGACTTCACATACTCCATGAGCCATAGCTCTGAATCCTGGTTCTGCAGTGGACCTTGCAACAACATTTTGTTTCTTACTACGCCAAGTAACTATGTTTCCTCCAACAAACGTACAATATCCTGACGTAGAGCTTCTATCATCTAATGAACCGGCCCAATCAACATCAGTATAACATTCTATTTGTAAATTGCCACTTGACTTATACAATAAACCTCGACCTGGGCACCCCTTTAAATACCGAATGATTCGATTTACTGCATCCATGTGGTGAGTTTTAGGACTATGCAAAAACTGGCTCACCACGCTTACGGCAAAAGCTATATCAGGATGAGTATGTGATAAATAGATCAAACGGTCAACAAGTCTCTGATATTGCTCCCGGTCAACAGGTTCCCGTGACTCACTAGTCAATTGGTGGTTTTGTTCAATTGGTGTTAATTCTGGACGACACCCAGACATACCAGTTTCTGACAACAGATCTAGCACATATTTTCTTTGAGATAGATAGATGCCTCTTGAGCTTCGTGAGACTTCAATTCCAAGAAAGTACCTCATTTCTCCTAGATCCTTGACTTCAAACTCGTTCCTCAAATGTTGCTTCACTCTTTCAATACCTTGATCATCATCTCCTGTAATAATAATATCATCAACATAGACAATTAATATCGTCAATTTTCCACCACATCTTTTATAAAATAAAGTATGGTCGGCATTGCTCTGGCTGAAACCCAATTTCAGCATAGCTTTTCTAAATCGACCAAACCATGCACGAGGAGATTGTTTTAGGCCATACAGTGAATGACGGAGTTTCAAGACCTTTCCTTCAGTTTGTATCGTGTTGAAACCTGGTGGTATATGCATATAAATTTCCTCCTGAAGGTCTCCATGTAAGAATGCATTTTTTACATCCATCTGAAACAAATTCCATTCAAGATTAGTTGCACAAGACATCAAAGTTCTTACTGTATTCATTTTTGCTACAGGGGCAAATGTTTCCTCATAATCAACACCACGAGTCTGTGTGTAGCCTTTGGCCACCTACCGAGCTTTATACCTTTCTATTTTACCTTTAGGGTTACACTTAATGGTATAAACCCATTTGCATCCGACTGGTTCCTTGCCCTTCGTCCATTCTACCAATTGCCATGTATTATTCTTTTCTAGAGCATACATTTCCTCCATCATTGTTGATGAAGCTATGTACCTAGGGTAGGGTCATGGACCTGTCCCAACTGCCCTACCCAAGGACATCTCTAGAAGAAATCACCTTTCAATCGACTTGGAGGTGTTCCACTTGACAGACTCGAAGACGCTCGACCAAGAAGCAATCACTCGACCAAGACCAAACCACTCGACGGCCAGGAGACCTAAAGGCACTCCGCATGCTAACGGTCGATTATTAAGTAGCCTTTATGGTCATCATAGCACTTTATTAGGGGCGTTACCAGTAACGCCCGACCTTAATGTATTTAAACCCTGCACAACTGAGGGCCGGAGGGGTCCGGCAAACTCTATATAAGCCACCCCCTCCTCAGTGTAAAGGGTTCGCACCCTTTGTAAACCATACATGCATAATCCAGTCGACCGGCTTTGGGCTCCGAGACGTAGGGCTATTACTTCCTCCGAGAAGGGCCTAAACTCGTAAACCTCGTGTGCTTAGAACTTCTCCATAGCTAAGATCTTGCCTCTCTATACCTACCCCCCTACATTACTGTCAGACTTAGAACCACGACAGTTGGCACCCACCGTGGGGCCGGTGTTTTAGCGATTTGTTGGAGGAGTTGCGATCTTTTCCGATCCAAATCATCATGGTTTCTGGCAGAGTTTTGGTGGAGGGCCGCGAGATCCGTCTCGGCACGCTCACGTTCATCGCCGACGACTCCGCTTGGCTTCAGGAGGATCCGCTCGACGTGGACGCACTCCCCGTCCGCGGGGCAACGCACTTTAGCGCGTGCGTCCGCGGCGTTCTCTTGCGGCAACCGTCGACCCCCTACCGGTCGGCTCCTGTGTTATCCTCCCTCCCTGTTTCCCGCCGGCGCAAGCGCTCCGGTCGGTCGAGACTTCAGTGGTGGGTGAGACACGCAGTGGCACGCCAGTCGGCCACCCCTCAAGTCGCGGCGATCAAGCCCGATGAATCCCTCTACGGCCTGTTCGATCTGTCGACTGGCTCCGCAGAGACCGCATCCGAGTGCGACAGCAGTGATCCGGCGGCGGAGGTTCTGATGGTTGATGGACCGCCCAGTCCTCCCGGTTTTCCCCGCACCGACGGAGGCGCAGGTGGAGGCGACCCGTCGCGTCCCCATGAGGAATATCTCCCCGAGCCTCTCACGTCTCTGCAGAGAGAAGACCTTCGTCGCCGGAACATGGATGCACTGCACACTCCTATCGTTGGAGAAACCCCCGAGGCTCGTGCCTTGGAGGACGCGCGCCTGGCAAACTTGGCCGAGCGCACTCGACTGGAGAACCTCCAGCGAGCACTCGACGAGCGTGCACGACAACAGGTTCCGGAATCCAGTCGACGTCAACTCTTTCCGCCCCCGCAGGTATATCGAACTCCGATTCAGAATTTAGCAGCTGCAGCCCGTATAGCAGAGTCGATTTAGCCTTCCCAGTCGGAGGCTGGCAGAGGCTTGCTGCAGATCAGAGCGTTACTCCGGGTAGCAGGAGACCAGAATTCCGCTGTTTCTCAGTCACGGAACAGAATTCATAGCAGATCCGTTGCTGTAGACATAGTCCAGTCGGCTCATAGCCCAAGATCGCCCCCGAGGCATGAGGGACGTGGGGACCGGCGTAATCAGTATGGGGACCGTGAACAATATGATCACCGATTCGATCGTGACGGTCGACGTCGAGTGCCCACCCCTCCTCCGAGGAGCGGGTCGTATGCGCCTCGACAACAGGATGACAGGCGCCCTCATAGTGTTGGGCGAAGGATTCTAGTCGACCCCAGGGATCCAGGCTTTGATGCGAGATCCATTCTCGTTCAAGGTTTGGTCGACAGGAACAGAGCTCACCGAGAAGGTCACGACAGAGATGCACCTACCAGCAGCAGAGTACATGTTCCGGGGCCAGAGTGCTTTAGTAGAGCCATCAGGGCCGCTGTGATTCCTCCCAACTTTAGGTTGGCGACTGGAGTCAGTAAGTTCACTGGTGAGTCCAAGCCCGATACTTGGCTTGAAGGCTACCGAGTGGCCGTCCAGATTGGCGGCGGCAATGATGAAGTGGCCATGAAGCACCTGCCTCTCATGTTGGAGGGCTCGGCCAGAGCATGGCTGAACCAGTTAGCGCCCAGCAGCATTTACACTTGGGAAGATCTCGCCCGAGTGTTTGTCACCACATTTGAAGGAACATGCAAGCGACCGGCAGGGCTGACGGAACTGCGGTCTTGCATGCAGAAGCCGAATGAAACTTTGAGGGATTACATCCAGAGATGGATCACGTTACATCACACGGTAGAGAATGTGCCTGACCACCAAGCAGTCTGTGCCTTCAAAGAAAGCATCAAGTACAGAGAACTAAATCTGAAATTCGGTCGAACCAGAGATATGTCTCTGAATCGGATGATGGAGATTGCCACCAAGTACGCTAATGGTGAAGATGAGGATCGACTCAGGAGTGGCAAGCTCAAGTCAGTCACTCAAGAAACCGGAGGAAATTCCAATCGGAAACAGAAGCGAAAAGCTGAGCCAGCTTCTCCTGGGGAAGCCTTGGCCGTAACTCAAGGAAAGTTTAAGGGGAAACCCAAAGGACCCTGGAACCCCAAGAAGGTTAAGGACCAGGACGGAAATGATGTGTTGGATTTACCATGTCACATCCACACCAAGAAAGATGAAGAGGGCAATTTCATTTACCCGAAACATACCACTCGACAGTGTCGACTCTTGATCCAGCAGTTCCAGGGCAAGCAACCCAAAGATAAGGAAAATGAGTTAGAAAAAGTTGAGGACAAGGAAGATAGTGACGATGGATACCCCCAGGTCAATCCACCCTGATGATTTTTGCTGCTGTTGAAAGCAAAAGTTGACTGAAAGTTATCAACCGAGAGGTGAATATGGTTGCTCCGGCGACACCCAGTTATCTGAAGTGGTCTCAGACTGCCATCACATTCGACCAGTCCGATCATCCAACGCACATTGCCACCCCTGGGAGGCAAGCTTTGGTGGTCGACCCAGTTGTTGAAGGCACTCGATTGACCAAAGTCTTGATGGATGGTGGTAGTGGTTTGAATATACTATATGCTGAGACGTTGAAAGGGATGGGCATTCCGATGTCCAGACTCAGTACCAGCAACATGAGTTTCCATGGAGTCATTCCTGGAAAGAAGGCTGAGTCACTCGGCCAGATTGCTCTTGATGTGGTTTTCGGTGATTCCAAGAATTACCGCAAAGAAAAGTTGACGTTCGAAGTTGTAGATTTCCAAAGTGCGTATCACGCTATTTTGGGCAGGCCGGGTTACGCACGCTTCATGGCTCGACCATGTTATGTGTATCTCAAATTGAAGATGCCTGGTCCCAAAGGTGTGATCACTGTTACGGGCAATCGGAAGAAAGCAGAAGAGTGTTTTCTGAAAGGTTCAAAGATCGCTGATGCTCAGATGGCAGTGGTAGAGCTGCAGGAATACCAGAAGACTGCAGACCCGAGTGATTTGTTGTGAGCCAAGAAGCCCACTACAGAATCAGCTTTTCAGTCGTCTGGCGAAACGAAGACAGCTCACATCCACCCGACCGATCCCAGCGCTGCTCCAACTCATATCTCAACAACACTCGACTCCAAATAGGAAGAAGCGCTCATCCAGTTCCTCCGTGAGAACTGGAACATTTTCGCATGGAAGCCTTCTGACATGCCAGGTGTTCCCAGGGAGCTGGCTGAGCATCGCCTATGAGTCAACTCAAAAATAAAACCTGTCAAAGAACATCTCCGACGGTCCGCCGTCCAAAAGAGAAAGGCTATTAGCGAGGAGGTGGCTCGGCTCTTAGCAGCGGAGTTCATCTGAGAGATCTACCACGCCGAGTGGCTCGCCAATGTTGTCATGGTCCCCAAGAAGGACAAGTCACTTCGCATGTGCATTGACTTTAAACATATCAATCGGGCCTGCTCGAAAGATCATTTTCCTCTCCCCTGCATCGACTAGATAGTCGACTCGACTGCGGGATGTGAGCGGCTGTCTTTTTTAGACGCCTATTCCGGGTACCATCAGATCCGTCTGTATGGACCCGACGAGATCAAAACAGCTTTCATCACTCCATTCGGGTGCTTCTGTTATGTTACCATGCCGTTCGGCCTCAAGAATGACGGAGCCACATTCATGAGGATGATTCAGAAGTGTTTGCTCACTCAAATCAGTCGGAATGTGGAAGCATACATGGATGATATTGTGGTCAAGTCACGGAAGGGTTCCGACCTGCTGACTGACCTTGCTGAAACCTTTGCCAACCTCAGGAGGTATGATATCAAGCTTAATCCATCAAAGTGCACATTCGGAGTTCCTGGCGGAAAATTACTCGGTTTTCTCGTTTCCGAATGGGGAATCGACGCCAATCCAGAAAGAGTCGGTACTATACTCCGAATGAAAAGTCCTGTGCGAGTGCACGACGTCCAGAAGCTTACTGGTTGCTTGGTCGCTTTAAGTCGATTCATATCTCGTCTCGGTGAAAAGGCATTGCCTCTTTACCGATTGATGAAGAAGTCCGACAAGTTTGAGTGGACTCCCGAAGCTGATGCAGCATTTGCAGAGCTCAAAGCTCTGCTCTCCACCCAGCCGGTGCTTGCTGCCCCAATCAGCAAGGAGCCTTTGTTGCTTTACATCGCAGCCACAGGACAAGTCGTCAGTACGGTACTTATGGTCGAGCGGGAAGAAGAAGGAAAAGCCTTCAAAGTTCAGCGCCCAGTATATTATATTTCTGAAGTTTTGACCCCATCGAAGCAAAGATATCCTCATTATCAGAAGCTTGTATATGGGATTTATATGACCACAAAGGAAGTTGCTCACTACTTCTCTGATCATTCCATTACAGTCGTCAGCGACGCTCCATTGTCAGAGATCCTGCATAACAGAGATGCAACTGGTCGAGTGGCAAAATGGGAAATTGAACTCCTTCCTCTAGATATCAAGTTTGAGGCAAAGAAAGCTATCAAGTCCCAGGCAATAGCAGATTTCGTCGCCGAGTGGATTGAACAGCAACTGCCGACTCAGGTTTACTCGGAGCATTGGACCATGTTCTTCGATGGTTCCAAAATGCTGAATGGTTTCAGTGCCGGGGTGGTGTTGGTATCCCCCCGAGGAGATAAGCTCAGATATGTTCTTCAAATCCACTTTGATTCTTCCAACAACGAGGCAGAATATGAAGCACTTTTATATGGGTTGCGCATGGCCATTTCACTCGGCGTCCGTCGCCTCATGGTCTATGGCGACTCAGATTTGGTGGTTAATCAGGTGATGAAGGAATGGGACGTCAGAAGTCCATCCATGACTGGTTATTGCAATGCAGTGAGAAAGCTGGAGAAGAAATTCGAGGGGTTAGAGCTTCATCACATACCCCGACTGAAAAACCAAGCAGCTGATGATTTGGCAAAAATAGGTTCCAAAAGAGAAGCCATTCCCAGCAATGTGTTTTTGGAACACATCCACACACCATCAGTTCAGGAGGATCCCTTCACTGAAGAGGCCCCGCAGCCAAAAAGTGCCACGGATCCGACTGAAGTTGAAGTTCCAGCTGTGGTCGACCTGATCATGGAAGTCTTGGTCATCACTCCCGACTGGACAATACCATACATCGCGTACATCCTAAGGAAAGAACTCCCAGAGGACGAAGAAGAGGCTCAACAGATCGTCCGTCGATCCAAGGCCTTTACAGTCATAAAGGGACAGTTGTATAGAGAAAGCACGACTGGAGTCAGTCAGAAGTGTGTAACACCAGAAGAAGGTCAGATGATCCTTGATGATATCCACTCGGGGACCTGTGGTCATCATGCGTCCTCTCGAACCATTGTGGCTAAAGCATACCGAGCGGGATTCTACTGGCCAAGGGCCAATGAAATGGCAAAAGAGATAGTCGACAAATGTGAAGGATGCGGGTATTACTCCAATATGTCGCACAAGCCCGCGTCAGCCCTGAAAACCATTCCACTCGTCTAGCCCTTCACTGTTTGGGGGCTGGACATGGTTGGACCACTGAGAACGGGCAGGAGCGGCTTCACTCATGTGCTAGTAGCAGTCGAAAAGTTCATCAAATGGATTGAAGCTAAGCCTATCAAGAATCTTGATGCTTGCACTGCTATCAGTTTCATCAGAGAGTTGATATTCAGATATGGAGTTCCGCACAACATCATCACTGACAATGGGTCAAACTTCGATTCCGACAAATTCAGGGCCTTTTGCGCCTCTCAGGGCACACGAGTCGACTACGCTTCGGTCGCTCACCCCCAGTCGAATGGACAAGCGGAAAGAGCAAACGGCCTAATTCTCAAAGGACTGAAACCTCGATTGATGCGCGATCTCAAGCACGCAGCAGGTGCATGGGTCGACGAGCTTCCATCAGTCCTTTGGGGATTGAGGACAACCCCGAACCGATCGACCGGAAGAACCCCATTCTTTCTGGTCTACGGAGCCGAAGCAGTCTTGCCGAGTGACCTGCTTCACAACGCCCCCCGAGTCGAGCTCTACTCTGAAGATGAAGCAGAACAAGCCCGACAGGACGCAGTCGACCTCCTGGAAGAAGAAAGAGAAATGGCCATGATCTGATCGTCCATCTATCAGCAAGACTTGCGTCGATTCCATGCCAGAAATGTGAAGAGTTGAACCTTCCAAGAAGGAGACTTAGTCCTCCGAGTGGATCAGCAGAAACCACACAAACTCGCTCCTACTTGGGAAGGCCCCTTCATAGTCACCAGAGTCCTCCACAATGGAGCGTACCACCTCTATAATGTCGATCGCCAGATTGATGAGCCACGAGCCTGGAATGCGGAGCTACTCCGCCCCTTTTATACTTGAATTCTCACTCAGATGAGATGTAATAAGAAAAACTCCTGTAGTTTATTTATCAAAGACAAGAGCGTTATAATTTTCCCAGTGATTGTTATTGTTCTTGTTTGCGTGAGAAATCCCCCAGTGGGTGGCTTAGCAGCGAATCCGTTTCGCCTAAGTTTGTAAAAATAATTTCCTATCGAGTGGTGAGCCAGCCTCCCACTCGGGGGCTTAGCTGCGAACCCGTTTCGCCTAAGTATTTGAAAATCCTACCGAGTGGTGAGCCAGCCTCCCACTCGGGGGCTTAGCTGCAGTCCAGTACTCGCCTAAGTATTTGAAAATCCTACCGAGTGGTGAGCGACCCTCCCACTTGGGGGCTTAGCTGCAGTCCAGTACTCGCCTAAGTATTTGAAAATCCTACCGAGTGGTGAACCAGCCTCCCACTCGGAGGCTTAGCTGCAGTCCAGTACTCGCCTAAGTATTTGAAAATCCTACCGAGTGGTAAGCGACCCTCCCACTTGGGGGCTTAGCTGCAGTCCAGTACTCGCCTAAGTATTTGAAAATCCTACCGAGTGGTGAGCGACCCTCCCACTCGGGGGCTTAGCTGCAGTCCAGTACTCGCCTAAGTATTTGAAAATCCTACCGAGTGGTGAGCGACCCTCCCACTCGGGGGCTTAGCTGCAGTCCAGTACTCACCTAAGTATTTGAAAATCCTACCGAGTGGTGAGCGACCCTCCCACTCGGGGGCTTAGCTGCAGTCCAGTACTCGCCTAAGTATTTGAAAATCCTACCGAGTGGTGAGCGACCCTCCCACTCGGGGGCTTAGCTGCAGTCCAGTACTCGCCTAAGTATTTGAAAATCCTACCGAGTGGTGAGCGAACCTCCCACTCGGGGGCTTAGCTGCAGTCCAGTACTCGCCTAAGTATTTGAAAATCCTACTGAGTGGTGAGCGACCCTCCCACTCGGGGGCTTAGCTGCAGTCCAGCACTCGCCTAAGTATTTGAAAATCCTACCGAGTGGTGAGCGACCCTCCCGCTCGGGGGCTTAGCTGCAGTCCAATACTCGCCTAAGTATTTGAAAATCCTACCGAGTGGTAAGCCAGCCTCCCACTCGGGGGCTTAGCTGCAGTCCAGTACTCGCCTAAGTATTTGAAAATCCTACCGAGTGGTGAGCGACCCTCCCACTCGGAGGCTTAGCTGCAGTACAGTACTCGCCTAAGTATTTGAAAATCCTACCGAGTGGTGAGCCAGCCTCCCGCTCGGAGGCTTAGCTGCAGTACAGTACTCGCCTAAGTATGAAACACATATGAATCCTCAAGGACGACGAGGTGCAGGTCGACTGCCACCTCCTCCTTGGGAGCTTCGCCACAAATACAATGTGCGCTCCATCCCACTCCGCAAGGACAACGAGGTGCAGGACTACTACCACCTTCTCCTGGGGAGCTTCGCCACAAATACAACATGCGCTCCATCCCGCAAGGACGACGAGGTGCAGGTCGACTGCTTCCTTCTCCTTCGGAGCTGCGCCACAAATACAAAAGTTGTCTCGAATGAAGAACGAGTTCCACTCGACGGGGGATTCATGAAGATATTCAACGATAAACCAAGTTCAGATAAATCTCGAAGGATCCGGACCATAGATCGAAGTGCTCGGGCATTCAGCCCGAAAGAGTTTAACGGTTACAAAATCACTCGGCATTCCGAGGCAAATTTAAGGCGAGGCATAAAAGCTTGTTCACTCCGCGGGTGGAGGACTAGCAGGCTCGACGAACTTGTCTAGGTCGACGCCGTCGACGATCCGAGTAGCTGCAGCGATGAAAGTCTCCATAAAATATCGGAAGTCATGCTTCTGGGTGTTGGCGACCTTGATTGCTGCCAGCTTATCTTGTCGCACCTCCTTGCAATGGACACGAACCAAAGACAGAGCCACATCAGCACCACACCGGGCAGAAGATTTCTTCCACTCCTGCACTCGGTCAGGGATCTCGTTAAGTCGAGTCATCAGGGACTCAAGATCATTCTGGAGTGTGGCCTCTGGCCAAAGTGTCGGGTCGATCCGTGACGTTGGGACCTTTAGTCGAGCCAAGTAGTCCACAACACCGTCGATGCGGGATTCCAGTCGGAGCAGATTCATGGCAGTTTCATCTTTCACGGGAGAATTGATTGGGTCCAAACCTGGATCGATCCGCCCAGTCTCCTCCTCGAAGTTCTGGCAAAACTCTGCATTCACGACCCAAGGATAAGTCAATTTTCATACGCTGAGTCGACACACACAAAAAAATCAGTCGGAACAAAATGTGCACCTTCAAGCTTGATGAACAACTTCTTGGCGAGGCTCCTTAGATGGCTCTCTAGGTCATCCCTCCTGCGAGCGATGCCTTCCATCTTCTCGCACAGGTTGAGATTGTCCTTCTTCTAGCGCGTGCACTCCTTGTTGGCTTCGTTTAGAGCAGATTTCTTCTTGGTATTCTCTTCTTCCAACTGGCCGACCAAAGCCAGTTTCTGTTCAGCCAGAGCGGTTCTGTCGCCAGCTTCCTTTCGAGCAGCAGCCAAATCCTAATCCTTCTTCGCCAGAGCTTCTCTCAGTTTTTCTGCAAAGAAATGATACTTGATTCAAAAAGAGCAGAAGGGTACTCAAGCCTAAGACAGACCAGTCGACAAACTCGTCTTACCAATGGCGCCGTCCTTGACCTTTTGCAGCTCTGTCTTGGCCAGCTCCAAGTCAAGGTTCAGTTGGATCTGCTGTTTCTCCAAGTCAGCAAAGCGAGCTCCAAGATCACAAGATTTCTGAAATCAAATAGGAGAAGTTATTTTACAATGAAAAACGACAAAGACAATAAGTACTAAGACTACGGTCGACTGCCCGCAGTCCACCATAGTCTCGGGGACTACACCCAGTGGGTGCACTTCGCGTGCCCCCACCAGTTCTAATCCCACTCGACTGGCCCGCCGGAGTCGAGTGCAGGGAGTAAAAAAAAAGAGAAGAGAAAGTAGAATTCAGACCACAGTCGACTGCCAGCAGTCGACCACGGTCTCGGGGACTACACCCAGTGGGTGCACTCAGCGTGCCCCCACCGGTTCTGATCCCACTCGACCAGACCGAGTGGAAGAGACAAACTACCAGTTCAGTTTACACTCGACAATATACAAAGACTACAGTCAACTGCCAGCAGTCCACCGTAGTCTCGGGGACTACACCCAGTGGGTGCACTCAGCGTGCCCCCACTAGTTCAAAAATTCAATCGACGCACCCAGTGGGTGTACAGATGCAAAGATTTTCGGAAAGAGTCTTCAGATAGCATATCCTAACAGAACAAGCAGTGACCCACTAACCTGAACGTTGCTTTGGAGAGCCGAGCTGGCGTCGTAGGCGGCCTGACTGGCGTCCCGCACCATCTTCATCTTCTCCATCATGATGCCCGCCTGGCGTATGGCCTCCTTGGCAGCATTCACTTCGTCCTCTGGGACATGATGGGTCGCAAAAACTAAAGGTGGGTCGACAGGGGCCTGAGCAGTCGACGAAGAAGGCAAAGCACTCGACAGTGGCACGGCGAAGGTAACAGAACCCCGATTGGCGTCGCCAGTTTCCTGAACGACTGGTTCCACCCTCGGCGTCGACTGTGACACCTTGCTTGTAGGAGCTTGCCTATTCTTCCTCGTCAAAGGCCTCTCGGGCTCTTCATCATCATCGGGGAGGTCGATAATGTTGGGAGCTGTGCAAAGTTCAATCGCCAAAATCACATCACCCAATGGTGCACATTGCAGTTGAGTCGAGTCGACCAAATAAAGACAGAATGGCATAAATCATACCCAGATTGGAAGTGACCACATCCTCCATTACCTCATCCTCGTCCCTGTAAGCTGAGGTCCCGGAAGTAGCAGCGCTGCCAGTTCCAAAGTTCGTCTGGTTAAAACAAGAAAAACAAACAGCATGGGGCGTCGAGTGAATACAAAGGGAGACACTCACGCAGAAGCGACGGGGATGTCAATCTTAATCTTCGGCAACGCCTTCCGAGCCTTCGGCTCTGCAACTTTGGGATGCTTTGGCGCTTTTTCGGTCAGGGCCAGTGAAGAGATCCGAGGACGCTTTGAAGACTGACCAGCCTGAGCAGTCGCCTTTTCGTGGGCGCTCGGTCGTTCTTGGTCAAGCTTGGATCGCCTCTCCCTGCGAAGAGGCGACTCGACTTCTTCATCGTCACTTGAGTCGTCGCTTTCTCCGTCCCCTTCACCGTCAGAAGTCCATTCGCCACTGTCGCCGCCACTCGCCTCTCCTTCCAGATCTTGCTCTTGCTCTCCGTTGGGCATTGAATACATTTCGATAAGGGCCTGAAAGAAAGCAGGAAGAATAAAGTCAGTCGACGCGGTATAGACAGCTGCGCGAGTGAATTCAGATTACAATCAAAAGCTCGGAATCAGACCTTCTCTGGTACATGGGACTGGTCGAATGGAGGAACTCTCCTGGCTCCCCTAGGGTTGTCCTTGTTTCCGGTCATGCCCGACAGCCACTTCTCCAGTGTGTCGTCATCGACCTCCTCCGGGTGAATCCGAGTGGAGTCGTCAAGACCCGAATACATCCACATCGGATGGTCTCGGGCTTGAAGAGGCTGGATGCGCCGCTGGAGGAAGACCTCCAAGAGATCCATACCGGTGACCCCGTCACGGATAAGCCGGACCACTCGCTCGACCAGCACCCTCACCTGCGCCTTCTCCTCCGGGAGCACCTTCAAAGAGGAGGGTTTCCTCACTCGGTCCATGGTAAAAGGAGGGAGGCCAGTCGATTGCCCTGGCGCCGACTGGTCTTTGCAGTAAAACCAGGTCGACTGCCATCCACGAACCGAGTCGGGAAGAATCATGGCCGGAAAGGAACTTTTCCCTCTCATCTGAACACCAAGACCCCCACACATCTGAATCACTTGAGTTCTCTCGTCACTCGGATTGGCCTTTTTCACCGTCTGAGAGCGACAAGTGAAAATGTGCTTGAAAAGACCCCAGTGAGGCCGACAACCCAGGAAATTCTCACACAAAGAAACGAAAGTGGTGAGATAAACGATTGTGTTGGGAGTGAAGTGGTGGAGTTGTGCCCCAAAGAAGTTCAGAAATCCCCGAAAGAAAGGGTGAGGAGGCAAGGAAAATCCACGGTCGACTTGGGTGGAAAGGAGAACGCGCTCACCCTCCCGAGGTTGCGGCTCGGATTCCTTCCCCGGAAGCCGCGCCGATTCATGGGGGATCAGCCCTCCTTCGGCTAGATCGTTGAGATCCTCTTGAGTGATCGTCAAGCGGATCCAGTCGCCCTAGATCCAGCCCTTCGGCAGGCCGGTTCGCGAGGAAGATCCACCCCGACTGGTCGCCTTCCCGTTCTCCTTTGCCGCCGCCTTATTCGCCCGCTCCAGAGCCGCCGTCTTCTCCTTCCCCATCGTCGCTGGCGAGACGCGTTCGGAGAGGTGGCGCTGGGGCGAGAGCGAGCGCAGAGAGGGAGCGCGAAGAGGAGAAGAGATAATGGGGACGCACTGTTCGAGAGACCCCAGCCCGACGCCTTATATGAGGCCACTTCCGAGTGGCTGACTGGTAGGCCTGGGCGGTCCTGTCAAATCCCGTAGCAATCGCGCGCGTGATACGTGGCGAAAAAGGTGGCATGGGGATCGAGGCGGCTCCGCCCTATCCCATCCGATTACTGCGGCCTCCCCCGTCCTGCGCGCTTCCCAAAATTCGGATCCCGCGAAATCTGCGGGCAGCAGAACAACTTGTCAGACCGAAGATCTCCTCCGCACCATCACTCGGAGCCTTTCAAGTAAAGAAACTCACTCGACAACAAACTAAGAATGGATCAAGGCGACCAAAAAGGAAGTTGCTGTCATCACTCAGGTTCATTGATCCGAAACCAGATACGCTCATGGCATGAAAAATGAGTCGGGGAAATTCTCAACTCCTTCCCCACTCAAACCTCGATCCATTTGGGGGCTAATGATGAAGCTATGTACCTAGGGTAGGGTCATGGACCTGTCCCAACTACCCTACCCAAGGACATCTCTAGAAGAAATCACCTTTCAATCGACTTGGAGGTGTTCCACTTGACAGACTCGAAGACGCTCGACCAAGAAGCAATCACTCGACCAAGACCAAACCACTCGACGGCCAGGAGACCTAAAGGCACTCCGCATGCTAACGGTCGATTATTAAGTAGCCTTTATGGTCATCATAGCACTTTATTAGGGGCGTTACCAGTAACGCCCGACCTTAATGTATTTAAACCCTGCACAACTGAGGGCCGGAGGGGTCCGGCAAACTCTATATAAGCCACCCCTCCTCAGTGTAAAGGGTTCGCACCCTTTGTAAACCATACATGCATAATCCAGTCGACCGCCTTTGGGCTCCGAGACGTAGGGCTATTACTTCCTCCGAGAAGGGCCTAAACTCGTAAACCTCGTGTGCTTAGAACTTCTCCATAGCTAAGATCTTGCCTCTCTATACCTACCCCCCTACATTACTGTCAGACTTAGAACCACGACAATTGCTGCTTCCCATTTAGGATAATTCACTGCATCCTTCCAATCTTTAGGTACTGATATGGAATCCAAGGATGCAATAAAGCTCCTAAAAGAGGAAGTACACCTTTCATACGAAACAAATTTTGCAAGATCATGTTTATATCCAACACAACCTTCAGACGCGCGGGTACATCTACTTTTCTTTTTTTCTTTCGTGAGGCAATTGGATCATCATTTATTTGAGTACTAGAGGATGGTATATGGGTTTCATTACCTTCAACATCACCCTCATCATGGGCCATTTATTCACTTGTTGATGCCTCCTCTAGTACTTGTGATTGATTCACAACTTCTTCATCAACTTCCTGAGGTACACCTTCGGCATCTTCTGTTTCCATCTCCTATTGACCTGAAAGATTTTCATATGCTTCAGATATTAATGTATTATCACCTTCTACATTTGTATTGGTAGTTTCCTCCCCCTTGATTTCATCTTCTGAGCATATGATATCCCCAATAGGTATTATTACAGTTCCCCTATCATTGCTCTCTCCTATGATATTCTCCCCCTTGCTGCCTGTACCATTGTCATTCCCTTTTAAGGAATAGAATGGTTCTTTTTCGTGAAAGGTAACATCCATACTCACAAAGAATCTCCTTTCAGTAGGCGACCAACACCGATATCCCTTTTTTGTGGAAGAATAGCCCACAAAGATACATTTGACGGCTCTTGGATCAAGTTTTCCTGCTGAACTCCTGTAATCATGAACAAAACAGGTACATCCAAATATTTTTGGTGGCAAAGTAAATGAGTTAGAGCCATACAAACATTCAATAGGAGTCTTATGGCCCAAAACTCTAGAAGGCATACGGTTTATTAGATAGGCAGTCGTTTTGACCGCTTCTCCCCAAAGGAATTTTGGCACATTCATCATAAACATGATAGCTCGAGCAACTTCCAGTAGATGTCTATTCTTTCTCTCTGCCACCCCATTTTGTTCTACAGTATTCACACAAGTTGTTTGATGTATAATTGTTGGAAATATGCCCTAGAGGCAATAATAAAATGGTTATTATTATATTTCCTTGTTCATGATAATTGTCTATTGTTCATGCTATAATTGTATTAACCGGAAACCGTAATACATGTGTGAATACGTAGATCGTAATATGTCCCTAGTAAGCCTCTAGTTGACTAGCTCGTTGATCAATAGATGGTCATGGTTTCCTAACCATGGACATTGGATGTCATTGATAACCGGACCACATCATTAGGAGAATGATGTGATGGACAAGACCCAATCTTAAGCGTAGCACAAGATCGTGTAGTTCATTTGCTAAAGCTTTTCTAATGTCAAGTATCATTTCCTTAGACCATGAGATTGTGCAACTCCCGGATACCGTAGGAATGCTTTGGGTGTACCAAACGTCACAATGTAACTGGGTGGCTATAAAGGTGCACTACAGGTATCTCCGAAAGTGTCTATTGCGTTGGCACGAATCGAGACTGGGATTTGTCACTCCGTATGACGGAGAGGTATCTCTGGGCCCACTCGGTAATGCATCATCATAAAGAGCTCAATGTGACTAAGGAGTTAGCCACGGGATCATGCGTTACAGAACGAGTAAAGAGACTTGCCGTTAACGAGATTGAACGAGGTATGGGGATACCGGCGATCGAATCTCGGGCAAGTAACATACCGATATACAAAGGGAATTGTATACGGGATTGATTGAATCTCCGACATCGTGGTTCATCCGATGAGATTGATGCATGACATTGGACCTATTGAGTTAGAAGATATTGATGTCACAATTAAACTTGCTAATAGAGATACTATTTCACCAATGGGAATTGTTAGAGATGTTGAAGTCTTGTGTGGTAAAACTAAATATCCTGCTGATTTTCTTGTTCTTGGTTCCCCACAACATAGCTTCTTTCCCATTATATTTGGTAGACCCTTCATTAATACTGTTAATGCTACCATAGATTGTAAAAAAGATGTTGTCACTGTCGGCTTAGATGATATGACTCATGAATTTAATTTTTCTAAATTTAGTAGACAACATCGTGAAGAAGAATTACCTAGTGAAGATGAAATTATTGGTCTTGCCTCTATTGCCGTACCTCCTAGTGATCCTTTAGAACAATATTTGCTAGACCATGAATTTGATATGTTTATGAATGAAAGAAGGGAATTAGATGAAGTATTCTTTAAACATGAACCTATTCTGAAACATAATTTACCTATTGAAATCCTAGGAGATCCTCCTCCACCCAAGGGTTATCCCGTGTTTGAGCTTAAACCGTTACTGGATACTCTTAAATATGCTTATCTTGATGAGAAAAAGATATATCCTGTTATTATTAGTGCTAACCTTTCAGAACATGAAGAAGAGAGATTATTGAAAATTCCGAAGAAGCACCGTGCCGCTATTGGGTATACTCTTGATGATCTTAAGGGAATTAGTCCCATTCTATGCCAACATAAAATTAATTTGGAAGAGGATGCTAAACCAGTTCGTGATCATCAACGCCGTCTGAATCCTAAAATGAAAGAAGTGGTAAGAAAGGAGACACTAAAGTTCCTTGAGGTAGGTATAATTTATCCCGTTGCTGATAGTAAGTGGGTAAGTCCTGTCCATTGTGTCCCTAAGAAGGGAGGTATTACTGTTGTTCCTAATGATAAAGATGAATTGATTCCTCAAAGAATTATTACTGGTTATAGGATGGTAATTGATTTCCGCAAATTAAATAAGGCTACTAAAAAGATCATTACCCCTTACCTTTTATCGATAAAATGCTAGAAAGATTATCCAAACATACACATTTTTGCTTTCTAGATGGTTATTCTGGTTTCTCTCAAATACCTGTGTTAGCCAAAGATCAATCAAAGACTACTTTTACATGCCCTTTTGGTACTTTTTCTTATAGACGTATGCCTTTTGGTTTATGTAATGCACCTGCTACCTTTCAAAGATTCATGATGGCTATATTCTCTAACTTTTGTGAAAAGATTTGTGAGGTTTTCATGGATGATATTTCCGTCTATGGATCTTCTTTTGATGATTGCTTGAGCAACCTTGATCGAGTTCTGCAGAGATGTGAAGAAACTAATCTTGTCCTGAATTGGGAAAAGTGCCACTTTATGGTTAATGAAGGTATTGTCTTGGGGCATAAGGTTTCTGAAAGAGGTATTGAAGTTGATAAAGCCAAGGTTGATGCTATTGAAAAGATGCCATGTCCCAAGGACATCAAAGGTATAAGAAGTTTCCTTGGTCATGCCGGTTTTTATAGGAGGTTCATTAAGGACTTCTCAAAAATCTCTCGGCCTCTGACTAATTTATTACAAAAAGATATACCATTTGTCTTTGATGATGATTGTGTAGAAGCATTTGAAATACTTAAGAAAGCATTGATCTCTGCACCTATTGTTCAGCCACCTGATTGGAATTTACCCTTTGAAATTATGTGTGATGCTAGTGATTATGTTGTAGGTGCTGTTCTAGGACAAAGAGTTGATAAGAAATTAAATGTTATTCAATATGCTAGTAAAACTCTAGACAATACTCAAAGAAATTATGCTACTACTGAAAAAGAATTCTTTGCAGTTGTATTTGCCTGTGATAAGTTTAGACCTTATATTGTTGATTCTAAAGTAACTATTCACACTGATCATGCTGCTATTAAATATCTTATGGAAAAGAAAGATGCTAAACCTAGACTTATTAGATGGGTTCTCTTGCTTCAAGAATTTGATTTACATATTGTTGATAGAAAAGGAGCCGAGAACCCTGTTGCAGACAACTTGTCTAGGTTAGAAAATGTGCTTGATGACACACTACCTATTGATGATAGCTTTCCTGATGAGCAATTAAATGTCATAAATGCTTCTCATACTGCTCCATGGTATGCTGATTATGCTAATTACATTGTTGCTAAGATTATACCAACTAGTTTCACATACCCGCAAAAAAAAGTTCTTTTATGATTTGAGGCATTACTTTTGGGATGACCCACATCTTTATAAAGAAGGAGTAGATGGTGTTATTAGATGTTGTGTACCTGAGCATGAACAGGAATAGATCCTAAGCAAGTGTCTCTCCGAAGCTTATGGAGGGCACCATGTTGGAGATAGAACTGCACATAAGGTACTACAATCTGGTTTTTATTGGCCTACTCTCTTCAAGGATGCCCGTAAGTTTGTCTTATCTTGTGATGAATGTCAAAGAATTGGTAATATTAGTAGACGGCAAGAAATGCCTATGAATTATTCACTCGCTATTGAACCATTTGATGTTTGGGGCTTTGACTATATGGGACCTTTTCCTTCCTCTAATGGTTATACACATATTTTAGTTGCTGTTGATTACGTTACTAAGTGGGTAGAAGCTATTCCAACTAGTAGTGCTGATCATAACACTTCTATTAAAATGCTTAAAGAAGTTATCTTTCCAAGGTTTGGAGTCCCTAGATATTTAATGACTGATGGTGGTTCACATTTTATTCATGGTGCTTTCCGTAAAATGCTTGCTAAATATGATGTTAATCATAGAATTGCATCTCCTTATCATCCTCAGTCTAGTGGTCAAGTAGAATTGAGTAATAAAGAACTCAAATTAATTTTAAAAAAGACTGTTAATAGGTCTAGAAAGAATTGGTCCAAGAAACTTGATGATGCATTATGGGCCTATAGAACTGCATATAAAAATCCTATGGGTATGTCCCCGTATAAAATGGTCTATGGAAAAGCATGCCACTTACCTCTTGAACTAGAACACAAGGCTTATTGGGCCATTAAAGAACTAAATTATGATTTTAAACTTGCTGGTGAGAAGAGGTTATTTGATATTAACTCACTTGATGAATGGAGAACCCAAGCCTACGAAAATGCCAAGTTGTTTAAAGAAAAGGTTAAAAGGTGGCGTGATAAAAGAATACAAAAGCGTGAGTTTAATGTAGGTGATTATGTATTGCTATACAACTCTCATTTAAGATTTTTTGCAGGAAAAATTCTCTCTAAATGGGAAGGTCCCTACGTTATCGAGGAGGTCTACCGTTCCGGTGCCATAAAAATCAATAACTTCAAAGGCACAAATCCGAAGGTGGTAAATGGTCAAAGAATCAAACATTATATCTCAGGTAATCCCATAAATGTTGAAACCAATGTTATTGAAACCATAACCTCGGAGGAGTACATAAAGGACACTTTCCAGAACGTTTCAGACTCCAAAAAGGAATAGGTATGTGGTACGGTAAGTAAACCAACTCCAAAACAGTTTTTAAGGCAATATTTCTCCGTTTTGGAATATTTAGAAAAATAGAAAAATAAGCAGCAGTCCGGAAAGGACACGAGGGCCCCACGAGGGTGGAGGGTGCGCCCTACCCCCTGGGCGCGCCCCCTACCTCGTGGGCACCTCGTGTGCTCTCCGAACTCCATTTTCTTACAGGTTGCGTATTTTGGTCGGTAAAAATTCATTATATAACCTCCCAGGAGTTTTGACTCCCGTATCACGCAAAAATCTCTTGTCTTTGTTTCGAGTTGTTTTTCTGACATATTTAGATTATCATGACGTCTCCAAGTGCACCCAAGGACAAGTTCTTCGAGAAGGTCATCAACCCTTACCTAGCGGAGGTGTAGCGACACCCTCAAAACATTGAGATGCGTGATGGGTTGCTGCACATCCGTGATGCTGAGGGACCGAAGGGGACCGGAAGCATGGAGACGAGGCTCGAAGCAATGGAGCAACAAGTTTTCAAGTGTCAGGGGATGGTGGAGCGTGGACTTAACTCCAACTACATGATGATCGCAGAGTTCACCAACAAACACAAGCTGGATGCCGACAACATCGAGGAGACAATCTTCAAGCTTCACGAGAAAAATTTGAGGATCCTGGAGACTCGGTCATCCTTCTATGATGGTGAGCCTATGCCTTGGAAGAAGGACGACAAGCCTACGCCATCAGCAACATCACCACCATCTCCTCCAACAAAGAAGAATTGAGTATCTGGTATGGGCACTCCACTTGGTAACTGCCAAGCTTGGGACAGTGCCCCGGTATCGTATCACCATCACTTTTATCTTTACCGTTTTTCTTAGTTCGATCCTTTTGGCAATATTTTGATCTAGTAGAATAAAAGTTCTTAGTATGATATAGTTGTGAGTTTTGCTTTATTATCCTTCTATGTAATCGAGTCCGTGAGCTATATAATAAAGATTAGTGTTGAGTCAAGGGCTTGATTAATTTGCCATGATCCTAAGTGAATAAAAGAAAAGAGAAAGAAATAAAAAGAAACAAAGAGATCATATGAGTCTTATGGAGAGTAATGAGCTCACATAGAAAGAGTATGATGAATAAAAGTTATTGAGGGTTGACAAACATAGTTTTGGTCATCGTTGCAATTAATAGGAAATAATAAAGAAAGAGAGGTCTTCACATATAAATATACTATCTTGGACATCTTTTATGATTGTGAGCACTCATTAAAATATGACATGCTAAAGAGTTGACATTGGACAAGGAAGACACCATAATGAGTTATGTTTTCTTACATCTGAGATAAATTATATTGTCTTGGATCCTCCAACATGTTGAGCTTGCCTTTCACCCTCATGCTAGCCAAATTCATTGCACGAAGTAGAGATACTACTTATGTTTCCAAATACCCTTAAACCAGTTTTGCCATGAGAGTCCACCATACCTACCTATGGATTGAGTAAGATCTGTCAAGTAAGTTGTCATCGGTGCAAGCAATAAAAAAAATTGCTCTCTAAATATGTATGATTGATTGGTGTGGAAGAAATAAGCTTTATACAATCGTGTGATATGGAAGTAATAAAAGCGACAGACTGCATAATAAAGGTCCATATCACAAGTGGCAATATAAAGTGACGTTCTTTCGCATTAGGATTTTGTGCATCCAACCATAAAAGCGCATGACAACCTCTGCTTCCCTCTGCGAAGGGCCTATCTTTTACTTTTATCTTCCACACTGCAAAAGAGTCATGGTGTAGGGGATCGCAACAGCTTTCGAGGGTACAGTATTCAACCCAAATTTATTGATTGGACACAAGGGGAGCCAAAGAATATTCTCAAGTATTAGCAGCTGAGTTGTCAATTCAACCACACCTGGAAACTTAATATCTGCAGCAAAGTGTTTAGTAGCACAATAATATGATAGTGGTGGTAGCAGCAACAAAAGTAAAGGCAGCGAAAGTAATATTTTTGGTATTTTGTAGTGATTGTAACAGTAGCAGCGGGAAAGCAAATAAGCGTAAACCAGTATATGGAAAACTCGTAGGCACCGGATCAGTGATGGATAATTATGCCGGATGCGGTTCATCATGTAACAGTCATAACATAAGGTGACACAGAACTAGCTCCAATTCATCAATGTAATGTAGGCATGTATTCCGTATATAGTCATACGTGCTTATGGAAAAGAACTTGCATGACATCTTTTGTCCTACCCTCCCGTGGCAGCGGGGTCCTATTGGAAACTAAGGGATATTAAGGCCTCCTTTTAATAGAGAACCGGAACAAAGCATTAGCACATAGTGAATACATGAACTCCTCAAACTATGGTCATCACCGGGAGTGGTCCCGATTATTGTCACTTCGGGGTTGCCGGATCATAACACATAGTAGGTGACTATAGACTTGCAAGATAGGATCAAGAACTCAAATATATTCATGAAAACATAATAGGTTCAGATCTGAAATCATGGCACTCAGGCCCTAGTGACAAGCATTAAGCATAGAAAAGTCATGGCAACATCAATCTCAGAACATAGTGGATACTAGGGATCAAACCCTAACAAAACTAACTCGATTACATGATAAATCTCATCCAACCCATCACCGTCCAGCAAGCCTACGATGGAATTACTCACGCAAGGCGGTGAGCATCATGAAATTGGTGATGGAGGATGGTTGATGATGACG
The DNA here is from genome assembly GCF_056163025.1 of Triticum urartu. Classification (NCBI taxonomy): domain Eukaryota; kingdom Viridiplantae; phylum Streptophyta; class Magnoliopsida; order Poales; family Poaceae; genus Triticum; species Triticum urartu. The sequence continues at coordinate 587,904,087 of NC_141874.1, read as the reverse complement.
ACAGCGACGAATCCCCCTCTCCAGAGCCCCGAATGGACTCCAGATCAGCCCTCCCGAGAGGTTTTAGGGCTTGGCGGCGGCTCCGTATCGTAAAACGCGATGATTTCTTCTCTCTGATTTTTTTCTCTCCGAAAGCAAATATATAGAGTTGGAGTTGGCGTCGGAGGGCATCCAGGGGGCCCACGAGGTAGGGGGGCGCGCCCTAGGGGGGGGCACCCTCATGAGAAGGGTGTGGCCCCCCTGGTCTTCATCTTTGGCGAGGATGTTTTATTATTTTTTCTAAGATGTTCTGTGGAGTTTCAGGTCATTCCGAGAATATTTGTTTTCTGCACATAAAACAACACCATGGCAATTCTGCTGAAAACAGTGTCAGTCCGGGTTAGTTCCATTCAACTCATACAAGTTAGAGTCCAAAACAAGGGCAAAAGTGTTTGGAAAAGTAGATACGACGGAGACGTATCAACTCCCCCAAGTTTAAACCCTTGCTTGTCCTCAAGCAATTCAGTTGACAAACTGAAAGAAAGAAAGAAAAACTTTTACAAACTCTGTTTGCTCTTGTTGTTGTAACTATGTCAAGCCAGCATTCAAGTTTTCAGCATAGATAATAACTAACCACATTTGCAATAATTCTCAGGTCTCATAATTAATCATATCAATAGCATAATCAACTAGCAAGTCACAATAATAAATCTCGGATGACAACACTTTCTCAAAACAATCATAATATGATATAACAAGATGGTATCTCGCTAGCCCTTTCTGAGACCGCAAAACATAAATGCAGAGCACCTTTAAAGATCAAGGACTGACTAGACATTGTAATTCATGGTAAAAGAGATCCAATCATAGTCACACCCAACATAGATTAATAATGATGAATGCAAATGACGGCTGTGCTCTCCAGCTAGTGCTTTTTAACAAGAGGGTGATGACTCAACATAAAAGTAAATGGATAGGCCCTTCGCAGAGGGAAGCAGGGATTTGTAGAGGTGCTAGAGCTCAATTTTGAAATAGAGATAAATTGTATTTTGAGTGGTATACTTTCATTGTCAACGTAACAACTAAGAGATGGCGATATCTTCCATGCTAAACACATTATAGGCGGTTCCCAAACAGAATGGTAAAGTTTATACTCCCCCTCCACCAACAAGCATCAATCCATGGCTTGCTCGAAACAACGAGTGCCTCCAACATACATCAGGTCCCAGGGGGAGTTTTGTTTGCAATTAATTTTGATTTAGTTTGCATAAAGCATGGGACTGGGCATCCCGGTGACCAACCATTTATCTTGTGAGTGAGGAGCGGAGTCCACTCCTCTTGAGAATAACCCGCCTAACACGGAAGATAAGGAAAACCTTGGTTGATACATGAGCTATTCGAGCATACAAAATAGAATGTTTATTTGAAGGTTTAGAGTTTGGCACATACAAATTTACTTGGAACGGCAGGTAGATACCGCATATAGGAAGGTATGGTGGACTCATCTGGAATAACTTTGGGGTTTAAGGGATTGGATGCACAAGCAGTATTCCCGCTTAGTACAAGTGAAGGCTAGCAAAAGACTGGGAAGCGACCAACTAGAGAGCGACAACAGCCATGTACATGCATTAAAATTAATAAACATTGGATGCAAGCATGAGTAGGATATAATCCACCATGAACATAAATATCGTGAAGGCTATGTTGATTTGTTTCAACTACATGCGTGAACATGTGCCAAGTCAAGTCACTTAAATCATTCAAAGGAGGATACCACCCCATCATACCACATCATAACCATCTCAATAGCATGCTGGCACACAAGGTAAACCATTATAACTCATAGCTAATCAAGCATGGCACAAGTAACTATGATCTCTAATTGTCATTGCAAACATGTTTATTCATAATAAGCTGAATCAAGAATGAGGGACTCATCATATTAACAAAAACAAAAGAGGTCGATTTCATACCAGCTTTTCTCATCTTAGTCAGTCCATCATATATCATCATAATTGCCTTTCACTTGCATGACCGAACGGTGTGAATAATAATAAGAGTGTACGTGCATTGGACTAAGTTGGAATCTGCGAGCATTCAATAAACAGGAGAAGACGAGGCAATATGGGCTCTTGGTTAAATCAACAATAATGCATATAAGAGCCACTTCAACAATTTAATTATGGTCTTCTCCTATCGACCCCCAAAGAAAAGAAAAGAAATAAAACTATTTACACGGGAAAGCTCCCAACAAGCAAAAGAAGAACGGGAAATATTTTTGGGTTTTCTTTTTAATTATTACTACTACAGCAGAAAAATAAACTACTACTATTTTTTTTGGTTTTTCTTAAGGTTTAACAAACACACAAGAAGAAAGCAGGAAAAAGAAAATAAACTAGCATGGATATTACAGTGAAAAAGTATAAGCACCGACATCTAGTAATGAGTGTGTGTGAACATAAATGTAATGTCGGTGAGAAATGCGTACTCCCCCAAGCTTAGGCTTTTGGCCTAAGTTGGTCTATGGCCACGACTGGCCTGGTGGATATCCATAATAATAGTTGTTGGGGTCGTACTGTGATGAGGAAGAAGAAGGCTCCGATTGCCACTGGCTGGCAATCATCTCCGGATCCCACTGATAGTTAGACTGCCGTGAAGGATCAAATTGTGGTTCCGGTTCTGGCTCCTCAGATGGTGCAGGGTTCCGGTAGGCGTAAGTAGCCGTCAACGGAACAAGGTACGTGCCTACAATCAAATCAAACAAAGAAGGAGCAGGCAGGATAATAGTCTCATGATGATGTTTGTTAAAGAACAATTGATATTTAAGCTCTCCTGCCCTATTCTTAACAATAAAATCGTGCCACCATACTTTTATGATCTAGATAAACACGGGGCAGCACCTTTTCTTCCTTCTCAGCATGCCTAATAGGTATGTTAAAATGTGCAGCTAGGCGTGTAGCATAGATGCCTCCAAAGATGGGATCCTTAGTACGGTTCATACTTAACCATCTAGTAATAATACCGCCCATACTAAAAGTGTTATCACTGTATAAACCGCGGTGCAGAATATTTATATCAGGGATGCTAAGGTTTCCACAGTTTCTGCGTCCAATTAAACAACGACTAGCAAATAATGCAAAGTGACGTAAAACAGGAAAATGTATGCTAGTGATTCGTGCATCGGAAACCTTCCTAGTTTCTCCTACAGTGATAGTATCAATAAACCCAGCCACATCATCATGATGTGGTTCTTCTGTCTTGCCCTCAAAAGGGACTAAACAAATCCGACAGAAATCATAAAGTGACATCTCCTTATGCTCATCATATAAATGAAACTCCACCGTAGGTGGTGAGTTCCTAGAATGAAAATGAAAGTTTTGCACAAAAGTATTTGTGAGTAAGAGATACTGATCACATTGGTCATGGAGGAAAGCGGTGAGGCCTGCATTGTGAGCCAATTCATGAAAATCTTCATAGATACCAGCTGCTCTCAAGAAATCATCAGAAGGCCATTCACACGCCCGAATCTCCGCGATGCACGGCAAATTATACTTAGGCTTCGGTGCCTTTTCCTTCGAGCTCTGGCCCGATGAGCCCCTCAAAAATCTCCTCATTATTTTCCTGAAATAATCTGAAATTTTTAGTAACTTCAAATAAAAGTGAACCAACTTCAATAAAACTGATAGTAACTACTCCTACAAGTGCCTAGAGCCTATATCAAGCATTAGAACCACTTGGAACCATATAAATTTAACATGCAAGCTCAAGAACATGGTCACCTATGCAGCACAAATTTGCAAAGAATAAAGCACTAGAACAAAAACTAATTGGACCAATGGAGGAGTCACATACCAAGGAACAATCTCCCCAAGCAGTTTTGCGAGAGGTGCTTTGAGCAAGGAGATCGAAAATCACAGCAAAAGTGGCTGGAACTCGTGCTTGAGTTGGTTTTTCGGGTTTGTGTGAGACAGAGGAAGAAGATGGGTGCTGGGATAAGTGGAGGAGGGCATCTAGGGGGTAATTTTTGCACAGTAAATCCTCAAATATTCCCGAAAAAATCATATTAAATTGGCATGTCATTCTGAGGACTTTTATTTTCGGGATATTTTTATATTGCACGGATAAGTCAGGAAACAGACAGAAAAATACTATTTTTACTTTATTTCTACTAATTAACAGAAAGTATAGAGAGGGTACAGAAGTTTGTGCTTCTAGTTTCATCCATCTCATGCTCATCAAAAAGAATCCACTAACAAGGATGATCAAGTCTTGTTAACAAACTCATTCCGATAATCATGAAACTGGAGAAATTTCGAATAACACTAAGTTACCTCGACGGGGATATGCACATCCCCAATAATAAGAATATCATATTTCTTCTTGATAGTAGGAAGAGGAAATTCAAAACCTCCAAATATAATCGATGGAATTTTTCCAATAGAGTTGATACTATGAACTTGAGGTTGTTTCCTCGAAAAGTGTACCGTATGCTCATTACCATTAACATGAAAAGTGACATTGCTTTTGTTGCAATCAATAAAAGCCCCTGCAGTATTAAGAAAAGGTCTTCCAAGAATAATAGACATACTATCATTCTCGGGAATATCAAGAATAACAAAGTCCGTTAAAATAGTAACGTTTGCAACCACAACAGGCACATCCTCACAGATACCGACAGGTATAGCAGTTGATTTATCAGCCATTTGCAAAGATATTTCGGTAGGTGTCAGCTTATTCAAGTCAAGTCTACGATATAAAGAGAGAGGCATAACACTAACACCGGCTCCAAGATCACATAAAGCAGTTTTAATATAATTTCTTTTAATGGAGCAAGGTATAGTAGGTACTCCGGGGTCTCCAAGTTTCTTTGGTATTCCACCCTTAAAAGTATAATTAGCAAGCATGGTGGAAATTTCAGCTTCCGGTATCTTTCTTTTATTAGTAATGATATCCTTCATATATTTAGCATAAGTCTACGATATAAAAAGAGAGGCATAACACTAACACCGGCTCGAAGATCACATAAAGCAGTTTTAATATAATTTCTTTTAATGGAGCAAGGTATAGTAGGTACTCCGGGGTCTCCAAGTTTCTTTGGTATTCCACCCTTAAAAGTATAATTAGCAAGCATAGTGGAAATTTCAGCTTCCGGTATCTTTCTTTTATTAGTAATGATATCCTTCATATATTTAGCATAAGGATTTTTTTTAAGCACATCGGTTAATCGCATACGCAAAAAGATAGGCCTAATCATTTCAGCAAAGCGCTCAAAATCCTCATCATCCTTTTTCTTGGATGGTTTCGGAGGAAAATGCATGGGTTTCTGAACCCAAGGTTCCCTTTCTTTACCATGTTTCCTAGCAACAAAGTCTCTTTTATCATAACGTTGATTCTTTGATTGTGGGTTATCAAGATCAACAACAGGTTCAATTTCTACATCATTATCATTACTAGGTTGAGCATCATTATGAACATCATCATTAATATTTTCATTAGGTTCATGTTCATTACCAGATTGTGTTTCAGCATCAGACATAGAGATATCATTTGGATTATCAGGTGGTTTAGCAATAGGTTCACTAGAAGTTTGCACAGTTCTATCATTTTTATTCTTCTTCTTTTTTGAAGAACTAGGAACATTAATATTATTTCTTTGAGAATCTTGCTTGATTCTCTTAGGGTGGCCCTTCAGGATACAAAGGTTCCTGAGTCATTCTACCAGTTATAGTAGCCACTCTAACATCATAATCATTTTTCTTACTATTCAATTCATCCAGCACTTCTTTTTGAGCCTTAAGTACTTGTTCTACTTGAGTGGTAACCATAGAAGCATGTTTACCAACAAGTTTAAGTTCACCTTTAATATTAGCCATATAATCACCCAAGCATCTAATCATATAAGCATTTTCTTTTAATTGTCTACCGAAATAAGCATTGAAAACGTCTTTCTTAAACATAAAGTTATCAAACTCATCCAAGCACTGACTAGCAATTTTAGTCGGAGGGACTTCAACTTTATCATATCTATAGAGAGAATTTACCTTTACTACCTGTGTCGGGATATCGGGATCAGGAGGTTCTTCAATAAATAAAGAATTAAGATCATATGTTTCTTCAACAGGCGGTGAATTAAGACCATGTATTTCTTCAATAGGAGGTAAATTCTTAACGTCTTCAGCTTTAATACCTTTTTCTTTCATAGATTTCTTTGCCTCTTGCATATCTCCGGGACTAAGAAATAGAACACCTCTCTTCTTCGGAGTTGGTTTAAGAATAGGCTCAGTAATTGGAGCAGGAACTGGCTCAGGAGATGGCTCAGGAGGTGCCCAATTATTTTCATTTGTCAACATATTATTCAATATAATTTCAGCTTCATCCGGTGTTCTTTCCCTGAAAAGAGAACCAGCACAACTATCCAGGTAATCTCTGGAAGCATCGGTTAGTCCATTATAAAAGATATCAAGTATTTCAGGTTTCTTAAGAGGATGATTAGGCAAAGCATTAAGTAACTTGAGAAGCCTCCCCCAAGCATGTGGGAGACTCTCTTCTTTAATTTGCACGAAGTTGTATATTTCCCTCAAAGCAACTTGTTTCTTATGAGCAGGGAAATATTTAGCAGAGAAGTAATAAATCATATCCTAGGGACTACGCACACAACCAGGATCAAGAGAATTAAACCATATCTTAGCATCACCCTTTAATGAGAACGGAAATATTTTGAGTATATAAAATTAACGCGATATCTCATCATTAGTGAACAGGGCAGCTATATCATTTAACTTAGTAAGATGTGCCACAACAGTTTCAGATTCATAGCCATAAAACGGATCAGATTCAACCAAAGTAATTATATCAGGATCAACAGAGAATTCATAATCCTTATCAGGAACACAAATAGGTGAAGTACCAAAAGCAGGGTCGGGTTTCATTTTATCTCTAAGTGATTCTTTGTTCCATTTAACTAATAACCTCTTAAGCTCATATCTATCTTTGCAAGCTAAAATAGCGGCAGAAGATTCCATATCAAAAAGATAGCCCTCAAGAATAACAGGCATATTTTCATCATCACTATCATCATCGTATTCAGATTCAATAATTTCTTTTTCTCTAGCACTAGCAATTTGTTCATCAAGAAATTCACCAAGGGGCACAATAGTATCAGGCATAGAAGCAATTTCATCATAAGTATCATGCATAGCAGAAGTGGCATCATCAATAACATGCGACATATCAGAACGAATAGCAGAAGCAGGTGTAGGTGTCGCAAACTTACTCATAACAGAAGGTGAATCAAGTGCAGAGCTAGATGGCAGTTCCTTACCTCCCCTCGTAGTTGAGGGATATATCTTGGTTTTTGGCAGAAAGAATAGAGCTATGCTCCCCGGCAACGGCGCCAGAAATTTGTCTTGATAACCCACAAGTATAGGGGATCGCAACAGCTTTCGAGTGTAGAGTATTCAACCCAAATTTATTGATTCGACACAAGGGGAGCCAAAGAATATTCTCAAGTATTAGCAGCTGAGTTGTCAATTCAACCACACCTGGAAACTTAATATCTGCAACAAAGTGTTTAGTAGCACAGTAATATGATAGTGGTGGTAGCAGCAACAAAAGTAAAGGCAGCGAAAGTAATATTTTTGGTATTTTGTAGTGATTGTAACAGTAGCAGCGGGAAAGCAAATAAGCGTAAACCAGTATATGGAAAACTCATAGGCACCAGATCAGTGATGGATAATTATGCCGGATGCGGTTCATCATGTAACAGTCATAACATAGGGTGACACAGAACTAGCTCCAATTCATCAATGTAATGTAGGCATGTATTCCGTATATAGTCATACGTGCTTATGGAAAAGAATTTGCATGACATCTTTTGTCCTCCCCTCCCGTGGCAGCGGGTTCCTATTGGAAATTAAGGGATATTAAGGCCTCCTTTTAATAGAGAACCGGAACAAAGCATTAGCACATAGTGAATACATGAACTCCTCAAACTATGGTCATCACCGGGAGTGGTCCCGATTATTGTCACTTCGGGGTTGCCGGATCATAACACATAGTAGGTGACTATAAATTTGCAAGATAGGATCAAGAACTCACATATATTCATGAAAACATAATAGGTTCAGATATGAAATCATGGCACTCGGGCCCTAGTGACAAGCATTAAGCATAGCAAAGTCATAGCAACATCAATCTCAGAACATAGTGGATACTAGGGATCAAACCCTAACAAAACTAACTCGATTACATGATAAATCTCATCCAACCCATCACCGTCCAGCAAGCCTACGATGGAATTACTCACGCAAGGCGGTGAGCATCATGAAATTGGTGATGGAGGATGGTTGATGATGACGACAGCGACGAATCCCCCTCTCCAGAGCCCCGAATGGACTCCAGATCAGCCCTCCCGAGAGGTTTTAGGGCTTGGCGGCGGCTCCGTATCGTAAAACGCGATGATTTCTTCTCTCTGATTTTTTTCTCTCCGAAAGCAAATATATAGAGTTGGAGTTGGCGTCGGAGGGCATCCAGGGGGCCCACGAGGTAGGGGGGCGCGCCCTAGGGGGGGGCACCCTCATGAGAAGGGTGTGGCCCCCCTGGTCTTCATCTTTGGCGAGGATGTTTTATTATTTTTTCTAAGATGTTCTGTGGAGTTTCAGGTCATTCCGAGAATATTTGTTTTCTGCACATAAAACAACACCATGGCAATTCTGCTGAAAACAGCGTCAGTCCGGGTTAGTTCCATTCAACTCATACAAGTTAGAGTCCAAAACAAGGGCTAAAGTGTTTGGACAAGTAGATACGACGGAGATGTATCAACCTTCACCCTTCCTTTTTACATTTTATCCTTTGGCAAACACAATATGTTGGAAAGATCCTGGTATATATGGCTAATTGGATGTGGGTTTTCATGAACTATTACTGTTGACATTACCCTTGAGGTAAAACGTTTGGAGGCAAAAACTATAAGCCCCTATCTTTCTCTGTGTCCGATTAAAACTCCATACCCACAAGTATTGCGTGAGTGTCAGCAATTGTGAAAGATTATATGATAGTTGAGTATGTGGACTTGCTGAAAAGCTCTTATACATTGACTCTTTCCTATGTTATGATAAATTTCAATTGCCTCAATGACTGAGATTATAGTTTGTCAGTTTTCAATGAAGTTTACGATTCATACTTGATATTGTGATTGAATTATTACTCTAGCATAAGATATCATATGACAAGAATTATATAAGTTGCTTCTCTAAGAATGATCATGATGCCCTCATGTCCGTATTTTATTTTGATCGACACCTTCATCTCTAAACATGTGGACATATTTTTCTATTTCGGCTTTTCGCTTGAGGACAAGCGAGGTCTAAGCTTGGGGGAGTTGATACGTCCATTTTGCATCATGCTTTTATATCAATATTTATTGCATTATGGGCTGTTATTACGCATTATGTCACAATACTTATGCCTATTCTCTCTTATTTTACAAGGTTTACATAAAGAGGGAGAATGCCGGCAGCTGGGATTCTGGCTGGAAAAGGAGCAAATATTAGAGACCTATTCCGCACAGCTCCAAAAGTCCTGAAACTTCACGGATGACATTTTCCAAATATATAAAAAACATTGAGCGCAAGAACTTCACCAGGGGGCCACACCCTGCCCACGAGGGTGGGGGGCGTGCCCTACCCCCCTGGGCGCGCCCCCCTACCTCGTGGGCCCCCTGGTGGCCCTCCAGTGACCATCTTCTGCTATATGGATTCTTTTGATGGAAAAAAAATCATAAGCCATCTTCTCGGACGAAACTCCGCCGCCACGAGGCGGAACCTTGGCGGAGGCAATCTAGGGTTCTGGCGGGGCTGTTCTGCCGGGGAAACTTCCCTCCCGGAGGGGGAAATCATCACCATCGTCATCACCAACGCTCCTCTCATCGGGAGAGGGCAATCTCCATCAACATCTTCATCAGCACCATCTCATCTCAAAACTCTAGTTCATCTCTTGTATCCAATTCTTGTCTCTAAGTCTGGGATTGGTGCTAGTAGGTTGCTAGTAGTGTTAATTACTCCTTGTAGTTGATGCTAGTTGGTTTAATTGGTGGAAGATCATATGTTCAGATCCTATATGCATATTAATATCCCTCTGATTATGAACATGTTTATGATTTGTGAGTAGTTACTTTTGTTCCTGAGGACATGGGAGAAGTCTTGCTATTAGTAGTCATGTGAATTTGGTATTCGTTCGATATTTTGATGAGATGTATGTTGTCTCTCCTCTAGTGGTGTTATGTGAACGTCGACTACATGACACTTCACCATTGTTTGGGCCTAGAGGAAGGCATTGGGAAGTAATAAGTATATGATGGGTTGCTAGAGTGACAGAAGCTTAAACCCTAGTTTATGCGTTGCTTCGTAAGGGGCTGATTTGGATCCATATGTTTCATGCTATGGTTAGGTTTACCTTAATACTTGTGTTGTATTTGCGGATGCTTGCAATAGAGGTTAATCATAAGTGGGATGTTTGTCCAAGTAAGGGCAGCACCCAAGCACCGGTCCACCCACATATCAAATTATCAAAGTACCGAACGCAAATCATATGAGCGTGATGAAAACTAGCTTGACGATATTCCCATGTGTCCTCGGGAGCGCTTTACATCATATAAGAGTTTGTCCAGGCTTGTCCTTTGCTACAAAAAGGATTGGGCCACCTTGCTGCACCTTATTTACTTTTGTTACTTGTTGCTTGTTACAAATTATCCTATCACAAATCTATCTGTTACCACTTATTTCAGTACTTGCAGAGAATACCTTGCTGGAAACCGCTTATCATTTCCTTCTGCTCCTCGTTGGGTTCGACACTCTTACTTATCGAAAGGACTACGATAGATCCCCTATACTTGTGGGTCATCAGACGGTAGCATAAATAAGATGATCCCTCACTTAAATTTCAAGAAAGTGTTCCCCCTAACTGTGCACCATTGTGAAGGCTCGTTGTTTTGAAGCACCATGTGATGATCGGGTGCCGGGGTGCTGATCCACGGGCACCTATGGGACCGGCGGGCCGGATCCCTTTCGGTTCGGCGGGGGCGGAGATCGTGCGAAGAGCAAATCGAGGCGAAGCACGTGAGCGATTTACCCAGGTTCGGGCCGCACGGATGCGTAAAACCCTACTCCTGCTTCATGGTTTTGTATTGATTTCTAGCTTGGGAGCGCGGCGTGCTACAGTACACGCCAGCGGCCAGCAAGACCGAGCGTGAGTGTTCGAACTGGCTAACCCCCCTCTACGTTGCACATGGGCCTCCTTTTATATGCTCAAGGGGCTACCGACAGGTGGCAACGGAGGTAAAGGGCAAAAATGGAAAGGTGTTGTGGTAGGCACAGCTACCTGCTACAGTGTATCATACCTAACCCTGATGGCAGGGGACAAGGGTCTTAAATGCCCGTCTGTGTCGCCTAAACAGTGCGAAAAGGGACCGCCAGGGACGCCACCGTTCGCCACGATGGCGATCTTGTCAGCGCCGCTTGCCACCGCACGTCCCTAGCTGCACAGCCTTCCGCCACGTACGCCTGGAAGGGCCCCAGAGCGACACGTTGGTGGATGTGCTGGAGCGCGGGCGCGGAGAGGTGGCTTGCCGCGGCGAGCGCCTTGCCGCGGTCGTTGTCTTGCCGCGTCCGGGAGCTTGTCACTCACCGGGTCTTGCCGGAACGCGTGGTGCACCGCGGCAAGTTCCTTGAAATGCCTTGAGTGGCCTTCCCGGCAAGCTCCTCTTGCCGGGGTCTTGTCTTCTTGACTTGGACACTTTGTTCTTGAATGGCTCCAAAGGAACCACGGAGGATCTTGGCGGTCACCCGGCAAGCCTTGCCGCGGGATGCTGCGACTGCCCGTGCACAAGTTCGGGATACTAGGGTACCCCTACTCTAGTACACCGACAGGAGCCCCCGGGCCTGGGCCATACATGGTGCCGAGCGCTGTTGGGCCAGGCCCAAAACAGGGCACGGGCACGCGCGGCCTAGGTTACGCCGTATCTCACTCCGTATCCACCGCGCCCTCCCCGAACGGCACGCGTTGAATGCGGCGTCGTGGGAGAGGTCGTGGGGGTTTCTTTATTCAGAAATGCGGAACGTCCGCCCCTCCCCCTTTATAAGCAGGGGAAACAGGGGCAGTTGGCCCACTCGCCCGTTGCCGTTCCCAATCTCAGAAATCTCCGCCGCTCCCTTGCCTCCCCAAAGCTGAGAGAGAGAGAGCAGCGCTCCGCCCCCCATCGCCACTAGCACCACCAACGCCGTCGACCTCCTCCACTACTTCCGCCATGGCTCCAAAAGCCGACAAGGGGAAGACCGTGAAGACGACCGAGGCGCAGCGGCTCGCGGCGCTGCGGAAGGAGCGGTCCGTTTTCCCTCCCAAGCTCGGCGCGAAGGAGCTGAGGGAGAACTACTATCTGTTCTGGTCGGCGGAGACGCGCGCGCATCCGCGCACAAAGGTTCTCCCCGCCGCCGCTTGGAAGAAGGCTCCGAATGGGTACCCCTTCTTCGCATTGTTCTTCTATTGCGGGCTCTCCCCGCCCTTCTCTGATTTCTTCTGCGACATCATGAACACCTATGGATTCCATCTCCTTGACTTCACCCCCAACGCCGTCCTGACAATGGCAGTTTTCGCACACCTCTGCGGAAACTTTGTCGGAGTTCTTCCCAACGTAGCCCTCTTCCGCCACTTTTTCATACCCCGAGTAGAGAGAGGAGAGCCTCTATCCGGCGGGATTGCCTGGATCTCAAGGCCCGGCAAGAAAGAGACCTATCTGGAGGGAGAATTCCGCGGCAAGTGGGAGGAGTGGAGAGCTGATTGGTGCTGGATTGACGAGGAGAGCCCGCAGCCATTCACCGTCCGACGCCGAACCCTAGTAGCACGCGGCAGCGATTGGAGTGACATGGCTCCGGAGGACGCCAGGCTGAAGATTGCCGTCACCAGGATCCTGCGCCTGAGGCTTGCCGGGCTTACTGTTGGCGCTGTTGGCGCAGACTTCCTTCGCCGCCGCATCGCCCCCCTGCAAGAACGGGGGAGGCCCACTTGGGAGTTCAAGAACGCGGCAGACATCATGAGGCTGCGGCCAGGCCTCAATTACAACTTCACAGTCCTGGAGCTCAACGCGATGCTGCAGGAGCTGTTCAAATATGACCCCCAGCATCCCGAGGTGTTCAGGTTGCCGGGGGGCGTCGTGCCTTTGTGCAACAATTCCGCGCTCGACCGCATCCGTGCAATGATGCCGGAGTGCGACTCGCACGGGATTGTGCCAACTTGGCAGGAGCCTGCAGACGAGGTCGTGCAGCAATTCTTTGACGACTTGGTGGAAGTGCCAATCCACCTCGACGAGAAGGACGGCCTCACCCGCGACACCACGGATGCGGAGATGGCGCTCATCGCCACTAGGCTGGAGGAGGCAGCCGCAGCCGCAGCCGCGGGCGAGTTCGGGTTCACTGTGGAGGAGGCCGATGCAGCAGAAGCGGCAAGCCGTGCCGAGCGAGGGGAGCCTGCCGGCAAGAAGGGGCTTGCTGGGCAAGACACCGAGCCGAGCGAGCCCGCCAAGGACGCGAGCGGCTCGTTGCAAATCGACTCTTCTTCCACCTCGTCTTCAGACAGCCCACCAGAAGCAGAGCCTCCATCCCCACCAAGAAGGCGTCTCCGCAAGGTTGGTGATGTGGCGGAGCGGCAAGTGGGCCAACAGTCGCCATGCCGCGTGACACGCTCGACCACGGCAAACACCGTTGCCGCGGGAGCGCCTCATGCTACGACGGCAACTGGAGCGGAGTCTAGCCGGACCACCGCTTCAGTCCCTGCCGCTACTCACGCCGCGCCGACAGCCGGAGCGGGGTCGTCTCAGACCGCCGCCACTGCTCCCGCCAAGCGGCCAAGGGAAGCTTCTCCTCCGCCTCCTCGCTCCGGGCGCGCGCCAGTCTTCGACTTCTCCGCGTTAAGCTCCGACGAGGAAGAAGAAGAAGAGTAAGCTTCTCTTGTTGTACTTGCATTTCTTCAACTCTTGCTGTTGGTCTTGTTTCTCACTTGCTTTTCCCTGAATCTGTTCCTCTTTAGGACTCTGGCCCAGAGAGCGGCAAAGAGAGCTAAGGCCCCAATGATCATCATCGAGGACGAGCCCACTGTGACAACAGGTGGCGCGCCCGAGACAACCTTGCCGGAGCCGGCGACTTTCCTCCATGGCAGCCCCCAGCGTAAGTGTTTGAATTATTTTCCGCGGCGAGGCGCGCATGGGTACTTGTCTTTGCTGATATCTGCTTGTTGACTTGTGTAGGAGCCGAGCAGCCCCACCAAGAGCCAAGGGAGAATCCCCCGACAAGGGAGAATTCTCCGGCAAGGGAAGGCTTCCCGGTGAGGGAGAAGTCTCCGGCAAGGGAGGGTTCTCCGGCGAGGGACAGCGCCAGCGCCCCCCCGACGACGGAGACCACAACCGCAGAGCCTGGTGCAGGTACTCCCCTTGCTTCAAAACTTCTCTTGGATCCTTCTTTTCTTGATCTTTATGGGTTTCTGCTGGATTCTGTTTGACTCTTCTCCCCTTTTCCGGCTGTCAGATCCATCCGCTGTGGAGCAGATGGAGACAGAGGTCGCCGCCGATGAAGCAGCCGGTGCTGGAGACGCCACCGGCGCAGAGGCCGCCAAGGCTGACGCCGCAGCAACTGGCGAGGAATCTGGCGATCGTACTGACGGCCCTGAGGCCACAGGAGCACCAGGCGCTACGCCGACCGCCGACCCATCCGCCGAAGCCGCAGCGCCACGTTCCAAGGAGCCCCAGCTGGGCGTTTATTTGAAGGCCGGCGACGACGTCTTCATCAATCTTCCCTGGGCATCAAGCTCCAGAGCGCCGGTCGAGGGGGAGGTCTTCGACGGAGAAGTGCTCGCCTCCGCGGGGCTGAAGCTGGTCGACGCGCCAAGCAGCAGCAGCAACGAGCCCGAAGAAGAGCGGCTGCTGCGCAGATTGATGTCGCTCTACCGTGCGCGACAAGCCAAGCTGGAGTCCCGCGAGGCGCTTATCGCGAAGGCGGGAGCAGACATTGAAAAGCGTGCGGAAGAGCTCGGGGGTTTCCATCGGGAAGCCCTCCGACCCCTGGCGGAGGAGCGGGAGCAGCTCGCTGAAGCGCGGAAGGTCTTTCTCCTCGAGAAGGCTGAAGCCGAAGAGCGCCAGCGACTTGCCGCTGTGAAGCTAGCCGTGGAAGAGGGCGAGCTGGCGCAGCGGAAGGTCAATCTCGACACCCACGAGGAGGAGCTTGCCTCGCGCGAGGAGAAGCTTGGCGGAGCCCTCAAGCAAGCGGAGGACGCTGCCGCCGCCGCCGAGGCCGCCAAGGAGGAGTTGAAGACGAAGGTGGCGCGGCTGGAGGCCGATCTCTCCGAGAAGGGCAAGGAGCTCAGCGTCGCCAAGGCCTCCAACGTGGATCTTGAGTTGAAGCTAACCACTTTGACCAAGACTTTGGACAGCGCCAAGAAGCGGGAGGCGGCCTTGAAGGAGGAAATCAAGGCCGACAAGGCGCTGCTGGAGAGCGCTGCCACCGCCCAGAACACCTTCAGGGAGACTGTGACGCACTGGACGGAGAGTTTGGTGAACGCCGCCACAGATATCGACAAGGAGCTGGCGCAGCTGGGGATGGAAGATCTTGGGTATCCCTCCGATGACAACCTCCAGCCCAGCGCCAAGCTCGTCCTATTCTTCAAGGGCGTGGCGACGGCCCTTCAGCGACTCCGAGAGAGGATCCCCAAGCAACTAGCTGACGAGTCGCGCGAGATCTGCGCAGGAGCCCTCGAGAAAGTGTTTATGAAGGTGGCCTTCCGCAATCCGGGCCTCCGCCTCACCAACATCCTCAGGTCCTTGCCGCCAGAAGCTGATCTGGAGGAGCTCAAGGCCCTTGTCGCACCCATTGTGGACAAGGTGAGCGGGATCAAGCGGGTCGAAGGCGATCGCGTAGATTAGGCCGCTCATTTCTTCTTTTCTTGTCGCTGCCCATCATGTCATGAAAACAATCTGTTAGAGCTGCGACAAGCTATCTTTGTAATGTAACTTGATTGTGGGCAATGATTGCAACGTTACTCCCTTTACTTGATTCCTCCCTTTGTATGTTTTTGCCCTACGCTTTTAGGGAACTTGCCGGTGCAGGCACCTGAGCCGCGAGCGCTGAGTGCGGAACGTCAGCAGCCTGCTGGCGGTGCTGCTACCGGCAAGAAACCTTGTCGCAACTAGTTGCAGCTCACTTAAGTTGCTGAGCGAACTCGAAACAAAGTAAGGGCGCTAGCGGCTCACTTAATTTGCTGAGCGGACTCGAAGCAAAGTAAGGGCGCTAGCAGCTCACTTAAGTTGTTGAGCGGACTCGAAACAAAGTAGGGGCGCAACTAGCTATGAGTTGGTTCCTCCGCGCACAGGTTTCCCATACAAAGTGTGGTCGTTCAAGGGAGATAACTTAAAATTTAAAAAATTCGATTGCTCAAACTTTGGCAACTTAGCTTTTCTCTTGTTTGCTTCCCGGCAAGGCGAAACTTTCTTGAACGACGCCTGGCCCATACCATCCATCGTCTTCTCCTTTCCCCCCCGGCAAACTTGTGGGCGAGGGGAACCTTGCTTTCAAAAGGAAGAAGAGACAATATAGATATGGAGCTTTATGGCTCGTTATTGCTTACCGTGGAGTAGGTGCTGCACAAAGTGTCAGATCATATATGCCAGAAAATAGAAAGCATAAAATTGACAAAATGTGCGGAGCACATGAGCTTTACTTATGCACGGGATCTACGCCCGGCTTTGTACAAAGGATTACATGCAACAGCAGCAAGACTTGTACAAAAGGTGGTTGCCGGAACAGGTTCCGACAACCGCGCCTTACGGGTACAACTTACGAAGATGCTCAATGTTC